>NC_090933.1:195463098-195773293 GCF_040938575.1 Ambystoma mexicanum | reverse complement strand
GGGTTGTTGTGTCTGTTTGGAAGTGGATTGCATGTCCATTTCTGTGGCTGTGGATGTTGCTGAATGTTCCATGGACATGTAATGTTCCTGTAAATGTTGTTGATGCCACACCGGCTTAGTTGCAGTACACTGATATTGCTGTTCTGTGTATCCTTTACCACAGTTGCTACAGCTGATGAAGAGGCCGGAAGTGGTGCTGTGGACCATGGAAGCGGGGATCACTCCATCAGACATAGGGACCAGACCTAGTTACTACCCCATGACAGCTCATCTTCAGGGAGCAATGTGGCTGAGGTGGCATCTGTACCATTGGGCATGGCTTCTGGGGGTAGGGCCAAGGAGGTGGAGGTGGCAGGGGACTCCTGAGCAGTGGTGGGACCGGGTGATGCATCACAGGGGGCCATCCATGGCAGAAGACAGACTGGAGTTATCCAGGTTGATGGAGGGGGAGGCAGAGGAGTTGGCTGGTGCAGCCCAGCCCATGGGGTCAGGTGGGGGTGTCCAGGTGGGAGTGCATGCTGACATCCTGTCCCAGGGGCATGAGGCTGTGCAGACAACCATGGAGGTGCCTGTGCAAAATCCTGACCCTGTGCCAGCGGATGCAGGACTGTGCACATTTCGGGATGCCTCCACCCAGATCAGCATCCTGCTGCTGGGTGACGTGTCCATCTGGGATCAGGTGCTGCCCCTGCTGGCCAGGCTTACGAGGCAGACTGCAGTCATTCGTGATGATGGACAGGCTGTTCATTGTCTGCTTGCCCAGCATCACAAAGAGCTGAGGCCTGTTTCCTGCTGGGATCTGTGGGCTGTTCACTGCTGCAACCACCTCCTCAGCTTCCTCCTCTGTGCACCAGTCATCCTCTGTGGTGCCTTCCGGACCACATACCAGCAGGGCCCATTGTGCACTAGTCCCACCCACATCACCCTGTCTGGTGGAACTTACATCCTGGCCCGAGGTGGGAGTCACATGTACTGCAGCTGAGCTGGTCACTGTGCCTACCAAGACACCGTCAGGGGCACAGGCAATGGACGGCCAGCAGGCACCAGGGAGCTGTACAGGTGCAGTATGCCTCCGACGATCGTCATCAGGTCAGAGGGCATTCCAATGGAGCATGCACTGGGCACTGCAGCAGCAGGTGGCAATGAGGACGAGGCATTGGGCCTCATTACGAGGTGGGCGGTAAGGGATTACCGGCACCGTTAAGGGCACCGGTGCCGGTAATCCCTTACCGCCCTATTCCGAGGTCCCTTTGCGGGTCCTCCCTTAACGCCTGGTTTTACCAGGCATTAAGGACAGGACCCGCAAAGGGACTTTGGAGCTAATAACGGTACCGCAATCAGCAGTACCGTTATTAGCGCCTTCCCCATTCCCATTGAGCCCTATGGGGGTTCAAATGGGAATGGGGAAGGGCCCTGGTGAATGGGGAATTACCGCCCCCACCAACCTTGGAATGGGGCAGTAATAGCAACATTCACCAGGGCGGAGACGGTAAGGCTTTGGAGGCAGCCATGGCGCTAATAGCGCCATTGGTTACCTCCAAACTCGTAATGAGGCCCATTATATTGCAGGGCAGACCTCTCCAAGGAGGCAGGTGTAAAATTTGAGGCAGGAGGGCCAAGTGGAAATTATGCAGATCATGGCAGGGAGGCAGCAGGCATGGTAAGCTAAAGTGATGATGGCCAGGGCTGAGGTTGCGCTGCATAGGGCAAAGAGCTGGGCTGCCATCCTGGAGGCCACTTGCAAGATGGAGCGGGAGGCTGAAGCACAGATGCTGTCCACCCTGCAAGCCCTCCAGGAAACAACAGAGTGCCACCTGATAGAGGAGGATGTGGCATTTGACTCAGACTTGGTAGACAGCTTGAGTGAGATTGGAGGGACTAGACCGCTGCCTTTGTATATATTTTTTTCGTTGTAGGTTTTCTTTTTTAATTTATAATTTGCCACAGACTTTGAAGATTTACCTTACCTGTTTTTCCTGTATATTGTTGTTTAGGCATTGGGTTGGACCTTCATTCCCCGTTTTTCTTGTGACAATGTGCTCCATTCCATGCTTCATGCAGTTCATCTGCAACTTTGATTGCTCACTTTTCAGCCAGTGCATCTCTCCATTGCAAGTCATGTGTCTTGTGGCATGCCTCTGCATATGTTGTTGTTGCTGTAATGGTTGCGGCTGGAAAGATGCACATGTGCCTGACATGTGGTGGTGAGTCCATCAGACGACTGGGTCTGCACAGTATGTCTTCATTTGCATTTACATGTGCAGCATTACTGTGTGTTTGGCATCAGTGTTGTTGGGATGGAGGGAGCTGAGCTCACTGCGGAGGTATGCCCTGGTCACCTTACTTGCACATTTGTTTGTCATTTCTGTGTTAAACCCATGTCATGCATCATGCGGACATGCCCACCAGCATGTGCATTCACACACTGTCTGCTCTCAAGTCTTACTCCACCTCTGCAACTGGAATGCATTTGTGAGCCATGTTTGCTCTTCCTGTGTGGCAGTACACATTTCCTGTCTCACTGAGTCATGCACTCTCTGACTGCCCTCCCATCACACCATGGGCCTCTCATGCTGTGGTCCCTGACAGGGACTGTGACACCACTTCCACCCAGATCACCTGTGCTCAGGCTGTGATACGCCTGGTCATTATTTGTGGATCTGGTCGATGTATGAATATGTTTACTTTTGTCCTCGGCACACCGTTGGTGTGCTTTGATGCCTTTGCAATGACCCATGGCCAACAATCACATTCCACTTTGCATTGCATTCACTTGTCATATGTTGATTGGGTGGCCATGAGGTTGCTGATGAAATGTAGTGCTGTCTGGCTGGGGGGCTTGATATTCCAGTATGCCAGGGAGTGACTGCGGATGCTCCGGTCCAGGATTGGTCTTCAGTGCTTCCTGTTGATCATGTTGGTGGTGGACATGTTGGTGCTGTGCTTCATGGTGGAGGCAGACCACAGAGGTTGAGGTGAGTTGCAGCCATACATTGAACTGGATGTGTAGGAGACTGTCAGGGGGCTGCCTGGGGTGGCGTTGGAGATGTAGCGGGCTGCTTAGGATAGTGTCGGAGGTGAGGTGGGCTGCCTGGGCTAGTGTCAGAGGTGAAGGGGGATGAATAGGGTAGTGTCAGACGTGAAGGTGGCTGGTGGGTGGTGTCTGGACTCGAGCGGGATGCCTGGGGTGGTGTGAGAGGCGAAGGGGGCTGGTGGGTGGAGTTTGGACTTGAGGGAGCTGCCTGTGGTAGTGTCAAAGGGGAAAGGGGCTGCCTGGGGTAGTGTCAGAGGTGAAGGGGGCTGTTGGGTGGTGTCTAGACTTGAGGGGGCTGCCTGGGGTAGTGTCAGAGGTGAAGGGAGCTGCCTGGGGTAGTATCGGAGGTGAAGGGGGCTGGTGGGTGGTTTCTGGACTTGATGGGGTATCCTGGGGTAGTATCACAGGGGAAGGGGGCTGTCTGGGGTAGTGTTGGAGGTGAAGGGAGCTCGTGGGTGGGTGTCTCGACTTAAGGGGTCTACCTGGGGTGGCGTTGTAGGTGAAGTGGGCAGGTGGGTGGGTGTCTGGACTTGAGGGGGCTGCCTGGGGTGGTGTTGCAGGTGAAGGGGGCTGGTGGGTGGTGTCTGGACTTGAGGGGGCTGCCCGTGGTGGTGTCAGAGGTGAAGGGGGCTGCCTAGGGTAATGTCAGAGGTGAAGGGGCTGGTGGGTGGTGTCGGGATTTGGGGGGGGCTGCCTCGGGTGGTGTTTGAGGTAAAGGGGGCTGATGTGTGGTGTCTGGACTTGATGGGGCTGCCCCGGGTAGTGTTGGAGGTGAAGGGGATGCCTAGGGTAGCGTCAGAGGTGAAGGGAGCTTGTGAGTGGTGTCTGGACGCCAGGGGGCAGCCTGGGGTGGTGTCGGAGATGACAGGGACTGGTGGTTAGTGTCTGGACTTGAGGTGGCTGCCTGGGGTGGTGTCAGAGGTGAAGGGGGCTGGTGGGTGGTGTCTGGACTGGAGAGGGCTGCCTGGTGTAGTGCCAAGGTGAAGGGGGCTGCCTGGGGTAGTGTCAGGGGTGAAGTGCGCTAGTGGGTGATGTCTGGACTTGAGGGGTCTACTTGGGGTGGTGTTGTAGATGAAGGGGGCTGGTGGGTTGTGTCTGGACTTGAGGGGGCTGTCCGTGGTAGTGTCGGAGGTGAAGGGGGCTTCCTGGGGTAGTGTCAGAGGTGAAGGGGCATGATGGGTGGTGTCTGGACTTGGGGGGCTGCCTCGGGTGGTGTTGGAGGAGAAGGGGGCTGGTGGGTGGTACCTGGACTTGAGGGGGCTGCCCCGGGTAGTGTTGGAGGTGAAGGGGCTGCCTAGGGTAGCGTTGGAGGTGAAGGGAGCTGGTGTGTTGTGTCTGGACTTGATGGGGCATCCTGGGGTTGTACTGCATGTGAAGGGGGCAGGTGGGTGGGTGTCTGGACTTGAGGGGGCTGCCTGGGGTGGTGTTGCAGGTGAAGGTGGCTGGTGTGTGGTGTCTGGACTTGAGGGGGCTGTCCGTGGTAGTGTCAGTGGTGGAGGGGGCTGCCTGGGGTAGTGTCAGAGGTGAAGGGGGCTGGTGGGTGGTGTCTGGATATGGGGGGGCTGCCCCGGGTAGTGTTGGAGGTGAAGGGGCTGCCTAGGGTAGCTTCGGAGGTGAAGGGAGATGATGAGTTGTGTCTGGAATTGATGGGGTGTCCTGGGGTTGTACTGCATGTGAAGGGGGCAGGTGGGTGGGTGTCTGGACTTGAGGGGGCTGCCTGGGTTGGTGTTGCAGGTGAAGGTGGCTGGTGGGTGGTGTCTGGACTTGGGGGGCTGCCTGTGGTGGTGTCAGAGGTGACATGGGCTGGTGGCTAGTGTCTGAACTTGAGGTGACTGCATGTGGTGGTGTCACAGGTGAAGGGGCTGGTGGGTGGTGTCTGGACTTGGGGAGGCTGCCTCGGGTAGTGTCGTAGGTGAAGGGGGCTGGTGGGTGGTGTCTGGACTTGAGGGGGCTGCCGCGGTTGTTTCAGAGGTTAAGGTGTCTGGACTTGAGGGGTCTACCTGGGGTGGTGTTGTAGGTGAAGGGGGCTGGTGGGTGGGTGTCTGGACTTGAGGGGGCTGCCTGGGGTGGTGTCACAGGTGAAGGGGGTTGGTGGGTCGTGTCTGGACTTGGGGAGGCTGCCTGTGGTGATGTCAGAGGTGAATGGGGCTGGTGGGTGATGTCTGGACTTGAGGGGGCTGCCTGGGGTAGTGTCAGAGGTGAAGGGGGCTGCACGGGGTAGTGTCTGAGGTGAAGTGGGCTTGTGAGTGGTGTCTGGACTTCAGGGGGCTGCCTGGGGTGGCGTTGGAGGTAAAGGGGGATGGTGGGTAATGTCTGGACTTGAGGGGGCTGCGTGGGGTGGTGTTGTAGGTAAAGGGGGATGGTGGGTGGGTGTCTGGACTTGATGGGTTGATGTTCAGGAGGGTATATACCTGCAGATTTGGTGCCTAGGGTGTGGAGGGGGTGGACTTGCAGTTTCACAGGGGTGCCTTAACATGTGTTTTTGTTGGGGGTGTGGCATTAGATTACGAGGGAGCCTACACGTTTTTTCGTTGGGGGTGCAGCTTCGACTTACTAGGAGGCTCTCACGTTTTTGCAGGGGTGCCGCCTTAGTTTACGATGGAGCCTAAGCGTTTTCTTTGGGGGTGCCACCTTGGGTCACGCGGTAGCCCGCACGTTTTCATTGGGAGTGTGGCCTCGACTTACGAGGAGGCAATTGCATTTTCACGGGGGTGTCGCCTTAGCTTACGAAGGATGCTCTAAAACACTGCCTACGGCTTGCTAATTCACTGCGGTGAGAGGCCTCAGAACAAGCGTTCCTGTCCACATCGCACCATAATAACGAGTGGTCAAGATGTATTTCACTCTCCAGATCCACTAGATTGGATGACCCTGGAGCCCCGCCTCCCACAGCAACTCCCCGAAGAAGTGTGAGTGGTCTAACCCAGCAACTAGGGTTACACAGAGATGTTTGAGCCCCGCCTGTTTTACAATTTACTACCCGGATCCACCTACTTGATTCATGAGTGATGACTGCCCCTCAGCATGCGGCTGCCCTACTGGACACGGAGGTGCATTCTGGAGCTCATCACTTCCCTTCAATTTTGGGGTCCACGAGAATGCCCCGATGAAGGTGAGCTGTCCCAGAAGTTGCCTCAATGAAACCTGCCCAACCAGGGACCTCCTATGAACCCGACTGTGAGATTCTTGACATAGATAACCTATATTTTCTAACACGTTGGCAGACCCCAACCTAGGAAAATGGACTTTAGGATCTCGAAGTCTTGATTCTAGGCAGACTTCAACCTCGGGGGAACAAAACTGTAGAACCTGGGAGTCTCTAAGTTAGGAGAGACACATGCATTAACCATGGAGTAAATGGTTCTAGTTACACGGATATTTCATAAAGTTTATGAACATTATCTCTTTATCTTGAATTTTTCACTGGCCCTTTTTTTCTTTTTCTATTTCACAGTGTGATCTTTTTCAGTCCTTACTATGTAATATGTATGACCTTTTTTTCTTTAAAGTACTGTCCCAAGAGATATATCTGTATGCAAGAGCATGTCCTTATGGACATCTACATAGTGTCACATAAACAATGTGTTGATGCCTGATTTCTTTTCATATTTGACTTGTATATCTTCTTATTCCCATGCACATGTTATGTTTTTTCTTTGACCAAAAGAATTAGTTAGCTGATAATAAATATTGGCTCATTCTAACCAGTTTTTACCCACGCTATTTGTGGTTTTTTGCATCACCATGCCAGAAAAGTCCCACGGGATGTATGTTGTGGATACCTGGATTTATACACTTTAACATGTAAATAAGTGTGAATAAGATTTTTTTCCCCACGGTGGAATCCATGTGTGTAGGCGCATAAGCTTACGAGGCAGCCTGCACATTTTCGTTGGGGAGTGCAACCTCAACTTGCAAGGTGGCTTTCGTATTTTTGCAGGGGTGCCGTTTTTGCTTACGAGGGCGCCTGCAGGTTTTCGTTGAGGGTGCAGTCTGCACTTACAAGGTAGCTCTTGCATTTTCGCAGGGGTGCCGCTTGATTATTAGTGGGCCCACACATTTTTGCAGTGCCGCTGCATGGTGGCTCAGGGGTGGATGCAGAGGTTTGCGCTTGGGTTGGGGTTTGGCTTGGGTTTTGGGGTGCGTGGGGCGTTTTGCGCGTGTTCCTCGCGCAGCTCCATTCTCTTTGCGTGTCTGCTGAAATTGTGCATTTGGATCCATGAATACGCAGAGTGCACAGATTTACTTAATCGCGCAAGTTCCCGCAGTGCCCTTCTCGGCGTGCCGCCCATGCGCAATTTCTGCACGAATTTCCATGAATCGGTCCCCAAATGATTAACTTCTTAACAAAATCTGCACCTGGAACAGCCACCATCCCATGGAGGCTGAAGGCATGCAGGCAGAGGTGATAGGCGGCCTTCCCAACATTCAGGAATGCCGGTATATTCCTCTGACACTACTCGAGCACAAGCTTTACAGTGGTGCCATGATGCAATGTAAGATCATGAACACGAACCTCTTAGGGCACTCGTGCTAGTGGCCGAGTGTAAAAAAAGTGCTGTGGTGGAATACATTCTCAAGTGTGCTGTTTGCGCTCAAATTGTAACCTGCTGTTAAAAAACCGCAGGGGCTCTACATGTCAATTGTAAGATATGGTTTCCATGGATTTTATTGTAGAGCCCCCAAGTGTTAAACCCCACAACATTATCTGTGTGGTTGTTGTAGAGTCCGGGGGTGCCAGGCCCCCATGGTAAGAAGGGCCGTGTGGGCGAGGCCCAACCGCATGGTGCGCAGCGCCAGCGCCATTGCAGCATAAGGAAACACCAACACTGTTGCTGCTGTGGTAATTAACTGCCTGAGCGGGAAGCCGCTCGGCTCTTTATTGACTCTGTGACACAGACCACCTGTGTGCTGCACAAGTTTCAGGCTTAACAATGGTGATAGATGCTTTTTCGAAAATGGCCGGATTCATACTCTCCAGGGTCTGCCCATAGCCCCCTCTCTGGAGACTGTCTTTTTTATGCATGTGTTGTCCGTCTCTTCGTACGCTCTCATAACCAGATATTCTTCGGCTTATCTGCCTCAGGTGAACAATCAAACTGAGAGAGCCAATGCCAATGTTTATGTCTTCAGCACAAAGAAAATGAATCGGATGGAAGTGGAAGGAGCTGCAAGTTTGCAAACAGCAGTTCTGTGCATCAGTCTGTCGGCTGCATATCATTTTTCGCCATGTACGGCTCACTCACATGATCATTACCCACAGAGCCACCCATCCTGTGCAAAGAGCCTGCAGTGGCAGATTATGTACATCATTTGATACAAATTCATGACTCTGTGCATTAGAATCTAAAAGAAGCTCAAAAGACAACCAACCAGAGTGCAGATACTTGCAGAACTCCTGCACCGGCAATACACTAGGTTCTTTGGTTTGGTTGTCTACCTGACATTTCCATATCCCTGGGGAAAGCACACTCCTCCCTTCCTTCATAGTTCCCTCCAAAATAAAACAGGTTATCAACCCAATTGCAGTCTGTCTGTAGATCTCACAACACTGGCATTTACACACAGTTTTTCATGTTAGTCGTCTAAAATCTTGCCATCCCGATGTGTGCCTACCCCAGATACCTTTTCCTATGGAGGAGCAATGGCAAGAATACGAAGTACGCACCATCCTATAAACCTGTGTTCACAGGGGTGTTTGCTATTTCCTAATAGACTGGAAGGTGTATGGGTCCTAAGAACTCACCTGGCAGTCGGCTAGAAAAAAACATACCCCAGACCATGTCAGTTAGCTTTTTAGTTGCTATAGACTCCCAGCCCTGGGACGGCAGGTGTTGAGATGGGTAACTGTAAAGACTTAGCTCCACAGTCCCAGGTGGGCTGGGGCCCAGTACTTTCCCGGACTACATTATCTGTGATAACCCACTTCCACAACACAGTCAACATCATGACATCCTCACAGCTCTCACGCAAAGCCAATCAGAGCTGGAAGAGAAAGGGAGGACAGAGTGTTTCTCAACGTCAGGAAATCCTTTACCTGTGAGTAGCTATTTCTGTTTCTTATGCTTACCCTTGACTTTAAGTGATGTGACCATGGCCTGTTTCTAGACCGCCACTTCATTTTTATTCTGATTTGGAACAATAGTTCATGGTTGCTTCCCTGTGTGCCAATGTGGACCCTATTACGGATTTGAACTTGGATTGTGTCTTTGCCTTTGTATATCCCTGGTTCTTCTGACCTTCAGACAATGTCTTGGATTGCTGAAAGGAATGCGTTCTTGGATCTTTTGATGAACTTCTTTCCTGGATATGTGACTCCGTTTAAATACTTTTATGGAACAAGCTGCTGAACTTGGAAGACATGTGTGGTTTTACTCTGGAGATATTCATCTGTGCCTTCACCTTGAAAACCACCAGAAGTTTGCACCCTCATGCCATGTGGGTTAGGCTCCTCTCCCCTTACCTGTTCCTCAGGCTACCTTGAAATTAGCATTTTGACTTTCTGTAGTATGCAGGTGTACCAAATGGCCACAATAACAACCAGGTAAGCATCAAGGAATACTGAGGGATAAGGGGGCGTATTCTGGTCCTCCTGTTTATTCACACTGCCTTTTTTCTCTCTTGCAGATGGGAGAAAACTGTCCCAGTGTGATTCCCCTGCCCTTTTACCCAATGCACTTGCACCTGAGGGAGTAGAATTCCTAGGAGGCAATTAACTTGAGAAAAATGTCCTCCTGTCTAGGATACCCTCAATAGGGGTTTTACTCTCCTATTGATGATCCCTTGCTGGGTTAGAGCTAGACCAGCTTGATAGATCTTATTAAGCTATGCAAGATTTAAAACCCACCCTGTCTTTGATATGGAGCAGGATGGAGTGTTGGGGCCCGGTGGAGGGAGTGAGGGGGGGCAAGTGAAGCATCTTGAATTCATCTCTGGTCTTCCAAGACACAAACTTTATTTAAAGCAACATCATTGCTTCTAGGAATAGAAATCAGAAACAGAAAAATCCATAGCTGGTCCAAGCATATTGCCTGCACTCTGTTGAAATGAGTGACTCTGACCTCATAACTTGGCACACAGCAATTTCCCCATACACCGCTGAAATGAAACACTCATATTTCATCATAACACAGTACACCTCCTTTCCCACAGATTCCAGCAGAATGAAAGACTCAGACCTCATAAAGCTGGCCATTCATATTCCCATTTTACCATTAAAATAAGGGACTCCGGTTTGGGAGAAGAAGAGTCTGTACTGCAACTTTAAAACATAATATTGGGCAGAGATGCTTCACTTAAGCATGGCCAAAGGTAAAACCAATGACGCACTCGTATCAAGTATTTCCTACATCATACAGTACAGTAGATACAGGACTGCTGGGCAGCAGTTTTGGGGAAGTCGAGTCGCATGCATACTGTTAGGGAGAATTCTCCAGAATGGCTAATTTCCCTTACCTACTGAGTCCCTCAGCAGCTTTACTGGATTTCTAGGATTATTTTTTTTTCACCTGGTAAGAGTGTGAGCCTTTTTTCCCACTCTTACATGCGTTTTGCTGTGTGTGTTTAACATTTTCTTGTGGTCATTGGCTGTGGAGCATCACCTACTCCATAGGCATCATCTTTTTACTGTGTGTTACACAGCACCTTCAGTGCAGTGACACAGGGTTGTCTTTTAGACTTCCCAACTCAGACTCCATTGTTTGGGACTGACTACTGTCTCCCAGAACATGTAAAGTTGCCATTGACTTTATTAGTTTTTTTAAAATCCACAGACCCAGTACAAACGATCTTACATAGAGTACTGGAAAGGGTTAATACTTATCCCTTTTCATCTGTTTCTCTTGGAGCATTGTTTCACTCCCTTTTCATCAAGACTTGGCTGGTGGCAGTGGTAACTACCCTATTTTTCCTACCACCGTTATCTTAAATAACCTTGGTATTGTTTTAGGCTATCTTGGTAGCCTCGAACTTAAACCCGCTGGACCATATACGTTTTTATACAGTTCCGGCTGGGTTTATTTGCCATTTCTTTTTGAAAATGTCTTTCTCGTATTTTACTCCATGCGCCAAACCAGGTTTGGTTCCTTTGTTCACTGTCTTTTCACGGGCATCTCCGTAGAAGCTCTCCTTAGACACCTGAAAGTCTGGGTAGGCAGGATGTGAGTGAGGGGTTTTAGGATCCCTGCCATGGGTTCCCTTGGTAACCCAAGTTGCACTTCTGTTTGATTGGCTAGATGACTGTCCCGCCAGGACAGCCACCCTGCTGTGTGATTGACAGCCAGGCTGCGTGAATGGGGGAAAACTGCATAAAAAGCCGGTCTCTGGGATTGGAAAGGCATAGTCACCGCTGGAACGAAAGAACTGACGAGGAGCTGACAGAAGAGGACCCCTACAATGAATGAACCGCCTGGTGAAGCCCTGCTGCAGGTCCAAATCTTCAGACTCCAACGCAGAGAAGATCCACCAGGCATCTTCTTCCCCTGAGCTGGTGGGACCAACCATTTCGCCCAAACTGCAAGCCAGGACTCCCTCCTCTGGTTGAATTTGCTGTACAGAGCTACAATGAACCGGATAGCCACAAAGGTCGGACCCTGCTTGGGTTTTAAGGAGCGCACCTTTTATTTGTTGCTTTGCTCTGCTGCTGGTTTCTTCCCTGGGCAGTGCAGGACCCTCCAGTCTTCCTACTTCATGTCAGTCCAACAGTCGCTTCAGGATCTGTGAGCCTGCAGGACCTGCCAGGATCTTCCGCCTCAGCTACAGCTTCTTCTTCATTTAAATGTACTGTGCAAATCCGGTTGTTTGTTTCAACCAGCCGCGGTGAAGGTGTGTGAAACCTTTCGGCAATCCGAAGGCTTGTCCTTCTCTACTCTTTAAACTAACTTTTCTACCAACCAACTTTGTCCGGAACTCTTGGCAAAAACTTAAACGTGAACTACCCTGAACTGGGTGCTGCTCAAATTTAGTCTAACCTTGTCTTTCCCTCCCTTTTTAATTGCTGGAATACCATTTTGCTCACACTTCATTTTGAGCTTAACTTGTCCAGAATCTATTGGGAGTGGTGTGGTGTATTAAGAGTGTGATTTTTCAACTGCTTTACTTTAGTGAAATGTTTTACAACTGATGTGTAAATAAATGTATATTATTTTACTCAGAAACATGAGTCAGTGTTTGTTTGAATCATAGTAATTGCTGTCCTTTGTGTAACTATTGATACTGCTCACTTGCTCAAAAGATAAGTCTAGCTGCTCAGCCATCGCTACCACTTTACTGTGTAGTACAGGCTTGTACCAAAGGTGAATTTGTACTTTCACTTGTAGTCTTAATTGTGTGTGGTGTTTCCAAAGGGTACTGCATATAATTCTGCCTAACACATACATTCTGAAAAAAACATGGCAGGATAAAGTACCCACCTTAACAGAGGTTCCTGGTCCCCATTTAAAACTGCATCCCATAGAGCCATGTTGTGTAAACAATCCAGGAAAATGCCTGTTGGCACACCTGTGCAGGAGGAAGACTCATTGTCCACCATTCAATCACGTGTCCACGTCCAAAATGCATACGATGTCAGAGTAAGGCCCTCATTGACCAAATCACATAATGAGGACAACGTGAACTGAGGTTCCTTCTCAGCCCTTTACGATGGGTTAGCAATACCTTAGAGATGGACGGTGGATGCAGAGTTTATTCAAACATCAATAATAGAAACAACTCAGATAGTTGGCAAAATATACTGTTTTAATATCAATTATCTAAAACAGCAAGTACAACGGATATCAACAGACATCCCCATCATGATCTCTCTCTCGAGACTTCTCAAAGCATTTCATATAAAATTACATTCTTATAGTAAACAATCATCATAGGTGACGTTTAACCTGCGTATTACTAACGTCATCCTACGTGGCAAACTACAAAAACCTAATGGTGAGTGTGATAGAATCTACAAGGATCATCTAGGTATACGATCCATACTTGTTTAGGGCAGTGGAAGAAAAGTATTCATTTCTTAACATCAGGTGGAGCAACTAAGTCCCTCCCTTAAAATATGCCACTATGAACGTCACTAAATATACAACGTCTAATTGACTACACAACTATAAGACCTTTGATCATGCGGTCCTCTCTCATTGTTTACTTTTCAACCTCCATCAGTACCCTCTCAACCTACGTTAGCAGCACTCAGGCTGAAAGTCCAGGTGCAGATGAGCTTGTCTTAACTATAGCTTCCCACCAATCAGCATATCCATCCATCATCACCTCAGTGGTCCACTGTCAATTAGGTCTTTCAATTCAGCCTTGAACATGTTCTTTGCTCCGGGGAATTTAGGGGAGTGAATGCACGCTTTACCCTCGTGCGTAGGTGTGACCATCCTGCTCTTCCAACATCTCCTCCCCACGTGACTAGCGACCACGAAATTGAGCTTTCAGTGTATTAAAACACTATTCTTTAATAGACCTGTGATGTCTTCTTGTTTTTGTCCATACCTTCTGAATGGGAGCTATGTTCTTTCACACGATTTGTATCCAATGGCAGCTCACCCCCGTCTGATATGGCCTTGGCTTCTTGGCTCATCCAACCTGGCATTTCTGACTTTCACCATTGTTAATTCAGTGTTTTCTAACTGTGCCACACTTGGAAACTGGGAATAGTGGCCTTCCTTCTTTTCATCAGCACTGCTATCATACGGAGTGGGAACATCAATCTTCTACTGACTCCAATATATATATATGTATATGTTCATGTTGGCACATACTGCAATCTATTTACTATTCATCTAGCCTTTACCAATACTTCATCTGCTTGTGTTTCTTTGTATTTATACATGTGTGAAAATGCTTGATCTTTTCATTATGTCTGCATCCTAAGATCCTTCATCTTGATGCAAAGATGTCATTTATCTCGTTACTTTCTTAATGCCTTATAGAATTGTCTACATCCTCTGGTGTCTGCATCTCTTCCCTTATATGTCAACCATGCCCTCTATAACAGCGGTGATGATGATATCACCATGCTTCTTCATCATTCAACCGTCCTGTTTCTTCTGGAATTTCATTCAGATGACCATCGTATTGTCAGCATATGCAGACAACTTTCTGCTATTTGACCACACACCCATTGGCCTGCAGTGTCCCTTGAGCAATTTCAGAGAGTACACAGTTGCTAATTTCCTTACAATCAATGACAAAAAGACCTGATGACAGGTTGCATCGCAGGCCCTATGTTAAAACATTTGCCTGGGTTCTGAATCACATAAAGCTGGCAGTGCGATCTGGTCTAAGATATCTAGGTTATCCAATGTGTGGGAGCTGTATGAAGATGCATTATCGTAACTATATGGAAGCAAAGGTGTCTCCTCTGGTTATCCAACAAACAAAAAATTGACAGTAAATACGGTACATTTACACTTGTCCCTATCATACGATATTATAAATTAAAGCTCATACCTCATTTAATCTATGGGCTGGAACTCTTCCCTAAGTGGATGATAGAAGAATTTCCAAAGATCAAAGCGCTTCTGCTAAGGGCATTGGTCAAGTGTTTGCCTAACTGTGTTCCGTTGGAGACTATGAGGTATGAACTTGGCCTTTCTTCGCTGGTTAATATGATTGTGTGGAAAAAGCTGTTGTTGTTTAGGAAATTATTAATGGCTCCTAAAAACAACCTATATGATCTCTTGGGCTCTGGATTTCGTCATCAGTCCACTAATTCAGAATATCTGTTACAATTTAGATATGATTGCTTAGAATATCTGAACCATTTGGGCTCTCGTGGAGTTACTTGTTTTCAACCCACTGAAAGTTAAAAAACTGTTTGAATGGTGGGACTGGAGTATTACAAAAGCTGTAGCTAACACCAGACTGTACAGTCATCTGGTCTGCCAGCTGAAAAAACTGGGGACTCTTGTGCCATACTTAGTTTTATTCCCAGATAAAGTAGCCCGTCAGATATTCATGAGATTTAAATTTAACATACTGCCCACAAGAGAAATTCTGCAAATACGCAATGGCGAGGGGAATAATCAAGTGCCGACGTGCAGATACTGTATTATGGTGGGTACAATTGAAAATTTAGAGCATCAGATGTTGGACTGTTCAATGTTGAGGAGTGCTGGAATTCAGTTTTTTGGGAAATTTGTCAACAGTTTGGGTCCTGTCAATCTGGATCAGCTGTGGTTTGATATGCTCCATAACAATTGGCGGTAGTGAGATTCCTAAAATACATCTGTAAATTGGACATATAAAGCTCTATTGAAATATGGGATCAAAAGTACAGCTCGTCAAGAGCTTTAGTACCCTGAATATGCTCCACTTTTTTGCTTTGGTGGTGCAACGTTATATCGAAACATTTTTATGTGCTAACTGGAAGTTGGAAATATGTGTAATGTATGTATCTTTCTTTCACTATTTTGCTTTTAGATATGCAGAATTTTTTTTTCTTTTCGTTTAGGTGTTGTGATTGCAGTGAAAATTGAAGTTTTTGTTTTTTCAAATATGAAATTGTGAATGTTTTAACTGTATCTGTATTTTCTACTTTTGTAAAGGTTATTTTAATAACCATATACAAATAAATAAATAATAATAATTGTCTCGTATGCAGGTATGGTATCTTCACTGGGAACCTTGCGTCCCAGATTCTCCTAGGTATCAGTATTTTCATTGGTACCACACGTGTTTCACACTCCGGAATCCAACAAACAGGTACTGTGGGTGAGATGGTTGAGGTGGGGGCACTTAGCTCCTTATCTACAAACTATAAAAGGGGCAAGTATTAGAACTACAAGGAGGGTGTTTGGAGAAAGGATGGCAGTGAGGAGGTAGGTGAAATGAGCCAGAAGAGAGAATCAGGAAGATGAAAATTCCAGGGATAGGAACAACCTGGAGGAGAGCAAGATGAGAGAGACAGAGGAAGTAGTCAATAGCAGGGAGACGACAGAGTTAGAGGAGGGGCACTGTAGGAAGAAGGAAGAGAGGGGATACAGGAGGTGGTTTGAGGAGAGAGGAATAGAGAGGAAGGAGGAGTTAATCAGAGGCAGACAGATGTTAGAGTTAGAGGTGTGACAGAAAGGAGGAGGCAGAGGATAGAGAGATCCATAGTTGAAAACCAACATTGCAAAAGCCAAAGAGATCAAGGGTTAGAAGGTGCTTGGAAAGACAGATGGCAAGATACCAGCCCATGAGCATCTATTCAAGAGGTTCGTAACAGCCCTAAAGGTGTTGTCTGTACCCAACAATGTAACCATCTCTGATCCTCTAGGCCTCGAGACAGAACATTTAGCTTTCAACTGGATATCACCTTTGCATCGTCTGTCTTCGTTTGGATGGCACCAGTGTTCTCTGGCTGGTGCAAATTAATAGGCTCTGTCTCTCTGGTTCAGATCACGTGTGTAGTGACCACAAACGTAGTTTTCCTGATCCCAATTAGAAGGATGTTTAGCTTTTACACATGCATGTGTCCTATCTCTTCTGCACATGTGAAACTTGCTCTCCCTTTATGTCCTTGGTGAAAATATGTACACTGGCTGCATAGGCAGCTGGGCATGTGCTTCTCTATGAAATCAGCATTTCAGGCCTCTCTTTGCTTGTGAGCCTCTTTTTCAGTGCCTTCCATTTACTCTAATGCAGCTGTGGCTTCCACCTGGATTTACATGGCCACCCATGTTAGTTGCGTTCAGCGTCATCAAGCAGTTTATATGTATTCTTGTGTGACTTGTGGTTACTGCATAGCAAAAGTGTATATGTCCTCCATCTAAGTGGGTCATAAGCATGTTCTTCATGTCTAGGCATAGTTTAATAAAAGTGTCTGTGTAGCTTCAAGCTTCATGCAGAAATGCATATGTACTTCATGTCAAATGCATCTATGTCATGGTCTCTGTAGTGATATCATCAGCACTGAATTGTCACAATCAATCTACTTGCTCCATGGGCTGCACACTTATCACTTCAACGTCGTCATAGGATAGGGTCTAAATGGCTGTCTGAGTGAATAGCGTTTCTCACATCTGCAGTACATCGATGGTGGGGACGAGAGGGCCAAGAATGATGCACACATTTCATTTCTGTGATGTCTGAGACATGGGCAGGGCCAATGCAATGAGGGCCACATTTATATCTTCCTTTTCAATCCCCCCTCTGGTCAAGAAATCAAGAAATGCACCAGCCTTCCTCTTATTGTCTCCCTACTAATGTATGGCTTTGGAGTCCACACTTTTGCCACTCCTCCCAGGTGACCTTCATACTTCACTTGTTCATCTAAACTCCAAGTCATATAGCAGCAGTCTCCATTGGGTTTGCACCATAACCAATGTCCCACATAGTTGCATGGAACGGGAGGGAAATTAGAACCTTGTGCCCGGAGTGAAAAGCGGACATTGATTCACATGTGACTGTATCACTTCAAAAGTTTGCTTCTCTCCATCTGCCTTTGTTTCTACATCCAGTAATGTTTGTATCCCTATTGTCTTCTGGGTAGTCTTATAGCACTATGTTATAGCTACTCTAATGAAACAGAAGGTGAGTAGTACTAGTACTAGGGTAGGCATGAGAACTTTCAGCCCATTGGCAATCCATTGTAGTATCCAGGAATATGTGTATGTCAGCCAATTTCATCTTCCCCTGCCGGGCTTGCCATTTCTTCCATCTTGGCATGCAGGTCTGATAACTGCATTATAGCCTCTGTAAGGGTTCCGTTACCTCCACCATGGGTGGGCAGGAAGGTGCAACAGGATGGCCAGATCCTTGTGCACACTCCTCCTTCCATAGCTCTGAGGAGATCCAGGACATACCTATTTTGGGACGGTCATGAATCTGAAGGCTCTTAGTTCTTCTTTGATAGCGTTAGACCCTTTAACTTTTGAATGTATTGTCTGCAACATTTCCCATCTTGTGATCTGGAGTCACTTGGCATTCGAGGTGGCCTGGACTCCTGGAACAACTGACAGAAAAACCTTTCAGTCCTACTAAACAGCCTGTGATCTGGTAGTATCGCATCACATGCTTCTTCCATCTTTGTCAAAATATAGTTTCCGCTCTTTACTCTTGTTAACTCCACAGATCTTCTTTTCCTCTGGTGTGCATCCATTTTGGGAAGCCCATCTATTTGTAAGTCCTTTTAATGGCACCACTAAGGCTGGTGTATTCAGCTGTACTAGAGAACATATCCCTCCCCAGTTAGGTGGCAGTTGCATCTTTCCCTTGGACCCACAGGCCCAGCAGTGGTCCATTATAACTGCAGTACCAAGCTTCATACCGGGCACTCTTTGTTCGCCCCAAACTTTACTGGACCATGATTCTGGAAACACAGCGAAGCATTCTTTAATAGTATTATTGACATAGGACCTGCTTCGTTCTCAACCCATGTCAGCAGCTTGGCATTTGCCACCCATTCTTTTAGGCGGTTGTCATTTTCCTTCTGTACCACTTCCATTCTTCTCCTCTGAACACTTGTTCATACACCAAAAGTTGGGGTCTCTCCCAGCATCTTGGCAGCCCTCCTGTGTCCCTTTTCCCTGTTTTCAGGCACATAAATTGTGGTGGTGTATCTGTTTGTCAGTAGATGCAACATTGTAGAAGCCTAAACAAAGTGGAGTACTGTGAGACAATGGAGCAGCACTGTGAAGACACCCTGACAAATATACCATTGTGAATTAAAAAAACTGTAACTAAGGAAATACTAACTATTAATCAAGAACTGTGTCTCACAGACAGTTGTAGATATTGCATTTCTTTTGAACTGTGGCAAGCCTTATTGAAGAGGTGACAAAGCATCATGGCTGGGATTACCATTGGTGCTATTTGGTGGAAGTGGAAAGTAGATATTTCATCAAGGATGACGGTTTTTCTATCATTGGAACTTTAGTTACCAACACAGTACTTCAACTTTGAAACATCAACTTTGAAACATCAAGAACTGATTTGAGACTGTATTACTTACAAGAATTTCCTAATTTCTTTCTGTGGTTGAACATTAACAGAATTGACCTTGAATCCTGGGGAAGGGAATTTACCCAGGACATTAGAAGTTTATTAAGAAAGTATGAATGTTCTCCATGTTATTTTATATTGCATATATTTTCTTTGGGTATTTGTTGCTTGGTGTGAGGGCCAAATATCCTTTGTTAGGGTGTTTTGCCATAGTGTTGGCAAGGGAAAGGAAATACTCAGCAGAGTAGGGATATTGATGAATTTTACTATATTTATTTTGAGAATAGAATCGGATGATTTGATAAATCATCAATCAGTTGTCTGCCTCGCATTACTGACCACTAACATCAGCAAAATTGTTTATACCTCAATACATGCTGCCTCTTATAGCCCAGTGCTTGGTGCATTTAGCCCTGTCGAGAGTGTGATGTCTTTTTCCAAGGGCACACTGTCCAAGCAGTAATAATGGACAGAGCTGATGAAGATTGTGCCAAGAAGAAAGAACACGCACAGTGCAAAATAAGATTGTGCTGAAAATGGAAGGGGCGTTGTATTTCAATAATAGATGGGTGGCAGAAGTAGTGAGCTGTTCTTTAGGGGGCTTACTTTGGTTTTCGTAGGATATAGTGGCATGCATGAATTAGTACTGTGGCAGGGCATGGGTAAATGATGTGCCAAAATTGATAAAGCTATGTGAATCCCCAGCAAAGGTACAGAGGCCGGCAGAGTATTCATTTTGCTTTCAACGAAATGGCACTATACAGATAGGAACAAACAGTCGCTGCAATAAGACACTTTTAATCCCAGAGCTGACCGAAGGCACTAGAGCAATGATGGATGTATTTCGGGTGTGTAGGCAATATGCATATCTACACCTCTCACCATCATGTAGGGGCGTATGTTCGCTGACCTCCTTGAACTCAGCAGTTTTAGTAGTTCCTGACTCCCATCTGTCCGTTATACATGTGCCAGCCCCAGAATCAACTAAGCTTATTGCTCAGTACGACTTTGTCATCAGAGTAGATCAAATTACCTATCCAAAGACGATTCTGATAAACTAAAGGTGATACCGGATCAGTACTGAATATTTACTAAAAATGAGACTTTTTTTTACCGCCCTCATGGTATCAGGTATCCAGACTGCAGAAAATCCCAAATAGCTGCAGATAACCAGGTAGGAGATACTCCAGATGGTGAACCAGACAGAGCATGGTCTCATTTCTATAAAGACAGAGTTATGGCAAATCAGGCTCATGACCCTCCAGAACAGATACATGCTGGGTCAGTTCAAGACTATGTAAGAGGGCGTGTGCAGGAAAATTGGTCTGTCTTGCTGCACATATATATACACACACAAACTATGCAGGCAATGGGTCTTTGTCCTATGTAATAGGAGTGTTGCACAACTTGAGGATTGCTATGGAGAAAAAAGCAGGTGTGAACGCTGACGATTGGTTTAACTCAATGTTCTCATTGGCTCCGTCCTCATTAGAGATAGCAGTAAAAAGGTTGGTTCCCATCATGGTTTTTCTGCTCATGCATTTTTTGTCATGTCAAATGATCCTGAGGTGCTGCACGAAGACGCTGCCGAAAAGCGCCATGATGATGGTATTGATAAGGGCAGGTAGAGCTCCTCCTCTAACAAAATACAAGTACATCCATGGGAGTGGGTTGGAAGGGGTATGGCAGGGGGTTGGACGATCAAGGATGGTCAAAATAGAGCAGCCTTTGGAACTCCTGGGGACATTGACCACACCCCTACCATAAACAGAGAAGTATGTGAAGTTCTGGGTTGATAGAGCAGAGGATGGAAGGTGTCATTTTATGACAGGCACACTGGAAGAGTATGCCAAGCGAGGGGAGAGTTTATGTTTTGTGTATAGGGCATGGGTACTCAGAGATGATACAGAAGGGTTATTTAATGGAGTGTTAACTAAAGGAGGTAAGGTTTGGATGCACGTACAGCATCACAGCAAGACAAAAATGTACAGGTTGAGGAAAACCTATTAGCACAAACTATCATGTGAGCAGACTGAGGTTTACACAGTGGGAGGAGCATATATTGTTTTTAGTTAGGATTTACACATATTAGATACTCACATATAGTAACACAGAAAGAGCAACACATGTATTACTGTTGCAGCTGCAGAGGCTATAGATAGGACAGTATTATAGGCCCTGTGTTTAGTTGTTGTATTTAAAGCAATGTCCCAAAGTGTGGTATGCTGGAAGAGCCAGGTGGAAGATGGAATCAGAAAGCTGCAGAGGCCGACGCGATGTCAGTGTGTTATTATGTGTTAACATGGCAGAGGTGTCACCATGGCCGTATTGTTGTGCACTACAGGTGCGCAGGAGGCGCTGCCAGTCCGTACACAATACTTTGCGCCTACGTCAACACATCCAAACCATTAAGAACCGAAGATTGGATCCTCTGCAGCAAAACCCTTGCAGGATAAGACTGCAGTGTTCTGCCATGCAGGTGCGCAAGAGAAGCTGCCCATTGGTGCATAATACGTTGTGCATACGTCCATGCATCCAAACCTTTAAGAACCAAGGATTGGGCCCTCTGCTGCAAAGCCCACGCAGGACAAGGCTACAGTGTTGTGTGATGCAGGTGCACAGGAGATGCTGCCTGTTGGTACATAATACGTTACACATACGTCCACATATCCAAACCTTTAAGATCTTGTCATGGCCACAGGCCCCAGAACACAACAACCACACCATCTAGTGATGGGGGCAATGGGTCACTTGACTCACTTATGTCCCTTTGAGACCCATAAACACAGAGGCCCTGGCCGGACTCAGTCCTGGTGCCTTTGGCGCCAGGCAAATATAGAGATGTGAACAGGAACACTTTATTTCAGTGCAGGAGTGCTTTTACTTTATTTCAGTGCAGGAGTGCTTTGTTTTACAAGAACTTTCCAGGAGCTGAAAGCTTTTATTCCAGAGAACATCCTCATGTGCCTACTCATCGGGTGTGGCTCCCTAGGCTTGGTCTTAATGTGTTGACTCATCAGGTGTGGCAGGGTGTGGCAGGCAGGCTGAACCTGGTGGGTGTGGCTTCAGAAGCTCAGCTATATAAGCTGCTCCATCCTTAAGGCTGGTGCTTCATTTAACTGTGCACTTGCGTGAATGTGACACTCACTGCCGCTTGGACCATTTTCCTTACCATTGAAACCAGGTGTTCTCCTGCATACTCACCTCCAGGAAACCGGTGCTACATCGCTTCATCTGCGGACTCATCTCCTGACATCCAGTGATCTTGATCCCGATGCCACAGCACCGCACTCCGCATCCACGAACTCGACCCTGTGAAGAAGAAGAAAGACAAGATTAGAACATCCGTCCTAGGGCCGTGCCGCATTTGAACCACGCACGGCCCCTAGTTAACAATTTACCAGCTACTGTACCACTGCAGTTTCGTTCCTCATTCCCTCGGGCTGCCGCCTCGAGCTCTGCAGCTTCTGCCGGGCTGGCAACATCACCTGCAAGGGCAGAAAGCAAAAGAGCAAACATCAAAAGTGGAATGGACAGCAATACAAGACAACAAACTTTACAATACAACCAAAACAGATGAGGAAAGTCAAAGGCAAACAGGAACACTTACTGGAAGTATAGTGGCTTAGTCGCAGCAGGACTGGACTACCACGTGCAAGGGACCAGTGAAGGAACTCAGTCCAGATCATACAAGCACCCCTGCCAGAAGCAGCAGGATGGAGTGCTCGCCAAAACTAATCAACAGGCAAAGTCCCGAGCAGCATCACCTATTACCACCAGTCACCATATAAGCTCAGAGGGTGAAGTCGGACCCGAGCGACCTCATCCCTGGGAGGGCTGTAACAGTGCTCCAACACCTCCACAGAAACCAGGTGAGTGTACAGAACGCGAAGCCTCTTCGAATCTCTGCTTGGGCATTATGGAAACTTCTGAAACGGACCAGTTGGTCTGATTACTGTGAGAGTTACGGGCTGAAATTCATGCCTCAAGACAGGAAACCAATTCCCTAAGGAGGGATCTAATTGTGACCCGGGAGCGACAGATGAACTAGCAAGGCAAATGCTCCAGGCACAGGCAGGCCAGGTCGCACTGCCGGGGATGCCCCTCCTGCTGCGCCTCCACAGCCCACGCCAGTACAGGTGGTTCTTCCAAGGGAGGTTCCCCTGGCTCCACCAGAATGCTTCACAGGCGATCTGAATAATTACGCCATCTTTATGAATCAATGTCGCCTACATTTCTTGTGCAGACCTGGGGCATTCCTCAACGATCAAGCGAGAGTGGCATTTGTACTCTCATATTTGGGAGGTAGTGCAGCAGACTTGTCAATACCCTTGGTAAACCACGATGATCCTTTGCTTCGAGACTTCAGCGGTTTCCAGTGTGAAATGATGAAACTATTTGCATGGCATAATTACGGGCGGGCTCTGGACAATGAACTGTTATCACTACGGCAGGGTAATCAAGACTTACTAACATATATCACTTCCTTCAGTTGTCTGATAGCACAAACTAACTGGCCAGAGGAGAAAACAACTATGCCTTTTTACTGAGGCTTGCGAGCGGAACTTAAGGACGTATTAGCCCAAGTAGTAAATCCCCCGGAATGATGTCTGAATACAAGGACCTGACAGTGCAGCTCAATCACAGATTGCAGGATTGGAAGATGTATCGGGCCAAGGCCGAGGGGCAGTCGGTCTGCGTGTGACCCCGTGAGAATCAAACCAAATCACATGATCAGTCCGAGACAATGCAAATCGAAGGCTTGCGGAGCGACTCACCAAGGCAGAAAGGGAGAAAACGAGATAGCAGCAGCTTTGTTTGTACTGTGGTAAGGCAGGTCACTATCTCCGAGAATGCCCGGTGAAACCACCCAGGAAAGCAGTTCGAGCAACTGACAAGGGTGAAGAAGAAGAACAGGACTCGGGAAACTGCAATCCCCGGCAAGCGTAGGGGTCCACTTGCCGAGCGGTGAAAAGGAACCTATACAGACCTCACATCTAGTCATCCCTGTGCTCCTGGTAAACCACAAGCAACCATCGAAAATACATGCCTTGGAGGCATACATTGACAGTGGGGCTGTGGAAAGTTACATGGACCAAGATCTGGCTAACCGGATAGGCCTTCCTCTCCGACAGAAGCAGGTTTCGGAAAACGTCACAGCAGTTGATGGATCTTAGCTATCATCCAGCCCAGTGACGCATTACACCGAGAAGGTCACGCTTCCGTGTCAGGACGGTCAACAAGAGGACATCACCTTCGATCTCATCAGTGCTCCTCAGTTCCAGATGATATTGGGAGTACCCTGGCTGGAGACCCACAATCCCAGGATTGACTGGCGTAAACAAGTTCTGACCTTTCCCCAAGACTGTGACGACACCTGTTATAGCAAGTGATTCTCATTAAAAGGTCTTACCAAACCAGGTTCGTCGAAGAATGAAACCATACTGGGCCTCACCAGTTTACTACCACCTGAATACCTGGATTACCCAGATGTCTTTCAAAAAGAGCAAACAAACACCCTACCTCTGCATAGACCGTATGAATGCCAAATTGATTGGGTACCTGGAGCTCAAGTTCTCGGCAGCCGGAGTATCTGGCAAATGGCTTCATTCATCTGTCCAAGTCTCCTGCATCCTGGCACCTCTTTTTTTTGCCTAAAAAGGAGGGAGACCTGAGAACTTGCATTGACTACAGAGCACTTAACCAGATCACGGTAAAAAAATGGTACCCGTTACCGCTTATCTCCAAGCTCTTGGATCAAGTCAAAAATGCTCAGATATATACAAAACTAGACTTACGAGGGGGCTACCATCTAGTAAGAGTCAAAAAAGGAGACGAGTGGAAGACGGCCTTTCACACGAAATATGGCCTTTGTGAATATCTGGTTATGCCCTTTGGACTATGTAATGCTCCGGCCGCGTTCTAATTATTCATGAATGACGTGCTCCGTGAACTGTTGGATATCTGCGCTCTTGTCTATATTGATGACATTCTTATCTATTCGACCACCAACGAGGACCACCAAGGTAGACACTATCCTTAACTGGCCGTCACCGACATCCATAAAGGGAGTACAGAGTGTACTTGGGTTCGCCAAATTTTATCGCCGGTTCATTCCCGGGTTCTCCCAGATCGACCACCCAATCACATCCTTACTACGAAAAAATTAAAAATGTAATTGGTCCGCATAGAGCAGAGAAAGCCTTCCAGGAGCTAAAACAAGCATTTACCACAGCACCAATTCTATGGCATCCTCGACCAGAACCACCATACGTGTTTGAAACTGATGTTTCCAACATAGCAATGGGAGCAGTCCTGTCACAATGAGACCCCGAAGCAGGTCAGTTGCATCACGTGGCATTCTCGTCTTGCAAGTTTTCAGCTCCTGAATTGAATTATGCAATCACTGATGAAGAACTGCTAGCAATTAAGGCAGCATTCAAAGCCGCGAGACATTATCTTCTTGGAGCTAGACATACAGTCACCGTCATCACTGATCATCGCAATCTACAATATCTGAAGAATGCTAAAGCAAAATCATCCCGCCAACTACTCTGGGCTCTCTTCTTTGCGGAATATGATTTTGTCATCGCCTATAGACCTGGAGTTTGCAATGGAAAAGCGGATGCCCTGTCTCGCATGAGTGAGGGAGAAGAGGCATTCACTACACCAGACCCCATGGCCATCATCCCTGAAGGACAAATCCAAGGCATGATTGCTGCAACCACCACTCTAGACAACTTAAAATCTGACCTGCAACACTTGATGAGTCCACCAGCACAACAGGAATGGCTAGGGAAGGGAGATCGGTATACGATCATGGACAACCTACCATACTACCAAGGACGAATGTACATCTCGGATAAGAAATTACAGAATCAAATCATTGCAAACTATCATGATTAATTAGTAGAAGGGCATCCGGGAATATCCAAAACCCAAGCTAAAATAAAGAAAAATTACTGGTGGCGAACTTGGCTAAAGGACATTGTCCAGTTCATTGCAACCTGTGGCACCTGTGCACAACACAAGTCCCAAAAACAAAGTCCTGCAGGTCTGCTACATCCTTTAGAAGTACCCCCAGCACCTTGGCACACGCTATCAATGGATTTTATTGCAGACCTTCCATCCTATAACGGATACAATGCCATGTTATTCGTTGTAGATCTGTTTTCCAAAATGGCCCACTTTTTTCCCCTGAAAGGTCTCCCAACTGCTTCTACTCTGGCTAGCGTGTTTTTGGAACATATCATCCGGATACACGGGTTCCCATCAATATTGATATCAGACTGAGGAACTCAGTTTGTCTCTGCATTCTGGAAAAGGTGTTGTAAAATTGCCAAAATCGCCCTCCGGTTATCTACGAGGCATCACCCCCAAACCGACGGCCAGACAGAACGGACTAACCAGACCCTTGAGCAATATACAAGGTGTATGCTGCAACAAACCGAGGACACCTGGAAGGACATACTTTGGTTAGCAGAATGCGCATATTACAACTCCATTCACACCAGTACGGGACAAAACCCATTCTACATAGTTCATGGTCGACATCCACGGACATCCGTTTTCGAACCACTCAAATCATTAGAAAGGCCTGCTGTAACGACCTTACACAAAACCATCACCCAGGTTTTTAAGGCTGACTGATTTGAAGATGGTGGCTTGGATATGCAGGCCTTCGGCCTGCGGAATTGCAAGCCAATCAGTATTAATCAGAGGTTCAGAAACTGAATCTGGGTTGGGGTGGGCGGCACTGAACTTTTTACTTTACTTCACTTTAAGAGATGTATTTCGTGCATTCATGGACCCTGGGGCTTGAGGGCGCGACAAGACATATACAACATAGTAGGCCTTGGGGAATCCTATATTCAGCTGGCAAAAAGGCTGACTGTGTGAACAGATGAGTTTTCTGTTTATTTGTATATGTTTCAGTGCATTCCAGGCATCTCAGCTCTGGAGGCAGATTATTCCATACTTTTGGGGCAATTGCAGAGAAAGCAGTGTTGGACACACAGTACGGCATTTGGGAGTGGCAAGAAGATTCTGATTATTAGATCTTAATAATCTGTCATAGGATCTTGTGAACAGTAGTTGTTGTAGATATCCTGGCATCTTACCCGATCTACACCTCTGAACAATGGTTAGGATTCGAAAACAGATCCTCGTTTCAATCGGTAGCCAGTGTAGAGAGTGTCTGGCCGATGTGACATGGTACCTGCATTTGAGCCCCATCACTACTCTGACAGTTCCATTCTGACAAACCTGGAGTTTATTCTGGCTAGTTTTTATCAATACCTATGAGTAAACTGGAGCAGTAATCATTTTTTGCCCCGATGATTACTCTAGCAATAGTTTCTGCATTCTCTTGGGGGATCAAGGGTCTTAAATGAGCAAGCAACTTTATATAATATGCGCATGATGACACCAGGCTGCTTACATATGATCTCATGGTAAGATGCAGGCCAAGTACTACTCCAAGAGTTTTCACTTTGTTCAGTGGAGCAATAATTTCTGTCCCTTTGTGAAAACTCTCATATGCCATGCCTAGTTTCTGTAGCATACAAATAGACCCAATTACCATCAGCTTGGTTTTGTCCTTATTGAGTGCTTATTTATTGTGAATCACCCATGACTTAATGAGGTATAATACTTTGTTAATTTCTGTTTCATCCAATTCATGATTCCCGTTAAGGGGGATGACACATTGTGTGTCGTCGGCGTAATTTGAAAAATGACGCACTCATGTGCCAGCCTAGCAAACAGTGCGACAGTGAAAATATTATAAAAACACTGTGAGGTGCATGCCCCTTGAGGGACCCCGCTACCAACATTAAATGGTACTGATTCAGCTTCTCCAAGGTAAACCCTACTTTTGCGATTGCCAAGAAAAGAGGACAACCATTGAATAGCAAGTGGTGAAAAGTTTGCAACTTCCTTTAACCTGGTGAACATCATACACCATTCCCCAGGCCCTATCCTTGTTTAACCACAAGCACACCCACTGAATCACTTAGAAAACACAATCATCCATAGCCGAGAGTTTGAAATGGGGCAGGACTTGAAAGTCAGAGAGAGGAGTCAGAGAGAAGGAAGTCACAGAGATCAAGGAGGGAACCAGAGTGAGAATGTCAAGTGCATAAGGAAGGAGAAGAGGAGAGGACAGGCGTAAAGAGGGAAGAAGAAAGTCATCAGGAGGAAGAAAAACGTAGGGAAAAGGAGGCATTGGAGGAATGAGAGGTCAGTCAAACTGAAGGAAAAGGAGTAGGAAAGGGAGGAGGAAAGGAGAGAGTGTGCTTTCTGGAGGAAGAGGTGAGGGATAGAAGGTGGTAAGTAATTCCCAGAGAAGATACTCAGCTTTGGTCCTGCACAAATGTCCACAAGTCAGGGGGAGAAAGCCTGAGTGGCAAAAGGACCAGTATACAGGACTGAGACTGTTGAAAGACGTGTTGACCTGGGCCAAGAACTGGCAGTGTCCAAAACCTGAAATGCTCTGTCAGGCATATTATGGATGTGGTGTGTTTGGAATGCCCACCGGGAAGACTACGGTACACTTATCCAGCCAGCAAACTGGAGACAACATCTGGTGCAACAACATGTTTTGTTGAGGACTATACATATGATGGACTGAAAATCCACCCTTTTTTAAGTACCTTAACTACAACCAAAACCCTGCTGAAACTTTAAGCCAGGGCGGCAACCCTATAAGAGGCAGTCTTGGAGCCTTGTAATCATGCCCTGTATTTATCACTTCGACTGTCCTCACTTTGTTTTCTGAGATGTATTCTACCTTCTCACTTTTGCTACCACCCAGGTTTTTACAGCCTAATACACCTATTTGGGCATCTCAACATTGCCTCTAGGGTCATTATTGAACCGCTGCACTTTAATAAAAGTCCAACTTTACCAAACTTGCAATTTGCTGGCAACACTCTGGGCCTCACCACACGTCCGGCGGTAATGCTTAAAAGTGGCAGTAATGGAATTAGCGCTGCCAATACTGGTCCGCCGGATCATAAGCCGGTGCAAATACCACTGACTGAAAAACCAGCTGCCGCAATCTCAACTGCCGCAAATGCAGCCAGCGCAATCACAGCCAACTGCACAAGGTGCAAACACAGCTACATAACGAGTCTATGTCCGGCGCAATTAGTGCCGAAAACCGGGGGCCAATAGCACCAAAAAAAAACACAGCACAAATACCTCCAGCTTCTAGCTGGAGGTAAATGGACACAGGAGGCAGAAATCAAGGCACAGGTGCACAAACTATGCACTACAAATGGCTACATAAGGCACATCTCTACCCCAAACACTGTTTCTCACACTATGCTGCCATTAGCAACTGTGAGCTGGGACAGGCAGCTGCTCATGCTACGTCTGGAAGCAGAGAGGCAGGAGGAGCAGGCCGGGGCACAGGGAGCACAGGGAGTGGAGAGGAGGAGGAGGAAAAGGAGAAGAGCACAAGCAAGTTATGCACCCATCCCCAGGCACAGGCCCACAGCCTCAACACTCATTGACACCCTTTTGGTCACACTGTACCACCTGAACAGGGAGAACATCACAGAGCTGCTCACCACAATCCAGGAGGACATAGGGAGCAGGATTAACATTCATACAGCCTTTCCCCTGGTGCTGAATTTAGTGTCAGTACTACAATTTCTAGGTACAGGCACCTTCCAGCCTTCCATGGCCATGATGCATGGCATGGCACAGCCCACATTCTGTGCAGTGTTGGGCCAGGTGATTGATGCCCTCCTGCATTGTGTGCAACACCACATCACACTGCACACTGTGTCTCTCCACATGCAGGTGACTCCTGATAGCCGCATCTTCCTTGGTTTATGACCCTTTGCGGGATTCCCAAACACTGCAAGAGAAAGCGTACAACCACTCACCCAGCAGGACCCACATAGGCATTGAATGCACCTTTGACCTGCCGAAGGCACATTTCCACTGCCTTGATCGCACTGAGGGGTTGGGGGCCCTGATTAAGCCCCTAATAATGTTGCCCAAATTGTGCTACTGTGTTGCATACAGCACAATATCTGCTTGCAGTGAAAGGTAATGCTATCCTTGATGTGGAAATGCCACCCCCAGATGGATGAGGATGCTGATCCTGATGTAGGGGCTGCAGTACGCATCAACAGAGATGATGTCAGGGATGGCCGAATTGCACGGCAGGCCCACATGGACAATATTTTCGAACACGTGTACATGGCACAAGTAATTTACCACTGAGCGAGACCCATTATTGTTAATAAACACAGCTTTGACGCAATCAACAATGTCCTTGCATTGATGCAGTTCAATAGCTTTATTGCTACCAACTCCCCATCACATGATCCCCCTCGTCCCCTCCCACCACCAACTCCCCAGCACGGCCCCACAGTGCTATTTCTGTGGCCTCTTTCCACCCATGCCAGACACTGGTGATCTGGGGAAAAATGGTGCTGGGACCGGCCCCTGGGTGTGCTCTGCTGTAAACTCTCAGTTGGTGTTGTGGAACTGGAAGGTATTGACCCTGGCCCCCGGATGTGCTGCAGTGTAACCCCTGTGCTATGACGGATGGCCTCTGCAAGGGGGGAAACCCATTCAGCCATCTCCCTCACTCTCTGCCCATAAACAGTCAGGGGGGCAGTACTGGCAGCTGCCTCTTTGTGGTTTCTTCTTATGGATCTCACAATCTTGCAGGTGGCCCCTTGCAAGAAAGCACGGATTGCCTGGAGGTACTCTGAATGGGTGTACGCAATGGCCTTCATTGCCCTTTGTCGCCTTTGCATCTCATCCAGCTTCTGAAGGATGGTGTTGCTGGGTGGTGTATGCTGAATGGGAGTGGGGCTTTGCAGTGGCTCTGGGCTGAAGGCCAGGGAGCCATAGGATGGCGTGTCCACATCCAGCTCAGGTGTCTGGGCACGCTGGCGGCTGTGAGTGCTCTGAGAGGTTTGTGCCTATCTCTGTGCTGTGACACTGGGCTGATGTTCCCCTGTGACTCAACAGTGGCCCTGCTCAAAGGTGTGGCCTCTGTGTGGGACACCGTAGCTGCAGGAATGGGTGTGATGGGCCTGGAGGTGCTCTAGTTGGCCTGTGATGTTGCCTTGGGGCCTGCAGTGCTACCTTCAGGCTTGTCCTTGCTGGGCTGAGGTTTTTTCACAGCGGTCAAAGTGCCAAGGAGTAGCCTGTGTCCGCCTTTGTTGGGTGGTGGTGGTGGGTGCCATTGCGGGCCTGGAGGCACCGCTTCCAGATGTGCCTGCCCCCTCGTCCTCCTCCGATGCCTCTGGCGATGCATGAGTGCCTGTAGGTAAATTCTGTCAGGTATGATTCAACCAAATGTGTTGGCATGCAAGACACATTTGCTATGATACAGAGTGTGTCCCCACACATTTGGGTTTATGGGCATGGTTGGTCAGGGGACATTGCATGTTTTCAAAGTATTGTGGGGATGGTTGCAGCAATGTGTGTGTGACAGGTGGCCTCTTGCCTGTTTGTGGGAATGGCAGGCTGTCCATGCAGAGGCTGATGATTCATGGCATGCATGCATGTGGTCTTTAATGCCCCCTCATCCCTCCCTGGGTGGCACACACCATGTGGGTGTGGGTGTGGTGGCTTCATCTATGGCACTAGAACAAACTGGAGACAACAATTTTCACAAAAACTACGGACAGAAATAGTTTGTTGTTAGCTTCAAGTTTTCACCCCAAGAAAACTATAGAAAGTATTCCCTTGCGCCAATTTTTGAGATATAGGAGGATTATATCCAAAGAGGAAGAGTACGATATCAAAGCAAGGGATTTAACCAAGACATTTTTGGAAAGAGGATACAGTGCGGAGACAGTATCACAACATTCAGCTAAAGTAAAAGGAATGGCAAGGACAGAGGCAATGATACCAAGAACTAAATCAACAGCAACTGAAATGGTCTATGTAACTACTTACTCACAACAGAGCAATGTGATCAGAAAAATAATCAAAAAGAATTGGAAATTATTAGAATTGGATCCAACCCTAACAGCTCTATTTCCGAATCCACCATTATTTGCCTACGCCAAAAGCCCATCTATACGAGATCATTTAATGAAATCAGACATTGGACATGAAAAGAAAAAAGAGACGACATATAAAGGAACTATTCCAGGTAATAATTGCAATTGTTGTCACAATCTAATTAAAGGAAATGTGATACATCATCCTCATAATGGAAATAGAATTCAACTCAAACACACCTCAACTTGTGATACCTGTAATGTAATTTATGGAATAAAGTGTCCATGCAGACTTTATTACGTAGGACTGACAGGACGAAAAGTAAAAACAAGATGGTGTGAACACAAATCAAACATAAGACATAACTCAGAAAAATCTCTGGTGGCTCAACATTTTGTGAAAGAAAAACACACAATCGCACAAATTAAATTTGTGATTCTGGAACACGTTACCCTACCCAGGAGAGGGGGGAACTTGAACAAACTCTTACAGCAGAGAGAGATTTTTTGGATAGAGAAATTGGACAGTATGTACCCGAGGGGCATGAATATGGAATGGGATTTAAATTGCTTTTTGTAATTTTGAACTAAGGTGTTTCCACTCCCTTATACCCCCCCATTGAACCAGCACTGAGTATAGTGGTGACCAACTAACTCACACTCAATCAATGAAATGTTTTGTTGATGTATATACCAACACACTAAAATTATGTGATGTCAGATTGGTTTATGTGAATGAAAAATTGAGAAGTTGTGGACTATGAGTCATCTGTGATAGTAGGGAAATGTGTATATATGTTATCATGGATTTAGATATGATTATATCCCCCGAAATGTTCATCATTCACGATTTTGTTGGAGAACTTTCAAGCACTAATTCATTGAGAACAGTATTCGCAAATGTAATATACACCACTGTTTTTCTTTCTCAAAGTGCGTTTTAATGTATTATACTGTACTGTTTAAAATTCACCATTATTGTAAATAATTCAACAGTCAGCATTAACAAACATGATCAGCAATACACGATCTAATCTGCACATCTTAGATTACATCCTCACCCAACATGGCGACCATCAAAAGGTGTGCCTGAACTGGAACAGGCAACGGAATAGACAGAAAAGTGGAGAGCGGTTGCGTGGCAACCTGACGATGCAGGACCCAGAACTCAGTACCGTGACCGTAACGAACAGTGTAGCTAAGGAATCGACTAAGGGTTGAAAGATAGTAAGAGTTTTCTAGGCATAACACCCACGCGAGATTTAATTACAGCAACACGTTTACATCCCTTCGAAAAGTACAGGACACGGAGACGCTGCACCGCGAGGGAGGGCCTGTGGGGTACGGATACCACGGCAGGATGCGGAGCCTCATCAGGGATATTAAAAATAAGGCTGTACACAGCCCTTTTCTCAACTAAGATACAGAATGGTCAATGGACTCAGCGCCGAAACTAAGATCTAGAAGGGGACTGAGTCATCAGTAATGGGTGAGTCCAACAAGAATTGAAAATCGACTTTCCTTAATATGTGATCACAGGGTGGGACCCAGCGCTGTTTTTAGTGACTGGTCCCACTCGTGATCGCTCCACATTTACCTATTTCTGACATAGCAGTGTGAGTCTCTATACACATGGAACAGAGTAGTGACTTTTGGTATTTTGATTCATGTTTTATCTCTATAGTTTGATGAATCCCAGCAATTATACTAACAGCTATATGCAGATACAAGCAGCCATCATATAGCAGCGGGCAAAGTATTACCGCACAACGGTTTACCTGGACAGAGGTTAGTGAAGTGTAAATAGTCCTAAATAATGTGTTTAAATATATTTTTAACAGAAAAAAGATATTAATTGAGCTCCCTCTCTACATTTAATTTTGTAGAAAAAAGACAGAAAAATCTGATATTCCCACCTGAAGAAGGGCTTATTAAGTGCCCGAAACGCGTAGTGGAAATCCCAGAAGCCCGTCATTAGGGCAGTCATACTGGAACAACAGATACAGGATATCAGAAACACTTTTTTTGAACATTATATTGTATTCAAGTGGAATTGAATTGTGTTTATAGTTAAAATCAACCATTATGTTATATGTGTTAGGAAGGTGGAAAATATTATGTATATAATGATACGAAATTTTGTTGAAGGTTTAAATGAGTGAATTATAAACTTGTTAAGAACTCTGTGTTAAAGAGAAAAAATGGAAAAATAAAGACACACATATTTTTATATTTTTGCATTTTTTACAAAAAAAGAATTTCAGTTTATACGTTAAGTTCAAGGAAATAGCTTGGCTGAGTGTCAGCGCAAAAGTGTGCATCTGTAATGTCCGCCGTTGTTGACGGCTGACCCTTTCTTTCTGTATACTTCATCTATGGCACTGCCATGGATCTAAGGGGTGCTGCTGTGCAGCCAGCAGTGTTGTGCTCTGGTGTTCTGTGATTGGCTAGCTGCGCCCATGTTGTTGTAGGTGGGACATGTACTTCCATGTGGCTCATCTGCCATACTAACATGGGGCAGGCCAACATCCTCAATGGCCTACATGTGGAGGATTGTGCTGCACTCTTCTCCACCCAGGCAATCAGGACCAGTGGTTCCACAGTACCATATCCAGTTGACAGGGACTCCTGGTGATGTTTGGACTGGAGTCCTCGCACCCTTACCCTGAGATCAATCCAGCGCTTCCCTTAGTCCCTGACATAAGGAGGAATGCTTGACACCGGTTCACCTTCTGGCTGATTGTTAAAATAGATTTCTAAACTTTGACCTGGTGGGCAGAAATTCAGAAGGCAGGCCTAGTTTCTTGGAAAAGCGTAACCTCTGGACAAGCCAGACAAATCAAGGTAGCTTTGGCAGGCAGTCAAGACTAAGGGCCTCATCACGACTTGGGCGGTAACGCCGGCGCTAATAGCGCTGGCATTATCTGCCCTAACGCCAAACCCACTGGCGCTATTAGCGCCGGATCACGAGTTTGGCAGAATTGGAAATCCCCATTCCCCATTGAGCCCAATCGGGAATGGCCCCTTCCCCATTGGGCTGAATGGAGAAATGTTGTGCTCTTACCGCCGGCAGATTCCCCGGCGGCGGTATGAGCGCGAAATTTCGGCGGATTTCCCCCCAGCTCAGAGCTGGGGGAAATCAGGTGAAGCCCTGATTTGGCAGACCAACAGCGCTACCGCCGGATTTAAGGGTGACTGCCAAACTCGTGATGAGGCCCTAAGTCTCAGGAGGGGTGAGGATGACTGAAAGACCTCAATGAGCACACAGAGCAAGGACACTTACATTTTACTCTGGGCAGGTGTTATATTAAAAATATAGACACATTTATTACAAGGCCTTTGTAACATAGACCATAGCAAAAGAATCACAGTACTATTAAGTAAACCAACACATCACAATCCATACATCATATATACAAGACCATTGTGGTCCAAAAGGGTTAACTGCACGAAATATGTCGACAACCTAGAGGGGAAGGAAACAGGCAGTGCAGGTGATCTTTAGTGCCCTTTCGACATCGACAATACACCTAACTAAGAGGCAGTCCAAGCCCTAAGAAGAGGGGAGCCTTGTGCTCAATAGTACATGCAATGCAAGCGTACACAGTTGTTCCAATTGGCAAAATGGGGTCTCTTCAGGGGTCTCTAGCAGCTCAGAAGGTGGGTGAGGCGATGAAGAATAGGTTTCCACTATTCAAGAAGGACCTCCACTTGAAGGCAGAGGCAGTTCGAGAGTTCGGGATGGAGTCGCTATTTCTCAATAGCAGTGGAAAGGAGAGGGGCTCTCAGGTGCCACTTGTGTGTAAAAATGGGCCCCTGTGCTAGGAGCCACCAGTTGGGGTATTGAGTACTCACTGGTCCCTGTTGCAAGCGGACCCAAACTTCGGTAGGTCAGTCCACTTCGCTTGCAGGTTCGAATGTGGCAAAAAGATGTATCGGCACCTATTAGTTCCTGAGATATAGCGATTATCCCCAAACAGGACAATGGCGATTTCTCCGCTCCATGTGGATGAATCGACCCAGTTTCACTGCAGCAGGCTTCATGGGGAAGATGCTCACAAATGCAGCAGAATTGCAAAGGACGTTGCCGCGGCAGGGCAACAGGGTAACGGCATTTACTCCGGTCCTTGCTCACTCGTCACACTTCAGACCTGGGAACGCCAAGTGTATGAAATTTGGTGTGAGGGTGCCGTGGACACATAGCAAGCAGTATACCAAGTTTCGAGGGCCTCCTCGAAATGACGGCGGAGACAGAGCAAAGGTCCTGCATAAGCTGGTCAGCCCACTGGTTGGCCCATGGACACTTCAGAGAAAGCTTGCTTGCAAGTTTTGGAGAAAGTGCTGAGAATAGTTGGTCCCAATATTGTAATGGGTTGAAGCGCCTTCGCAGACCTTCTAAGATGATCAGATGCAGAGGGGTCCCACGGGACGACAGCGGGTGCAGGGTGCCAAACCTTCCAGCGGGTCACCAGCAGTTCCTCGACTCAGCTTCGTAATTGCAGGATACTTGGATCTTATCCTTTGTTCAATAAGAACTTGGGAGATCGGCATGGTAGTGGTATTTCCAGCCTCCTTTTGTCCAAAGTTCCCTTTGCGCCAAAACGGTGAGGACCCAATGGGAGATCTGCTCACAAGCACACACTCTATATGTGGACCAATCACAGACCACGGTGGCCTCAGGCATTCAGGGCACTCCAGACTCTCTGGCACCCAGGATGTGTATTGGGGACAGAGACCGCAGCCCACATCCCAGAGGCACACACACAAGGCATGCAGAACCCTGTGAAAGGATTGCGTTTTGTGGGAAAATGCATGACCAAATAAGGACTGGCCTGGGTCGACTCGACTTGGGGAAGGTGAAGGGACAAGATGGCCAAAGAACAGGACAAAGAACTTCGTGGCATGGCCATTTTGGGGCCAGGCCACCTATTCGTGCCAAACACAGTTAACACGGTTAACATGGCAGGAAAGGGTTAAAAATAATGTGAAACCATAGCTGCCACCAGTCCTGTCCATGACACACCTGCACAGTTCATAAAAAGTCCAGTGAGAGTTTCTAGGGCCTTTGGAAATATCTATAGACTCAAATGTGCTGTATGGTAAGATACATTGCACACTTGTTACATGTTGCACAAAAGCTGCAACATGAGGAAAGGACTAAGGGAAACAAAGTCTCCCAGTACTGACTGTCTTAAGGGCATGCCAGTTTCCCCATAACGGATGAGCGAAAGCCTAGAGGAGCGAAGCTGAAGGCTGTGCTTCTCTGGCAAAGTCAGTCAATGGTGTTTAAACAGCAGCAAAAAGTTTTGGGGTTGACACATGGAGGGAAAATTACATACAATAATGAAATCTTTCCTACCACTCTTGGTATGCCAGATGGCTGTTCTGCGCTTGCTTGTCTGGTGTCTTCCTCTGCCTGCTGCTGTTCATTTTGTCACAGTGCTCCACAAACTCATTGGTAAGGGTCACCAATTCTCCCTCACTGAACTTTGGTTTGCGGAAACGATTTTCTGCCACTTTGCCTCAGGTGATTTGAAACATTTCCGTCAGGCTTCTAAATTGGATGTAGAATTGACAACATTTCTTGATGTTATTCTCTTTAAGTACTTTCAGCATCTTCTGTCACTTTGCATTATGCATGGAAAATGTATGTCTTTTAAGCCGGTTTTAATCCTTTAATTTGGCGCCTTGCTCAATTCACTAATGGAGGCCCTACACCTAGTTTTCTGCACATTCTGCCACAAGGTCCGTTTTTCATCAGCAATGTTTTCATCATAAATTAGTCCTGGATTTACAGCATTTTTCCTACCATATGTATTTCGTGGCTTCTCAGGACCATAGTCAACAGTGATCACTGAGAACTCATCTACAATAACATCTGGGGACAAATCATGATGCAATGCTAATTTATGTCCCAAATACTTATCGATATAAAGACTGATTTAATCCAGATTACGCTCTGGCCATTCAATCGTGTTGCCCCTGCAGTTTAGCTCTGTCTCCCCAATTTTAGTGGGGGTTAGTGGTTAGCCGGCCCAAGTGTAACAATAGTGATACTATGGCATGATCGCTGTATGTGTTGGGTGTTATGTCTCGAGAGCTCACTCTATTGAGACATTTAGTATGTACAAAACAATAATCACAAGTCGTCTGTTTTTTACCCATAAAGCATGTGCAATTACCAGGGATGTCATTCTTTACCCTACTATTAGTCATTATCAGATTACACTCTGCCATTAAGTTCAACCACGTTTTACCATGCTTATTCACTTTAGCTTGACTACTAGAGGTCGGAGGAATAAAAGAATTTACAATTTTCCAAATTAACTATTTATATTGCTGTAGAATATAGTGAACATTCACATCACAACCAATCATGATAATATCTGGATGACATGCTTGTCTACCGGATAAAACCTTATAAATGTCCATCATTTGAAACTCTGCCATACATTCCCAGGGGAACGTATGCATTTATCAAAAGCAAGGAGTTTATTTCAAAATCAGTGTTTACTTTGATTTCTACAACTAAGAGGCTCGGGTTCGAATTGATGAATACGATTTCTTTGATATATATTGTCTCCGCACTCCAATTAATAATTACCCCCAGCCCGCAAGATCTTCCTTCATTGCAACCTTTTGTATAATTGAAAACCTATCAATAATCACCCCGGTTAACACCCATCTCTCCTGTACTAAGAATACATCCGGCTGTGTCACATAAGTTCCCAAAGTCCACTTTGAAAGTGTCCTTTAGCCTGTATGCTTTGTTTTCACTTCTAAGGTCATATCCTAGCTTCTAAAACCAGGTCAAGTGGGCAAATAACATGTTTGCTACTGTAGTGTATGAGCATTGTACTATAGTGATATTCTGTTGACCACTTTCTAGTATTTCAACAAACCACAGACCTTCTGGAGTTCATAGTTAATACATGCAACTTGGGAATCAATGAGAAACGATTTAACATGTTTGACCGATTAATGGGTGCACTATCTGCAGTGAAAATACATCCGAAATAGAGAAATGATCCGTCATACAAAGAATGTTGAAACATGCTGTTTTGTCCTCCGTTTTTGCAAAATTGCAGGGTCGAGCTATCATACTGAGCATAGAAAGTTCCCGATCATAAACACTCCTGGTTGTCCATGCTTGAGTCATTTACTAGTGTTGCACACAGCTTTAAGTATCCAATTATACAAGCATTAACAGGCATTGTTTGTACTCTTTTTGGGCACGTCTTATTAGTCTTAACGTCACTAACAGATAAAGTATATGTTCCTGATGGAATCATCCCTAAAAAGTGGGTTGACGAAGCGGCATTGAGATGTCGTACCCTTTTTTTCTTGGTGATGTTCCTGGGATCCTGTTGAATAAGGACCAGAGAAGCGATCATGGACATGTCAAACACTTCTTCTGTCAGAAAAGGCTTATTAAAAGGAGCTTCTGTGGGTGTATGGGAGCTTTTACAAAACAATTAAGTTTCCAGAAGATTCCGGAGGTTGAGTCTCCTGATGTTCCAAAACAGAAACTGGGTAGTAACTCTTTTGTGGTTCTGCCAAGAGGGTACTTTGTGCCCTAATCTTGTCATTTATAGTGTTACTTAATGTAAATTAGCCCTTCAGGGTAATATGAAGTGCATGTATGGGGAGGGAAATGCGGTAAGGATTTTGGTGTTGAAGAAACTGTGCCACCATTGCTGTAATTATCATCAGTGCATTTCTGAAAGGGAGTTGTTATCAATTAGGTCGGTTTGCTTTTAGGACGCTTCGGTAAACCGAGTTCTGTTGCGGGTTGCCTTACACAGTTATTGGAGGTTTCCATCCTTATTCGGATTATTGCAGATAGCTGCATAAAAGATAACATTGTGTGAAGGAGGAGCCATTGTCTGAGTTTATTATTTTGCCCCAGAGTCAGTCTGCGTCAGTCCACTTGTGTTTTTGTTGCCAGAGGAGCTGCAGCGACGACCTGTTTTTCCCCAGAAGAATTTGCTGGTGACTTTTACTTCCTTGCGCTTCCATTGCGCTTTTGCTTTAAGGCTGTGGGCCAGAGGCTGTGGGCTGAGCCTACTTAGAGCACAGTTACGCATGGAGTTGTGCGCAGAGTCAGTCTGCGTCAGTCCGCGACTGGCCGTGAGGCTGTTTGCCGACCCTCTATCTACGTTGGCAATGACTGCTCAATCGAGCCATGGAGGCCCGGTTTTAAGGCGTAAAACGATTCAGCAGTGCCATATGCAAAATCCTGGACCGCCCTCAAGTCTGACTTCTCACCAGTAAAACAAAAGAAATCAAAGGTAAGCGGTCTGAGCAATACGCCATTGTCAAATGTCGCCCGTGAACCTCAAATTTCCATGTTAACAGCCACGGCTGATTCTATAAACAATAACACAGCTGACATAACAACGGCAGTTACCGAGGTAACTCAAACAGCAGTAGCCGCAGTAAGACTAACTGCCGACTCTACGGCTATGAGCGATACAGTGGATAAGAACCACTCACTGCCCAGCAATCACAAAACACTGTCTGATCAATATACTATTGAAGCGCAATTTCCGGACGTCGCAGAGGTGCCTTGCGCTGAGTCGGTGTTGGCTGGACAAAGAGTTGACACGGTGGATGTCTTGACAAATCCAGCCCGAAAACAGACTACTAATACTCCTGAGCCCTCTTTTCACAAGCGTCTATTAACCTTAAAAGACCTACCCTTGATTCCTTTATCTCCATCGAATTCCTCTCCACCATTAATTAAAACATTTACAGAGATGTCGCTTCTAACTGCCGAAACTGTTGATGAGCTCTTTTCTCCTTTCGAATTCACGGATGCAAAGCTAATGGAAGCCTCACAATGTGACGACGAAAATGAGCTCCACCACATATCTGTAAACTTCAAAGAGGGGATCGAAAACAAACCGGAATCCGACGATGACGAGCGTCGACTGACTGGGATAGTTGATCCCCTACCCTTAATGTCGTCCAGCGGCACAGAAACCTCGCTGCCCTCGCAGCCCTCAAACAAATCAGATGAGGTGAATCCAACATCCCAGACGACTGCTGATGCACAGCGGTCATTAAGTCCCTCAAGTTGTGACACGGACCGCACAATCCAGCAGCGAATTCTAGAAAAACACCACATTAACATCACAGAGAATGCCACACCGCAACGGGCGACGCGGGCAGATGACATTCTCTATTGCTCGTCAGGAAAGAGAACAAGTCTGAGAGCGCTGCCTCATGTAGGAAGGAACACGAGTGGTGCTGCAGACCCCTTGCCACAATCTATCAGCATGAAGTTTCAACGGTCTCAAAACAGAAAGGAACAAGCTAGCACTCCTAAAACCGCAGACTCACATGTGAAAACAGCACAATTATTAAAAGAAAACAACTTTGCATCAATGGAAAACTTATCCACCTGCAGTGATTCACATTCGGAGACTCCAAACAACACACGTTCATGCCTGGAAGAAAATTTGGGGCCTAAATCGAAACCCAGTCTCTCCTCTGCAGCAGCCATGCAAATTTACAATAACGTTCTAGCAGCGTCATCGACAGTTCTTCTTCCGTTCCTAAAGATGTATGAAACGCTGCATGAGACTTTTAAAGACCAGACCGCGCTCATAATAAGCATAAATGAAAATATGGAAAAATTTGAGGCAGTAAATGTGTCTTTACAGACACAATTGAATCAAGAAGCCGAACAAACAATAAGATGGCAAGAGAGGTTGAGTGATCTAGCTGCGCGTCACCATTGTCAAAATGACTCCTTAATGGAGGGGTTACTAGACGCAGTGAAATGGATGCGGCACTCAATGGCTCGGGGAAAAGAACTGATAACTACCGTCCCGTGCAGTTGTCCTTTGAGCCAACTGACTAATTCTGGCACCATGCCAGCGGCCGTTCATTTGAACAAAGAGCCGCAATCAAAAACGAACGAAATAAACAACAAAAAGCCTAAAAAATTGCAACCAGCAAACACATAATCAGCTGTGGCTGATAGTCCGACAGTGTCAGCACCACAAACCATAACAACTGAATTTCAATTAAAACCTTCAGAAGTAGAGATCGTAGACAATTGGCAAAAACTAGATGTTGAACAAGTAAAGGGAACGACATCGCAGAGACCTCAAAATGAACCAGGAGTGGTAGCAATTCAAAATGTCTCGTTTGGCATCTTTTCAGGTCCTGCCAAATCAATACAAGTTGCAAATACTAAGTCGTCTGTTTTAAAAGGAAACAAAAACGAAAAAACAAGAGCGAAAACATGCATGAATGCCCCCCTCCTAAAAAGGCAACGCTCAAATGGCGCAAAGAAATTTATAAGAAATCTGACAACTCCTCCACGCCTTGTCGATGACATAAAGAGTGCTACGAAAGTCAGACTGGAAAAGTTGAAAGAGAAATATGTCTCGAATAAGGAGTCTGAACGCTTAACGCATCCATCTGCCAAGCGCCGACGAGAAGAGTCAATTGCGTCTGAAGATACCTCCTTAAGCCCCTCAATTGAGTTGTGTGACCTTTCTACATATTCAATTGAGGATGATGACATCTCAGCAACTTCTGACAGCCTAGGTGACGAACGACCTCTGACCCGGCTGGAGATCCATGCCGATGTCACTGTTCGGAAGCCAACAGAATATCGTTCCAGACTGCACGAACCCACAACGTCCAAGGAAAAACAAAAAGAAAAAGTGGCGGCAGTGGTCTCTAACGAGCAGCGTCAAACATCAATAAAAAAAAATACAACAAAATCAGAAGGAACTCCTGTATCAAAGCGTAATCCGAAACAAACTTCAGCTCACTTGCAGAAACATGCCCAGTTGAAGACTAAATCAAAAGACAGGCCAGCTGGGCGTCCAAAATCGAGCTGGTATAAATTAGAAGTGGAAAACATCCTTGAGGAAAAAAACGATGTAAATTTGAATCGAGCCAATATAATGAAGCTTTTACATTATGTTCCAGTGTTACGAAACATAACTTCTGATGACATAGCGATTGTTGAGTATAAATCAGAACGCAGAACTGACTGGGTCATCCTACATATGAAATCAAAACACGTAGCAAAACCGTTGCTTGATGCCAGAGAAGACTTGTTGTTCTTTGGGTTCGATCTAACGACGTGCGAAGACCAGTTGTCATCTCAAGTGGCAATGTCAAAGGTTCACCAAAATATTGTCACCATTAAGAACAAAAGAGAAGATCTGTGGAACCAGCTTAGAGAGCAGCCATCGCTTTCATCCAATACAAACAACCCGAGCAGGAAAGTCTAGGACAACGTGGGGTTAAGATGTTTGACCCAGTTGTTAACCTCATGGAACACACAAGGATTCACACACCTGTTTCAAACAGGATCAGTGGCGGAGATAAGTAGCCCAATTATTTGCCTACAAGAATCCTGGCTTCGTGAACTACCTACCTGTGATGGGCATTCCGCCTTTTTAAACGCTGCAGGAAAAAATCTATTTGGCCGACTGTTTTCTGGTCTACTTACGCTGATAAAAAACACCTTCGAATGGGACGTGATAAACATCTCAACCCTCAATTTGTTAGTGCAAGCCCTAACTTTAGAATCCACACACAAAGTGGAATCTAAAAAGAAAAAACATTTTCTGATAATAAACACATACTGGAATCCTGCAATGATCACCAAATAGGAGTATCTAACATCAATCACCACAAAAAATGATGCCAGCTTTGAGCAGTTTGACGATCCTTTTGTTCTGATATGTGGCGACCTGAATTACTCATGGTTCAACCAAGAAAAAATGCGTAACACATCAAATCTGCTTAAAATTCCAACTGAATCAGCAGATCGTGGTCTCAAATGGGAATATGAATTAAGTCTATGTCACTGTGCGATGTTGAATGGCTGTACTAAAGGTGACATCCCTGCCGCTGATACCTGGCACAGAGGAGACCTAAGAAAAACCTTAGACTATATATGGGTGTCTGAAAGTCTACACTGTCACATCTCGAAGTTCACTACAATAACATCATTAAAGAGTGATCACAACGCCCTGTTGGTATCCTGGGCGTGGGATAACAAAATCATCCAGGCAAAGTATAAAACACCTTTAACTATAAATAGCGCTCAAAATCGACTAAAGATAAACAGCCATCAGATCGACATGCTGACAGCGGACTTTATCCGTGAAAACAAGGGGGGTGGCGAGAGTAATTACATGCCCCTATTGTCGCAATTTTCTTCATGTTCCAATAGGTATAACATGAAAGAGACCAAGAATAAACATCCTTTTAGCGTGGAACTATCTGAAGCAAAGAAGACGCTAAAAATGGACATTCGGAGATTAAAAAAATCAGCTGCTGTAAACACAAGCAGTTTGATTGCGAAGAGACGGCTACGCTACCAAAACTGGTTAAAATCATTTAATTGCATCTGAGACCAAGAGCAAGCGGAACTAATGTTACGTTTAATAATGCAAAAAGATAGTAGAAACATTTGGCAAATAATCAACACTGGTCATTTAAAGCAAGTGTTTGCTTTATCAAATGGTGTGACAGCAGCAAAATGGGTGAAACATTACACGTTTGTTTTCACAAGCCAGGATGCTGACGACACCAATAAAACACTGCTGAAAAGCTGCAAATGGGACATTATCGAAACTGCAGAAGATATCGAAAACGCTATCTGAAATTTAAAGAACTCAAGGGCTGCAGGCCCAGATGGCATATCAAATGCAATGCTAAAGGCAAATGGAGAAAACTGGGCGCACTTCATCGAAGACCTATTTAATCAAATAGCGGTGACACTAACACTTCCGGCTTCGTGGACAACAGCAGTGATAGTACCGGTGTTTAAAAATGGAAACCATGAAGAGCCGGGAAACAACCATCCTATTGCGTTACTCGATACAACGGGCAAAATATTTGCCCACTTTTTTGCAAAAAAAGCTTGCAAGATGGGCCGAAGGGGCAAAACTGGTCGACGAAAGGCAAATTGGCTTCACAAAAGGAGTGGGAGTGGAACTAAATCTACTGCTCCTAAACCTGGCAAAGCTAGATGCCTTGAAACGCAAGAAAAGGCTGTTTCTTGCATTCGTTGACCTAAAGCAGGATTTTGACACTGTCAACCGACAACTGCTATGGACAAAACTTAAGGTCTGGGGCTGTCCTCTCCAACTATTGACGCCACTGATGGCACTCTATTCGAACACCACCATTCGTGTGTGCTTGAATGCCGAAGGAGACCTAACAGATGAGATAGAAACAACAAAAGGTGTGAAACAGGTTTGCCCGTTAGCAGCTTTGTTATTCAAATTATTCATATCAGACTTGCCAGCAGCCCTGTTACAAACAAGGGCTTTTCCACCGAAAGTGAATGGTAAACAGCAAATCTGGGTACTTTATGCGGACGATATTGTCCTACTTGATTCCTCCGAAATTGGTCTCCAAGACTTTTGTCAGCATTACAAGACTACCTAGCTCAAAACCATCTGGCAATAAACGTCAAGAAATCAAAAGTCATTGCCTTTGGTCAAAAGACGCAAGCAAAGACGGAGTTTAAGTGGAAAGTGAACAACGAAGCTCTAATGAGAACTGAAGCTATCCGTTACCTTGGAGTCCTATTTAACACCTCAATGAGAGAGTGGAGCTGGACTCATGATGTTTTATCTCGTATGCAGATCTTTGCTCAACAAGGAGCGAAATTACATGCAAAATATGGCAAATTCACTTTGCAACCAATAATAACCTTCTATTTGCAAAAAGTCTCTCCAGCAGTCTGCTTTGGAAGTAAGGCAGGGTGGAACATAAACGCAGACTTTTGGTCCCAAAAATGAGGGGATTTTCTGGCGAAAAGTTCTTAAATTACCACGGAGTCTACCAATGGTAGCTATTAGACACGAACTGGGCCTAGAATCGCTACACAATCTAGTGGTTTGGAAATCAATATCAGCTTTTCGAAAAATGCGTTTGTCACCAGTAGAAAAAGCCTACCAGATCTTAAATGAAAAAAGCAATGATCCATCAGCCTTCCTACTAAATCAATGGGAACAAAAATTGAAGGCAATTCTACTTGATCCCAACATCAAGATGACCTTGCTATTGTTAATTCCGCAGGTAGCGAAAAAAAAGTTTCATCAATGGAACTGGATAACAAACATGAACAAACAGAGCGCCCTAACGTCGTCATTAGATCTGGGAATGTCAATGAACAGACTAGGAGAATTACCGAGATATCTTGCGAAATTTCCATCCCGACACCACAGAAATCAGTTTTTTAGACTACGGTTAAACCTTTCTAAAACTCGTGAAGTCTTGGCGCGAAGAAAAGACCCAATGATAAAGAGTAACTTCTGCTGGTTCTGCTCAAAAGACGTGGAAACGATTAAACATCTGATAATCGAGTGCCCAGAAATCGTTGCCCAACGTTCCATATATTTGGCACGATTTGCGCCAAAAAACTGAAACATGACAGACTGGTGGAGCTACCTAATTTCAGGAATAAACACTCAATTAACCTGTGCAACTATCAATTTTATGGACTTGATTTTACCAAACACTGATATAAACTGAGACAATAAATTGTTGGGTTTAGCTTATTCCTGCTTAGTTCATTCCAGTTTATGTTTGTTTTTTGTGTTGTTTTTCATCGTTTCTTCAGATTGGAATGCCTAACGTAATTCACGGAGGGTTTGACAAAAAAGTTTGTTTTTCATTTGCAAAACTAATGTCAATAAAAAAAATTAAATAATTTAAAAAAATTAGGTCAGTACATGAAATTAACCTCTCTTGTGATGTACTAAAGGGGGGCAAACAATTAATCTCTTCCTCCCCTATATGAGCTGGTAGGAAGAAATGTCATTTTATCCCATTCAAATTGCACAGCCAGTTGATCCCTAGAGCCAAACTGTGGAGCTGATTGATTCACACTAATTTGCCCTGATGATTGAGATACAATACAATCAATACAATCAGGCATAGGTTCTTCAATGATTCATATGTTGTACTTACATTTCTGCCCTGCCACACATTTCAAGACCTACTGATAACATTGGGCCTCATCATGAGTTGGGTGGTAGCCCTTAAATTGCGGTGGTAACAGTATTACTGCCTCATTTAAGGACTGGCTCTATCATGAGTTGGGCGCTACATGAGCTGTTTTACCTCCAGCTTTTTTCTGGAGTTGAAAATCCGATTTAGCACCCTGTTTTTGGTGTAATTACCGCCAGCTGTATTAGCATGCAGTATTTGAACTGAAAATTAAATTCCACTTTAAGTACAATGGGAAATGGGGATTTACCGCTAACGTCCAACCTCTGATCCGATGGTAATACCGCCAGACCGGTTGCTGCTAAAGCTATTGTAGTTGGCCGGTATTACAGCTGGGATACCCCCCAATTCACGATGAGGCCCAAGGTCTGACACAGTTAAGGACTTCTTGCATGCCCCAAACCCTTACCGGCGACCTGCCGACTGCTGGACTGCTCGAATCCACTTGTGATCCACTCTGCTTGAAGCAGGTCATTATATACCCTGATCCCTGGGCTTGAATTAGGGTCAAGGCACCGAATAGCAGGTAAGCAGAAAAGCTTTGAGCACAACACCAAATGTAGCAGACTTCAAGACTGCTCGAATTTACTTGTGCTCCACTTGGCACTCCAGTCTTACCTTATACCCTATTTTTAAATCTCTATAGCTCTTTTTCCTCACTACTTCCATACTTGTGCACTTCTGTCCCAATTCTTCACTTTTTTTGCTGGTCGTACATCTCTGCTCTACTATCTCTTTCCTTCACTTTCCAGATTCCATTACTTCTCTCCCAATGGGGGTATCCAGCTTGTTCTCTTCCTTTATAACTTCTTCACCCTTTTTTCTTCTATACCTTTCCTTCACTTCAGACCTGGTAGGCATTGTGTTCTCCAAGCTGGTACCTATGTCATTTGTGTGGGAGGGCCAATAATTTTATTTGAGGGTGCCTTGGCAGGAGATTGGGACAATTTGAGCCTGATCCTTAGAAGGTGTAACGGACTGTGCACACCCACTTAAAGTAGTCACCTACTGCCTAGACAACCAGAAACCAATTCCTCATAGGACTTTTGTCATTTTGATTTCTGGAGCAGCAGAGAACTTCATCGATCAGAAGATGTCATTGACCTGTTTGCTAGTGATCACCCTGATACAATATAGACAGTGGTTGCTTCCCCGGTGTCCTCAAGACCCAGCATATATAAGAAAGAAATCCTCCAGATGAAATGCGCACAAATGGTGGATTGAATACAGTTTAGCAAAATTGCGGAAAACACAGTTTTAGATATCCTGTTGAACCATGGCTAATCCAACATAATCCTCATTGGAATGGAAGATCATTGTTCCTCATTTACAATTATCACATCACAGGTACTCCCTTCCCATTCATTTGCAACCAGTAGTGACATTCAACATGAGGAGGATTCACAACCTGAAACCAAGACAACAATCCATCCAAGAAAGCCCGAGTAGAGGATGTATTTGTCAACAAAGGTAAACCAGAAGTCCTTTGAATTTCACATAAGTTCCAATGGGGGCGGAAAACTAATTTTAATGGAACAATTACTTCTGCTAACAAGAACTGTGGCACTCGCTTGTGGAGAACAAGACAACAATTACAGAACCACTGCTGTAAGATTACAGAATCATCCTTAATGCACTTAGAGCAAGAGGCATCCATCCCCTACCAGCCCCGAGACACATAAATCTAGCACTGGGACTGTGGGCCTCATTACACGGTAGGTGGTAAGGGTTTACCGGTACCAGTATTTTACTGGTACCGGTAAATCCTTACTGCCTTACTACGAGGTCCCTTTGCGGGTTGAGGAATTTAACGCCTGCTTTTTGCAGGTGTTAAAAACCAACCTGCAAAGGGACCAGGGAGCTAATTACGGTACCGCAATTTGCAAAAATGGAAATGGGGAAGGGCAATGGGGGAAGGGGGAATTACTGCCCCATCAACCTTGGAATAGGGTGGTAATTCCCCTTTCCACCAAGGCGGTGCCGGTATTTTACCGGCATGGACCAAGGTGCTAACAGCACCTGGTCCACCGCCATCCGTGTAATGAGGCCCTGTGTGTTTGAGAATAGTGAAGTGGTGTATTTAAAGTAGGCACCAGTAGTAAACCTGGGAGCGTGACCAACATTCAAAGTTAAAGGTGGTCTTAAACAGATGTTGTAGACACACCAGGACCTCGTTAAGATTCGGATGCACTGAATAACCAAGCATAACACACGTGCACAGTTTGTCAGCCCCTGATGAATGTCCTGCGGAATAAAGCTTGAATGACAGAAACTTGGAAAAGTTGGGCTTGTGAAGAAGCGAGAATTTCAACATAGTGTGTATTGTGCTTAAAATACTTGAGAATAAGAGGGACTCCACCCCATTCATTTGCAACCAGTAGAGACTTTCAACAGGAGGAGGATTTACAACCTGAAATCAAGACAAAAATCCATCCAAATATTTTTTATTTATTTATTGATAGATATTTCAGATATCACAGTCAGCACTGCCTTCAAATGTTGGGCACATCTACGGGTGCCATAAAATATCCTGTATACAGAGATGAGGCAGCGTTTCTGATGGTGGTTGCCTGTAGCAGGGTCTACAAAGCCCCAATGGGGGCTTCCAGAATTGAAGGGGACATAAAACATAATTTGAAAATAAAACTTTTAATAAAAGAGGGACAGGAGATACCTCCATTCAGACACAGTCAGTGGGCATTAAAAAACGATGGGCCCTATTACAAGTTTGGTGCTATTTCGGCAGTAAATCTGACGAAATACCACCAAATAGATTTACTTTTTCCAACACCAAGGGCCTCATTACACGGTAGGCGGAGGACCAAGGTGCTTTTAGCACCTTGGTCCATGCCGGTAAAATACTGGCACCGCCTTGGTGGAAAGGGGAATTACCGCCCTATTCCAAGGTTGGCGGGGCGGTAATTCCCCCTTCCCCCATTGCCCTTCCCATTCCCATTTTTGCCCCATAGGGCTCTATGGGAATGGGGAAGGCGCTAATTACGGTGCCGCAAATTGCGATACCGTAATTAGCACCCTGGTCCCTTTGCGGGTTCGTTTTTAATGCCTGCTAAACAGCAGGCGTTAAAGTACCTACCCTCAAAGGGACCTCGTAGTAAGGCGGTAAGGGTTAACGGTCACCGGTACCATTACCGGTGACCGTTAACCCTTACCGCCTTCCGTGTAATGAGGCCCCTAGTCTGGTGCAATTACCACTGGATTACAAGTGGTGGTAGGGGGTGTTAGACCCCTTTTATTGGCATCCATAGCACTCAGTGGGAATCTCAGTGGAATTACTGCTGGCGGAATTACTGCCAGCAGTAATTCAACCGATTTGGCCATTTATTGGCAGTAAGCATTGTGTTGGAAGTTTTTCCCCCGCCTTATGCCCCTTACCAGTAGTTCGGTGGCGAGGTAATGTGGTGGTAATGCAGTGAATTACCACCATTTTCAGCTCCAAACCTGAACTCAAAATGAGGCCCATATGACCGTTTAATGCACAGGCAGGGCAGCTTCATGGAAATACAAATACGGAGGCTGATACTTTGCATTCACCAGCATATTGCCAAACAAAATCACTATGAAAGGATGCGTGAATACACTGCATCAGTTTTCCCATCGACCGAGGGAAATTAAGATGGAAAAAAACATGATGTACTAAACAGTGAACACAGAGTGAAACACAGCCAGGGAGAACATATATCTCACAGGCCTGTATAAAATCCAAACTGGTGTATATAAAATATAATGCTTTGGGACAGCCCCCTGAAAACCCACCTTACAAAGATGCAATTGCCCAAACAGTGAATAGTACCAGTCGCATTGCACGGGTTCTGGTGCAGCTTTCTCTTTTGAATCCAGCCCAAAGGAGAAACACATCCCTGATCAAAGCAGCCAGACTAAGCAACCTTTGTCATTCCCTGGAAGAAATTTGAGCAAAAGGTTTGGAATGCCAGAGAGACCCCAACTCAGCACACTTGGCAGCTAATGTTAAGTCCCAGGAGGTACCTGGAAGAAGGTAGATCCTGAGAGGTCCCAAGTCAGGAGACTTGGCAGTGAACCAGCACACCAGAGGGGAGCTGGCCAAGGGGTGGGTGGGGGTCAGCAGAATCGGGGAAGCCAGGACTAGATAGGGTCCACTGCAGATTGTGACAGATTAGCACTATGTGGGGGAAGCCATGACGATGAGGTGAGTGGAGAAGCTTGGCAGAGTCTAGAGGAATTGGTTTGTGTACAAAAAGTGTTTGTATATGGGAAGTATCTCAACTTGGTGAGGAGAAAAAAAGAAGGGGTATTATCTGTGAAGAGAGTGACTACCTGGACAGAGAACGAGATGGCAGACAAGAAGGAAGACCTAAAACACCTAGTGATAACAGCGATTACATGGAAGCAGAGTGCAGCTATTGTGTATCACCTGCTCTATTTCTGCAATTTGTATTAGTCTATGGCAAATCGAAGCTGACCAGTCATATGGTGATCCTCTAAAAAGTGACTCAGCACTTGTGAGCATTGGATGTGTGATCTGTTTGTGTTTTTGATTTTCTTTTAGTCATGCCTTTTAGTCACCATTATTTGCTGCACCAGCATACTAGGGCCATAAAATACATTTATGGAGTCACATGTGGTATAATCACTGAAGTAAATATTTATTCCACTGTATGGATTTTTAATTGTATTGTCATTAATCAGAGTGCATTTGCATGGCATACACAGAAACTTTTCTCTCTTAGTTGGTTATCTTATGATAGTTGATAGTTAGTTCAGCTTTTACCAACATGTTTTCAGGGAGGTAAGTCTGCTATAAGCAAATGTAGGAGGGATAGGAAATAATACAGGGGTTAACTCAGCATGTTCAAAATATTCTACATTTTCTGGATGATAGTTTTATTCTTCTTACTTTGTATTAAATATGTGGTCAACCCGGTGGCAGTTTCATCTTTTTAAGCTTCAGAAAGTCCTGAATATTAAATATGGAAATGTTTGATTGAGTTTTAGTATTGCAGGATCTCACTTTAAATTACACCATCAGGACAGCATTGTGACTTTCCAGTTCAGTCTGTTTATATATTTTGGGGGTAATTCATGGATTCAAGCGCAGAAGTGGTGCACGCAGCTGGCGCAGAGAGGGAGCGTGCGTCAGCTTGCGCCAGCCACATGCATCAAAACCCATTTTGATGCACTGCGTATTCATGGATTTAAACATCCATGACCAGCCGTGTTGCAGCGTGGCGCAGCGACCCTGCAGCAGTGCCAGTTATGCCCCCAACCCTGCCCCGTGGGCCAAAATCACCTGCACAAATTCCCTAACTGGTGCAAAGGCCAGTGGACCAGCATACAGACCCCCCCAAAACAAAATTGCGCTAAAAATGCCACTAAGCCCTCACGCGACAACCCAATCGCATGTAAAACTCCTTGTGCACCCCTATGAAGACACGTAACCCGCTCCCACCAGCCCAATCGCATGTAAAACTCCCTGTGCACCCCTCGGAATATGCATACCTAACTCGCGTCTGCCCAATCGCGTGTAAACTCCTGTACCCCAATCGCTCTCGGCCTATTGCATGTAAAACTCCCCACAGACCCCTCGGAATACACGTACCCCGCTCGCGCCAGGCCAATCACGTGTAAAACTCCCAGCACGCCCCTTGGAATACGCATAACCCGCTTGCACCAGGCCAAACGCATGTAAAACTCCCTGTGCACCCCTTGGAATACACGTACCCCGCTTGCGCCAGACCTATCATGTGTAAAACTCCCTGTGCACCCCTCGGAATATGCGTACCCCACTTGCGCCAGGCCAATCGCATGTAAAACTCCCTGTGCACCCCTCGGAATACGCATACCCCGCTCGTGCCAGACCAATCACATGTAAAACTCCCCGTGCACCCCTCAGAATATGCATACCCCGCTTGCGCCAGCCCAAATATGTGAAAAACTCTCAGCGCACCCCTCGGGAATACGCATACCCCACTCGCGCCAGCCAAATAGCATGGAAAAAGTCACTCCTGTGGTGTGAGTTGGCTGAGGGGCATGGCCAAGGGTTGTAGAGGTGTCCCCTGTGGTGTGGGCTGCCTGTGGGGCATGGTCAGGGTGGATTGGCTGCCTGATTGGCATGGGGAGGGTGGATGGTTTGCCTTCGGGGCATGGGGAGGGTGGATGGGCTGCCTGCTGGGCATGTCCAGTGGTGATGGGCTGCCTGCGGGTCATGGGGAGGGTAGATGGTCTGCCTGCGGGGCATGGTCAGGGTGGATGGGCTGCCTGCAGGGCATCATCAAGGGGGATGGGCTGCCTGCGGGGCATGGGGAGTGTGGATGGGCTGCCTGCGGGGCATGGGGAGGGTGGATGGGCTGCCTGCTAGTCATGTCCAGGGGAGATGGGTTGCCTGCAGGGCATGGGGAGGGTGGATGGTCTGCCTGCGGGGCATGGGGAGGGTGAATGGGCTGCCTGTGAGGCATGTGCAGGGGTGATGGGCTGCCTGCTGGGCATGTCCAGGGGTAATGGGCTGCCTGCAAGGCATGGGGAGGGTGGATGGGCTTCCTGCGGGGCATGTCCAGGGGTGTTAGGCTGCCTGCGGGGCAGGGGGAGGGTGGATGGGCTGCCTGCGGGGCATGTGCAGGGGTGATGGGCTGCCTGCGGGGCATGGTCAGGGTTTATAGGCTGCCTGCAGGGCATTGCAAGGGTGGATGGGCTGCCTGCAGGGCATGGGGAGGGTGGATGGGCTGCCTGCGGGGCATGGGGAGGGTGGAGGGTGGATGGGCTGCCAGCGGGGCATGGGGAGGGTGGATGGGATGCCTGCTGGGCATATCCAGGGGTGATGGGCTGCCTGCGGGGCATGGGGAGGGTGGATGGGCTGCCTGCGGGGCATGGGGAAGGTGGATGGGCTGCCTGCGGGGCATGTGCAGGGGTGATGGGCTGCCTGCGGGGCATGGTCAGGGTTTATAGGCTGCCTGCAGGGCATTGCAAGGGTGGATGGGCTGCCTGCAGGGCATGGGGAGGGTGGATGGGCTGCCTGCGGGGCATGGGGAGGGTGAAGGGTGGATGGGCTGCCTGCGGGGCATGGGGAGGGTGGATGGGCTGCCTGCTGGGCATATCTAGGGGTGATGGTCTGCCTGCAGGGCATGGGGAGGGTGGATGGTCTGCCTGAAGGGCATGTCCAGGAGTGATGGGCTGCCTGTGGGGCATGGGGAGGGTGGATGGGCTGCCTGCAGGCATGGGGAGGGTGGATGGGCTGCCTGCTGGGCATGTCCAGGGGTGATGGGCTGCCTGCGGGGCATAGGGAGGGTGGATGGGCTGCCTGCAGGGCATGTCCAGGGATGATGGGCTGCCTGCAGGGCATGGGGATGGTGGATGGTCTGCCTGCGGGGTATGGGGAGGGTGGGTGGGCTGCCTGTGGGGCATGGGGAGGGTGGATGGGCTGCCTGCTGGGCATGTCCAGTGGTGATAGGCTTCCTGCGGGGCATGGGAGGGTGGATGGGCTGCCTGCGGGGCATGTCCAGGGGTGATGGGCTGCCTGCCTGCTGGGCATGTCCAGTGGTGATGGACTTCCTGCGGGGCAAGGGAGGGTGGATGGGCTGCCTGTGGGGCATGTCCAGGGGTGATGGGCTGCCTGCAAGGCATGGGGAGGGTGGATGGTCTGCCTGTGCGGCATGTGGAGGGTGACTGGGTTGCCTGCGGGGCATGTGCAGGGGTGATGGGCTACCTGCGGGGCATTTCCAAGGTTGATGGGCTGGCTGTGGGGCATGGAAAGGGGTGTAGGCCAAACGCATGTAAAACTCCCTGTGCACCCCTTGGAATACACGTACCCCGCTTGCGCCAGGCCTATCATGTGTAAAACTCCCTGTGCATCCCTCGGAATATGCGTACCCCACTTGCGCCAGGCCTATCGCGTGTAAAACTCCCTGTGCACCCCTCGGAATACGCATACCCCGCTCGTGCCAGACCAATCACATGTAAAACTCCCTGTGCACCCCTCAGAATACGCGTACCCCGCTTGCGCCAGCCCAAATATGTGGAAAACTCCCAGCGCACCCCTCAGGAATACGCATACCCCGCTCGCGCCAGCCAAATAGCATGGAAAAAGTCACTCCTTTGGTGTGGGTTGGCTGAGGGGCATTGCCAGGGGTTGTGGAGGTGTCCCCTGTGGTGTGGGCTGCCTGTGGGGCATGGTCAGGGTGGATTGGCTGCCTGCAGGGCATCATCAGGGTGGATGGGCTGCCTGATTGGCATGGGGAGGGTGGATGGTCTGCCTTCGGGGCATGTGGAGGGTGGATGGGCTGCCTGCTGGGCATGTCCAGTGGTGATGGGCTGCATGCGGGTCATGGGGAGGGTAGATGGTCTGCCTGCGGGGCATGGTCAGGGTGGATGGGCTGCCTGCAGAGCATCATCAAGGGGGATGGGCTGCCTGCGGGGCATGGGGAGTGTGGATGGGCTGCCTGCGGGGCATGGGGAGGGTGGATGGGCTGCCTGCTAGGCATGTCCAGGGGAGATGGGCTGCCTGCAGGGCATGGGGAGGGTGGATGGTCTGCCTGCGGGGCATGGGGAGGGTGAATGGGCTGCCTGTGAGGCATGTGCAGGGGTGATGGGCTGCCTGCTGGGCATGTCCAGGGGTAATGGGCTGCCTGCAAGGCATGGGGAGGGTGGATGTGCTTCCTGCGGGGCATGTCCAGGGGTGCTAGGCTGCCTGCGAGGCATGGGGAGGGTAGATGGTCTGCCTGCGGGGCATGGGGAAGGTGGATGGGCTGCCTGCGGGGCATGTGCAGGGGTGATGGGCTGCCTGCGGGGCATGGTCAGGGTTTATAGGCTGCCTGCAGGGTATTGCAAGGGTGGATGGGCTGCCTGCAGGGCATGGGGAGGGTGGATGGGCTGCCTGCGGGGCATGGGGAGGGTGGAGGGTGGATGGGCTGCCAGCGGGGCATGGGGAGGGTGGATGGGATGCCTGCTGGGCATATCCAGGGGTGATGGGCTGCCTGCGGGGCATGGGGAGGGTGGATGGGCTGTCTGCAGGGCATGTCCAGGAGTGATGGGCTGCTTGTGAGGCATGGGGAGGGTGGATGGGCTGCCTGCGGGGCATGGGGAAGGTGGATGGGCTGCCTGCGGGGCATGTGCAGGGGCGATGGGCTGCCTGCAGGGCATGGTCAGGGTTTATAGGCTGCCTGCAGGGCATTGTCAGGGTGGATGGGCTGCCTGCAGGGCATGGGGAGGGTGGAGGGTGGATGGGCTGCCTGCGGGGCATGGGGAGGGTGGAGGGTGGATGGGCTGCCTGCGGGGCATGGGGAGGGTGGATGGGCTGCCTGCTGGGCATATCCAGGGGTGATGGGCTGACTGCGGGGCATGGGGAGGGTAGATGGTCTGCCTGCGGGGCATGGGGAAGGTGGATGGGCTGCCTGCGGGGCATGTGCAGGGGTGATGGGCTGCCTGCGGGGCATGGTCAGGGTTTATAGGCTGCCTGCAGGGCATTGTCAGGGTGGATGGGCTGCCTGCAGGGCATGGGGAGGGTGGATGGGCTGCCTGCGGGGCATGGGGAGGGTGAAGGGTGGATGGGCTGCCTGCGGGGCATGGGGAGGGTGGATGGGCTGCCTGCTGGGCATATCCAGGGGTGATGGGCTGCCTGCAGGGCATGGGGAGGGTGGATGGGCTGCCTGAAGGGCATGTCCAGGAGTGATGGGCTGCCTGTGGGGCATGGGGAGGGTGGATGGGCTGCCTGCGGGCATGGGGAGGGTGGATGGGCTGCCTGCTGGGCATGTCCAGGGGTGATGGGCTGCCTGCGGGGCATAGGGAGGGTGGATGGGCTGCCTGCGGGGCATGTCCAGGGGTGATGGGCTGCCTGCAGGGCATGGGGATGGTGGATGGTCTGCCTGCGGGGTATGGGGAGGGTGGGTGGGCTGCCTGTGGGGCATGGGGAGGGTGGATGGGCTGCCTGCTGGGCATGTCCAGTGGTGATAGGCTTCCTGCGGGGCATGGGAGGGTGGATGGGCTGCCTGCGAGGCATGTCCAGGGGTGATGGGCTGCCTGCCTGCTGGGCATGTCCAGTGGTGATGGACTTCCTGCGGGGCAAGGGAGGGTGGATGGGCTGCCTGTGGGGCATGTCCAGGGGTGATGGGCTGCCTGCAAGGCATGGGGAGGGTGGATGGTCTGCCTGTGCGGCATGTGGAGGGTGACTGGGTTGCCTGCGGGACATGTACAGGGGTGATGGGCTACCTGCGGGGCATTTCCAAGGTTGATGGGCTGGCTGTGGGGCATGGACAGGGGTGTAGGCCAAACGCATGTAAAACTCCCTGTGCACCCCTTGGAATACACGTACCCCGCTTGCGCCAGGCCTATCATGTGTAAAACTCCCTGTGCACCCCTCGGAATATGCGTACCCCACTTGCGCCAGGCCAATCGCGTGTAAAACTCCCTGTGCACCCCTCGGAATACGCATACCCCGCTCGTGCCAGACCAATCACATGTAAAACTCCCTGTGCACCCCTGAGGAATACGCATACCCCGCTCGCGCCAGCCAAATAGCATGGAAAAAGTCACTCCTGTGGTGTGGGTTGGCTGAGGGGCATTGCCAGGGGTTGTGGAGGTGTCCCCTGTGGTGTGGGCTGCCTGTGGGGCATGGTCAGGGTGGATGGGCTGCCTGCAGGGCATCATCAGGGTGGATGGGCTGGCTGATTGGCATGGGGAGGGCGGATGGTCTGCCTTCGGGGCATGGGGAGGGTGGATGGGCTGCCTGCTGGGCATGTCCAGGGGTGATGGGCTGCCTGCGGGTCATGGGGAGGGTAGATGGTCTGCCTGCGGGGCATGGTCAGGGTGAATGGGATGCCTGCAGGGCATCATCAAGGTGGATGGGCTGCCTGCGGGGCATGGGGAGTGTGGATGGGCTGCCTGCGGGGCATGGGGAGGGTGGATGGGCTGCCTGCTGGGCATATCCAGGGGTGATGGGCTGCCTGCGGGGCATGGGGAGGGTAGGTGGTCTGCCTGCGGGGCATGGGGAAGGTGGATGGTCTGCCTGCGGGGCATGTGCAGGGGTGATGGGCTGCCTGCGGGGCATGGTCAGGGTTTATAGGCTGCCTGCAGGGCATTGTCAGGGTGGATGGGCTGCCTGCAGGGCATGGGGAGGGTGGATGGGCTGCCTGCGGGGCATGGGGAGGGTGGAGGGTGGATGGGCTACCTGCGGGGCATGGGGAGGGTGGATGGGCTGCCTGCTGGGCATATCCAGGGGTGATGGGCTGCCTGCAGGGCATGGGGAGGGTGGACGGGCTGTCTGCAGGGCATGTCCAGGAGTGATGGGCTGCCTGTGGGGCATGGGGAGGGTGGATGGGCTGCCTGCGGGCATGGGAGGTTGGATGGGCTGCCTGCTGGGCATGTCCAGGGGTGATGGGCTGCCTGCGGGGCATAGGGAGGGTGGATGGGCTGCCTGTGGGGCATGTACAGGGGTGATGGGCTGCCTGCAGGGCATGGGGATGGTGGATGGTCTGCCTGCGGGGTATGGGGAGGGTGGGTGGGCTGCCTGCGGGGCATGGGGAGGGTGGATGGGCTGCCTGCTGGGCATGTCCAGTGGTGATGGGCTTCCTGCGGGGCATGGGAGAGTGGATGGGCTGCCTGCGTGGCATGTCCAGGGGTGATGGGCTGCCTTCTGGGCATGTCCAGTGGTGATGGGCTTCCTGCGGGGCAAGGGAGGGTGGATGGGCTGCCTGCGGGGCATGTCCAGGGGTGATGGGCTGCCTGCGGGGCATGGGGAGGGTGGATGGTCTGCCTGTGCGGCATGTGGAGGGTGACTGGGTTGCCTGTGGGGCATGTGCAGGGGTGATGGGCTACCTGCGGGGCATTTCCAAGGTTGATGGGCTGGCTGTGGGGCATGGACAGGGGTGTAGGGTGGACCCCTGTGGTGTTGGGGGTGCATGTGGATCCTCACCACACTGCTGTGTGAATCTGTGGGTTCGCGAGTGAGCTTTCCACATGAATTTGCAGGCGCGAGCGTGGTACGTGTATTTGGGGTACGCGAGTGAGAATAACACACGATTAGGGTGGCGCGAGCGGGGTATGTGTATTCCGGGGTACGCGAGTGAGAATAACACGCGATTTTGCTGGCACGAGCAGGGTACGTGTATTCCGGGGTACGTGAGTGAGAATTACACGCAATTTGCCAGTGTGTACCCTACCAGGTGTGCCCTCCCCATGCCCCACAGGCAGCCCACACCACAGGCCCCACCCTACACCCCTGGTCATGCCCTTCATGCAGCCCTTCCACCCTGACCATGCCCTGTAGGCAGGCCACACAACAGGGGACCACCATACACCCCTGACCATGCCCTGCAGCCAGCCCATCACCCTTCCCCATGCCCTTCAGGCAGCCAAACACCACAGGGGAGACCCCTGCAACCCCTGACCATGCCCAGCAGGAAGGCCATCCACCCTGACCATGCCCTGCAGTCAGCCCACCCCACAGGGGACCACCCTACACCCCTGGGCATGCCCCGCAGGCAGATCACAAGGCACCATGCACTTGTGAGCCCCAACACAAGTCCCCCCACCAGTGATGGGCACCTGCCAGCAGACCCGACTCATGTCCCCCCCACCAGTGACGGGCACCTGCCAGGAGGCCCTGACACATGTCCCCTCAAACACCACATCATAACAATACAGACCCATGGCCCTAATACCAACCCAATTCCCACCCCCACAACCCCCCAGTACAAACACGCAACCATCCACTGCACCCACTCACTAGTAAATTACCCATGCCATGAGAGTCTGAAAAGAACCAGCATGCCCATGAATAAATGTCCTACAGAGCCACACAGTGGTAATACATGACTGAGCCAATGAGGGGGGAGGGCACACCTGGTAGGGTACACACTGGCAACATGCACGAAACCAATGAGAGTAGACCATGCCAATAATGAAGATTCAGGAAATGTATTAAAAATAAAACAAAATGACAAAATGAAAACCACACATTCAAATGAAGAAATAATGAATGCAATATGAAAAAGAAAGTAAAATCCAAGGAAAAATGAAAATCCAAGACATGAAAAATGAAAAGTGGTCCATTGCCAAAGTCCATAGAAAAAAATCCAAAATTGAAAAGCATAAAAAACCATTACTCCATGAGATGATGTAAAAAAGAAAGTATGTAGACGTGCAGAACTATGATCCCAAAACAAAATGAAATCTACAAAAAACCCTATGTAAAACACAACTATGTACAAGAATTGGAGCAAAGTCAGTGAAAACAAATCATAAAAAAAGAAAATGATACCTAAACCTAAATAACTATATACAAAGGTGGCGGGCTAGTCCGACAGCTCACTTTTCGATGTCCCGGGCCAGGGCATCATTGAACTCCATGTCAATGTTCCGGAGGCGAGCCTGTTCCCTGGCCACAATGTCTCGCAGGGATGCAACCATGGCATCCTCCAACTCCATGCGAGTTGCCTTGAGGCATTCATCCCGCATCAAAGCCCGGTGCATAGAGTTCTCTGCCCTGACCATTGTGAGCCGTGCCATCTCCGCCCTTCACCGCTCCGCATCTCTAAGCTGGCCCAACCGCTGCCACACAGAAGACACTCCCAGTCCTGAGTCCTCCTGCCCCTCGGCCGATGCCTGCCCCTGGGATGTTGTTGGCCCCGAGGCATGATGGCTCCCACGCTGAGCCTGCTGCTGCCTCCAATGCAACTGCCTCTGGCACCACAATGGCCTCCAGGCTGATGGAATACTCTGGTGCCGCCATGCACGTACCCTGCTTGTTGATGCCTGCACATCCTCCATTTTCTGGGGTCCAGTTGGTGGGGTGGCCACCCCTGCTGTACCTCCGACTCCTGACTGTGGCAGGGATGTGTCCTCTACCAGCCTGGCCGCTGGCTCAGGGGCAGCTCCACAGGCAGGGGGCCCAGGTGATACTTGGGCGGGAAGATGGGATGGAGGATGACTGGCGTTCTGTTGAGGAGGGGGGTCGCAAGAAGTTGCAGCACATGGAGGAACCCAGTGCTGACGACCTGTCCTAGTAGTTCGACGCGCCTGGACAGATATTCTAAATGACGTGCATTGTCCTGACGAGAACCCTGCACGTCATACTGAATACCACAAGCGCGCAACACCAAACCAGCTAGGACAGGCTTAATCCGGTCACGAATTGCCACGTCTGCAGGGAGAGGAAGGCTAGTTGTTGTTTGCGCATCCCCTCCCTGAAAACGGGTCTGGACGAAGGCATCCCTGCTGGTTCTGGATGATGCAGTCACAGGATCGGGGACAGGATTACACACAGGCACCTCCGCAGCGGCTTGTGCTACCTCCTTTCCCTGCCCCTGGACTGCACCACTAGCACCAGTGTAATCCTCCCTCCCAGGCCCCGTCCTTGGGGCTGGCATGGCCTCCTCCTCAACCAAACCCCCCACCAACCTGGATGACTCTGTGCTGTCTTCCTCTGTACTCCTCTGTGGGGGCTCAGCTGCCCCTTCTGCTGCCGAGGAGTCCACCTCCAACCTCCGCCTCTTGGACCGTCCCTTGGCAGCTGCGCCATGGACGCCGCACCAGGCTCCTCACTCCAGGAAGATAAGATTACCTCGGAGGGGAGCTGGGCCTTGCCTCTCCGGCTAGCGGTGGCATCCCTGCCGATGTGCTCCACAGCACCGTCTCCGCCCGATTCATCAGTTGATGCTGCAGACAGGGAGAGATACAACACAGACATCAGGGCACTGTACAATTGTCTGATACACACATGAAAGTTGCACATGAGTGGCAGTGTCAAACTTCACAGATGGCATTACACTCCCAACAATCATATCATTTGAACCCACACACATGCACAAATTAACAGGAATGGTGCAGCAGGCCGCAGCATCCATACACACACAACTGCATGAACATCCAAAGGTTGGCATGACGTCAGAAAAAACATGGGGAGTGCCAAGCACATGCATACACGCCACCAGAAAGGCATGCATCTGTACATCTCCACCATCTGTGACAGTGCAATCATCAGCAACTATGTCATATCTGCCAATCGGGTACCTACATGTCTGTGTCACATGCATCCATGGCGTCTCACAGTCACACCCCACCAAACAGACACACACACACATGTACACCGTGCACATACATGAAGGCATGACAAGCATCCATGTGTCACACTCCAAACATGGCTGAGTACATGCGCAGGCATGCAAACATGTGTGCTTCTTCACATGCAGTTGTGCATTATGCTTTGGAACACATACACCATTGATGTGCATCACACATGACTGGACTCACATGCAGAACGGTAATGTCCCCGCTCATACACATCCATACATGGGCCATGTCAGACATATGTCCAAGCTGCACACTCCTAGCACACCTCAACATGCACTGTGTCCAATGAGTATGCATGGACACTTACCACCCGACTCCAGACGGGTCTGCCTCTCGAGGACCTGGAGGTGAAGCACTGCGCAAATGCGTTCCAGGACCCTCATCTGGTCAGTGGTAAGGTGAACCAGGCACCCCACTGCACCCGCTGCATCCAAGAGGCGCCGGGCCTTCCTGAGGGTCCTGGACCTGAAGTCCTCCCAGCGCTTATGGACGTGTTTCAGGTCGGGGGTTGCCACCCCCTCCGCGTTGATAACACCCACAATGTCCAACCAGATCCTCTCCCGTCCATCCTTGTCAGAGTGTGGTCGTCCGGACCACTACACACAATTAAGACTACAGGTGGCAATACAAGTCTGACCTGTGGTACAATCCTGTACTACTATGTCAGAGTGGTAGCAGTGGCGGAGCAGCCAGGCTTATCTCAAGAGTATATGAGCAGTAGCAGAGATTACACAAAGGGACCACAATTACTGTGACTCAAGCAAGCACTGACTCAAGGATTCAGGTAGAAAAATATAAGTACATTTATTTTTAGACCATTAGTTAAAAACACAACACTTCTATTAAACTTCAATAAAAACCACACGTTAAATAAACTACAACTAACCAATTCACTTTGTAAAGTAAGTCTCAAGGTAAGTACCCTGTGTTTGAATGAACCAGTGTTATGAACAAAACACGTTACTGCGAATATCATTGCGATCACTTTTTGACAGTTCGGTCCACTAAACAAACGCGTATCCGTGACATGAAATGCTACTGGGGCAAAAACACACTTAGCACGTGAGATACCCAGAGGGAGTTGGAGGCAAAAATCACAGGCAATATTTTGGTTAGGCAGGCAGAATCAAGAAACACTCAGAGACAGGAGGTCAAAAGTCAAAGGGCCGGAGCCAGGGTCGAAAGACACCGGGGCCAGTTGCCGAAGATCACATGGTCAGACAGTTCACGATTCAACGTAGCCAAAAGTAATTCGATATTGTCAATGTTCGGAAGCAAAAGTTATAAGAAGGAGGGAAGACAAGGGCAAGCCTTAGAAATGAAGAAAAAGGGATTCACCCAGTTTCCTCAACAGAACACAGTACCTTGTTCCAGTGGTGAAGCTAGTACCCTGGAAGTTGTTCCTGTTGGTTTCCCACAGACCCGCAATTCCTGGAGCTTCGATGTGAAGGAGGATGTCTGCACCACACAGGGATGAAGCCGGCAGCAGCGACAAGGAATAAAAGGTGCACTCCTTAAAAACAGGAGAGGCTCTTCAGGTGGCTATCCGGACCACTACAGCAGTGTGCAGCGATTTCAACCACGGAAGAGGATCCTCTGGCTGTAGAAGATGAGCTGGTTATCCCCACCAAGATCAATGGAAGAAGACTGCGGAATGGAACTTCTCAGAGTCGTTGAAGGGCAGATAGCTCAGGACTGCAGCAGGGCTTCACCGGGACGGGGTAGTTGCAGCAGCCGTCGTTCTCTCCACTTCTCTTGTAGTTCCAGTGGCGACTCTCTGACTTCTAGCCCAAGAGACCTGCCTTTTATGCGAAGAAAACCCCATTCACACAGCCTGGCTGTCAATCACCCAGCAGGGGGGTTGTCCATCCTGGACAACTACCCTGGCCAATCATGACAAAGTGTGACTTGGGTTTCATAGGATACCCTGTGCAGGGGGTGACTACACCCCTCCCTCACATTCAGCCCACCTAGACACCCAGGCGCCTTGAGGAGGGCTTCTGGCCAGAAGCCCACCAAAAGACAGTGAACAAAGAAGGTGAACCTAGTTTGCCGCGCAAAGTAAAACACAAGAAGGACATTAACAAAAGGAAATGGCGAATAAACCCAACCGGAGCCAAGAGGAAGAGGATTTGGTCAAGCAGGTTAATGTTCAAGGCTAATATAATAGCCAAGAACAGTACCACGTTTATCTGATATAATCGCGGTAGAAAAGTTAGGGTAGATACCACTGCCACCAGCCAAGTCTAAATGTTAAAAGAGCGAAACAATGCTCTAGGAGGTACAGATAAAAAGGGATACGAGTTGACCCTTTCCAGTACTCCATGGAAGATGGGGTGTACTGGATCTGTGGTAGATTGACTAAGTAAAGTTAATGGTAACTTTACCCTTTTCTGGGGGACAGTAGTCGCCTCAGAAATGGAGTCGAGGGAAGTCTCAAAGACAACCCTGTGTCACGGCACTGAAGTTGCTGTGTGACACACAAAAAGAAGGGGCCTACTGAAGTGGTGTACTTCAGAGTCCACAATCACAAAAATAAGTAGAAACACACAGCAAAACATAGGTAAGAGTGGGGGGAAAGCTCTCACTCTTACCAAGTTCAAAAGAAATAAACTCCAGAAGCCATTAAAGCTGCTGGGGGACTCACTAGGTGAGGCAAATTAGCCGTAAATGAGAATTCTCCCTAACACTCGCCCCCCCCAGACTAAGGGACAGGAGGATTTAATCCACTCCTGGATGGACTTCATACCTCTAGTCGGGTACAAACATCCTAGAGAGACCATCAGCATTTTGGTGGTGACTTCCTGCTCTGTGCTCAATGGAAAAATCTAATCCTTGTAGGCAGATTGACAATCTGAGTAACTTTGGGTTTTCCATCTTCATTTGCATCAGCCATCTCAAGGGTTGGTGTTCAGTCTGAATAGTGAAGGTAGATCCATACAAGTATGGTCTAAACCTCTTCAGTGACCACATAATAGCAAAGCATTCTCTTTCTATTGTTGCCCACCTTGTCTCAGGATCCTTTAACTTCCTGCTGATGAAACAAATGGGGTGTTCCCTACCTTTCTCATCCAGTTGACTAAGGACTGCACCTATACCTACAATAGAAGCATCAGTTTGTACAATAAAGGGTTGGTGGTAGTCAGGAGCTCTTAGGACTGAAGATTGACAAAGGGCTTTCTTTAGGCCTTCAAGGGCTTGATTGCACTCCTCATTCCACCTGAACCTTTTAGGAAATTTGGGAGAGGAGATGACATTCAAGGGATAAGCTATGGTCCCATAGTTCTCTATGAAGTTCCTATAATACCCAGTGAGACCTAGGAAGGCTCTCACTTGGGTTTGAGTAGTAGGGGTGGCCCAGTTTTGTACAGCTTGTACTTTGCTAGGCAGTGGCCTTATTTCACCTCCTCCTACCTCATGTCCAAGGTAGACCACTGAACTCTGACCAATTTGACATTTGCTTGCATTTATGGTCAGATGGGCCTGTTCAAGTGCCTGCAATACATAACATAGGTGTTCAACATGCTCTTTCCATGTAGGGCTGAACACTGCAATGTCATCCAAGTATGCCATGCAGAAGTCCTCCATCCCATTCAGAACTTGATTGACTATCCTCTGAAATGTAGCAGGTGCATTCTTTAATCAAAAAGGCATTACCTTGAATTGGTAGAGGCCAGCTGGGGTGGAGAATGCAGTTTTCTCCTTGGCATGGTCTGTCAGGGCTATTTGTCAATAGCCTGACGTTAGATCAAATGTGCTGAGGTACTTGGCTGCACCAAGTTTGTCCACCAGCTCATCTGTCCTAGGCAAAGGATGGGCATCCGTTGTGGTGACTGCATTTGGAGCTCTATAGTCCACACAGAATCTCAACTCCTTGGATCCTACCTTTGGTACAAGCACAACTGAGCTAGACCATGGGCTAGTAGAGGGTTCTATTACCCCGAGTTCAAGCATCTTGTTGACCTCATTCCTTATGTGGGATCTGACATTGTCTGACATTCTGTACCCCCTGCTTTTGACAGGCAAACAGTCCCCAGTGTGTATGTCATGCTGGCCCCAAGGGGTCAAGCCTGGTGAAAGTGAGAACAGGGAGGCAAACTGATTCAACAGTAACTTGCAATCATCCTGCTGGTCAGATGTGAGACTGGAAGAGAGATTAACTCCTTCAACTTGCTCATCTAAAGGTAAGCCTCTGAGGAGGTCAGGTAGAGGTTCACTCTCCTCCTCCTGAGCTGAAACTAGAAGCAACGCTCCTATGTCAGATCTAGAGACATAAGCCTTTAAACATTTGGTGTGAAAGACTCTGGGAGCCTCCTTAGGATTGCCTAAGTCCACCAGATAGTTCACCTCTCCAAGTTTACCCACAACCTTGAAGGGTCCTATCCATTTTTCCTGCAAGGCCCTCTGCCTTGTGGGGACCATAACAAGAACAAGCTGGTCTTGAGTAAACTCAACCATGTTAGCCTTCTGGTCATGCCAATGTTTGGCCAGAGCTTGACCAGCCTTCAAGTTATCACTTGCCTCTGCCATCATGTGTGACATTCTCCTCCGGAGAACTGTTACATAGTCAGTCACTCTGTGTCAGACACACCAAAGTATTAACTGAAAAGGATACGGTACTTAAAAGGATACAGGTGGTAGGGTCTTCCGGATCCCTGTTCACGCGTTTTGATAGTTGTGAAGTCAAGTTAAGACCTTCCAAATGATACAACTCTCTGACTGGTAAAACAGGCAGAGCGATGGATCACTGGAAAGGGCGTGGGTAAGGTATAAGAAGTCAGCCTAGAACAAAATAAAGTATCATGAATAATTGTCCCAACCTGGGTATGATGGAATAGGAAATGTCATGAATGCACACACTGACCTTGAGTCTAGGGCAGATGAATCCAGCAGAGTCTCTTGCGGAATCCAAGGTAGAACAAACGACAAGGAAGGGAAGATTAGTAAGGGAGACTTATCCCGAACGGAACGAGGCTCACGCTAGATACCGGGTTGATGCACCACAGGATAGCGTCCAAAGTACTGTTCACTGTCACCTTCCAATTATCCTTGAAGTTTCCTTCCCACGTAGTGTAAAGTATAGAAGTGAATCAATCCCCCTGTTAATAACACAGGTGCAGGAGTTGGAAATAGCGCTCCTTTTAGGGTATAAACAAAGTACACGCGGTTCTGGACAGCCGCGAAGAAAAGAGCGTGTGCGTGTGGATTTGCACGCGATTAGGATTCAGGCAGTCCAGGCCAGCAGCGCTTGAAGACAACATATGCGTGTGGATTTACACGCGAGCAGGATCCACGCAGTCCAGGCCAGCAGCGCTTGAAGATAGCATACGCATGTGGATTTACACGCGAGCAGGATTCACGCAGTCCAGGCCAGTCGTACTTGAAGATAGCGTGCGCGTGTGGATTTACACGCGAACAGGATTCACGCAGTCCAGGCCAGCAGCGCTTGAAGATAGCGTGCGCGTGTGGATTTACACGCGAGCAGGATTCACGCAGTCCAGGCCAGCAGCGCTTGAAGATAGCGTGCGCGTGTGGATTTACACGCGAACAGGATTCACGCAGCCCAGGCCAGCCGCGTTTGAAGATAGCGTGCGCGTGCGGAATTACACACGAACAGGATTCACGCAGCCCAGGCCAGCCGCGTTTGAAGATAGCGTGCGCGTGTGGAATTACACGCGAACAGGATTCACGCAGCCCAGGCCGGCCGCGTTTGAAGACAAAGTGTGGATTTACACGTAACCAAACAGCTCCAGGAATCAGCGTGTGGCGGAAAACACGCTATAGAAGGCCAAAAAGGTAGCTGTAGTAACCAGCAAGGATGCAGACCGGAGGTTCAGCTACACAACGCCAAATGATTCGATCAGAAGCAGCGAGTGAAGTTTCCACGCTGCTTAAATACGCAATGCCGTAGATCACGTGACGAAGCAGAATACACGTGAGTTAGCGACGTGAAAAGTGCAAACGTCGTTTTCCCGGCAACGTGTCGAACAACCGCCATTTGGAATAGAACGGTCTAGCTGTTCTACGAGCGTAGGAGGTAGGACCACGTCCAGCATGCATGACACTCTGACTGGCTTGGGGGAAGGAGCACTCTCCAACCATTCCTTAATCAGGGCCAATGGACCTCTGACTGGATGGCCATAGAGAGGTTTTAAGGGACTGAAGCCTACTCCCTCCTGAGGGACATCTCTATATGCAAAGAGAAGACATGGCAGTAGAAGGTCCCACTTTCTTCTAAGTGATTCCTCTAAAGCACCTATCATGCTCTTCATAGTTCTGTTAAACCTCTCTACCTGTCCATTGGTTTGGGGGTCGTAGGCAGTAGAGAACTTGTAGGTGACTCCACAGGTTTTCCACATGGTTTGCATGTAGTGGTACATAACATTTGATCCCCTGTCAGATATCACCTCCTTAGGAAAACCTACTCTGGTAAAAATACCAAGTAGGGCCTTAGCTACAGCCGGAGCTGTAACAGTCCTCATAGGTATGGCTTCAGGAAATCTAGTGGCATGGTCCACTACAACCAGGATAAACCTGTTGCCTGAAGTTGTGGGAGGGTCAAGAGGACCAACAATTTTAATCCCAACCCTCTCAAAAGGAATTCCCACCATTGGGAGAGGCACTAAGGGTGCCACATTCTTGGATCCACTCTTGCCAGTGGTTTGGCAAGTGTGGCAGCTTCTGCAGAATTTGTCTACTTCTGTACCCATCTTAGACCAGTAGAAGTGCAGAGACCTTTCTTTGGTCTTCTTAAAACTTAAGTGACCAGCCAAAGGTACCTCATGGGCTAACTGCAGAAACTGGAGTCAGTTAACTAGAGGTACTACAAGTCTTCTGTAGTCTCCAGGGGTTGACTCAGTTGGTTCACTGTAGAAGAGGCCATCTTCCCAGTGCAACATATACTTCCCAGGCTAGGTCCCATTGAGCTGAGAAGCTGCCTGTTGGTGAAGACCTTCCAAGGTAGGACACTCTCTTTGTCCCTTACTGAAATCTTCTCTGTTGGGTCCACCTTCTGCCAGTAAAGACTGCAGCTCAGGATGGTCAACAGGATCCAGATCGCCAATGAGTTCTTGGCCTTCCACTAGCTCCTCTTCAGAGTCTAGTTCAACCACACAGGGTTGTACCTCCCTCTCAGCCTCAGCTGGAGGTGGAGTTACAAGAGTAACTTTGGACAACCTAGGGGAAGTCCTTGTTGGAAGCACTGGAGTGCTTGCTGCTGGCTGTTTCCTAGAAGTATTGGGTTTCCCCTTTGCTTCTTGTTGTTCCGAGATAGCAAGTTGTAACGCCAGTGGAGTAGGAGTGATATCCTTCTTCATCATCTCCTTGGGAGTACCTCTCATGGTTCTCTCCCTTGCAGGTCTGGTGAGCTCCTGTAACCTTTTACTAGGAGGTCTGGGGGTATGTGACACTACTCCAAGAGTCTTCAGGTCATTAGCCAACAGAACCCTTCCTGGCACCTCACTTTGTAGGCAGACAGGTATCTTCATAGTCATGTCATTACACTGGATGAGAACTGGTAACTGGGGAAGCATCTGCACAGGCCCTCCAGCTAACTTGGTGAGGCATTTGGGTGCCTTACCAACATCCTCTGCCTGAAAAAATGATGTATCCACCACAGTTATGCTGGCCCCAGTGTCCTTAATGGCAGGAGTCTCCTGACCATTCACTTGGACACTGTCCTTATAATACTCTTTAGTATTATCTGGGATAGGATTATATACATCTAAATTCTGTTGTTCCCACAACCCCAGAGACACTAAAGAAACACTAGCTGAGACTCCAATGGGTTCATCAGCTAGTAACAGAAAGTTTCCACTGGCCATCTGTACTTCCTCCTCTGGAGCGAAGGCTAATGAGACAGTGTAGATCCCTGAAGGTTTACCCTTGTATCTGGGATCCCCTTTCACATGGTCAGGCGAGCCACAAACATAGCATTTACCAAATGCTTTCTGGACTGGTGGCTTGCTCTGACCTCCTTCTGGTTTGGCACCAGAAGGTACACTAGCCTGAATCGGTTTCCCTTGTGGCTTACCCTTATTGTTTTGTTTGGGCCCGTCTTTGGGATTGGAATTATTAGAATTCTCTTTGGAGTCCTTTTTTGGCTGTTTCCCCTCATCCTTTTTCTGAGTTACCCCAGAGTCTTGTGAGTAGCCCTGTTGGTAACTCACAAGTCAGCAGCCTTAGCTAGTTTTCTGGAATCTAATTCCTTTGAATCGGCCAAGTGCTGTCTGAGCTCAGGAGAATAGGCATCATACATTGACTCCAACATCACAAGATTCTTCATTCCCTCATAAGTGTTCACCTTGTAACCCTTAACCCATCCCTCTAAGTTCTTCAAACTTTCACTCAGCCAGGTAGCCCAAGGGGTACCATCATGCTTTTTGAGGGTCCTAAACCTCTTGAGGTAATGGGAAGGGGTCTTCCCAAATCTAGCTATCAAAGCTAGCTCCACACATTCATAATCCTTCTTATCCTCCTCCCCCAACTCCATTACCACATCAGTTGCAACAGGGGGAGCCTAGAGAACAACCAGGGAAGTAACTAATTTCCTGTAATGTTCTGGAGCTCATGATTATACTCAAACAAACTCAACCAATCCAACACATCCAACTTAGGCTCATACATACCCAAAAGCTCTTTAGGCATCCGGGGTCTTTTGGGACTGGAACTCCTAGAGGATCCGGAGAGAGAAGCATTTAAACAGATAATTTCTTCATATCCAGCTCATGCTTGAGCTCCATTTCTCTGAGCCCTAGTTCCTGGTGCCTTTGTTCTGTTTGAGCATTAAGTCTCTTAAACTCCAATTCAAGTTTCATTTTCTCTAGTTCAAGACATTGAGGACTAAATGTGGGACCTGGCAAAGGTCCAGTAGGTACAGCTGGCAGAGCAGGTAGGGGCCTAGGGGGGACAACTACATCATCCTCACCCTCCTCTTCTGCTTCTGACTCAAGATTATCAATACTAGGATCAATATCAATATCATCACTGTTATCTACATTTGCTGGAGTTGTAGGTTCCTCTGAACCACATCCAGACTTTGGTTTGCTAACAACCTTTCTATTAGCTCCATTTTCTTGCCTTTAGTCAGGAGAGTCTTATGCTTACAGAGAACTCTTAAACAATCAGCAGTTTTTGAAGCAAGGGACTCTTGACTATAACTTTCCATAGTTGACAGGTTAGAAAATAACTTTTTTTAGTGGTAAGCTTTGTGATTAGTTGCACTAAGGTATCTATAAGCACACTAAAATGTATACTCAATACAAACCCCACCACTGTACACCAGTGTTAGGCAGAAACCTGTGCAGTTCCCTTAGGGACCACTGCAAAAGGCTTAAGAATACAGGTGTTGGCAGTAAACCAAATTGGTAGCAGTCTGTACCACCCAGATTTACCTGGTAGCTGTGGCTGAGCAGCCAGACTTCTCTCAAGAAGAGTTAGACAGTATATAGAGTATACAAGATAGGTACCAAAATACAGTAGCACACGCAAACACTGACCAGAGCTTTGGTATCAAAGTATATAATTATTTATTTAAAGACACACTTATAGAAACACTCAGCACTATTGTTGTAAGCAAGTTCAAAACACAGTCACTATTAATATATATACATCCCTTATTCCTTATTAGACAAGTCTAGTTAACACCACCTATTTTCAGACAGAGGTGAGCGCTTAACTGAAGATGGCACGCCAATAAGTTATCAAAAAAGGGAGGGAAAAGGCAGAAATTAGAAAAGCACTCAACACTAATACTTTAGAAGTACCCAGCAAGGCAGGAAAGTCAAAGTCTACTTGTGAGCAAAAAGTTCAGAGGCCAGGCTCCCTCTTAGAGAGAGCAGAGCACCAATGCGCCCAAGATCACACAGTTTAAGAGGCTTGAACAAGTCTTGCAGAGAGTTAAAAAAAGAATTAGTTCAGCTGAGAAAAGTTCAGTTAGCCAGCCTACGGTCAGCCCAGGTAGTAAGTCGAGGATTTAATAGACACCCCCGTACAGACCGTTGCAAGGGAGGCTAGGCGGACACAGTACCTTTAAAATGGAGAGGATCCTCCAGCTGTGGCAGTTGTTCCTGGCAGCAGGTGCAAGCCACGGCGTCGTCCAGAGGAAGAGAAGATCTCGACGTAGAGGAAAGCTGAAGGTCGTTGCACTGCCAGGGAAGAAACCAGCCGTGGAGTTCTCAGGTTAAAAGGTACTACCCTTTTATTCGCGGTAGTGGTAAATCGTGGTATCCTGCTTGTCGGGGTGCTTGGCACAGGCAAGGCGGCCATGAGATGATCCGGGAAGGCGAAAAGGCGGGCAAACTGGTTATCCCCACCAGTCAAAGGAAAACGACTCTTCGGAATGAAGATCTTCTCTGTCGTCGGGAAAAGTGGTAAGACTGTTCAGCAGGGCTCCATCGGTGGTGTCGTTGTTGCAGGTTAGCTCAGCTTCTCCCTCTTTGGATTCTTTAGGTCCTGTGGCGACTTCTGAAGTTCCAGTCCCCGAAGCTCTGCTTTTATGCAGAAAACCCCCATTCATCAGTCCTAGCTGTCACTCAAACGTGCTAAGTGGTGAGCCGGCGGCTCACCACTGGGCCAATCATATAAGAGTGCGACTTGAGTTGCTGAGTCAACTCAGTCCAGGGTGCCTAAACCCCCTCCCACACATCCTGTAGACCCAGACAGAGTGGCACCACTTTTGGAGGCTTCTGTGTAGAAGCCTGCCAAAAAGTGGAACAAAGGGCTCGACTTGGGTTGGAGTTACAGAGGCAAACACAAACGCCATTTTAAAACCGAGTCCTGGCAAAAAGACACAACCGGGGTATAAATATTAAATAAAGGACCCAACGGTATCTTTAACATTGCACCAAAAAGTGGTGCGTTTAAAATGAATGGGAAAATCCCATAGAAAATATTCCAGTGGAATATTTTGTGTGGTAACCACTGCCACCAGCCAGAAACTCGATGAGGGGGGACTGCACAGTGCCCCTTCGAAAAACAGACCCAGGGGCAATCTAATTACCCCAACCAGTACTTTCACAGTATGATGGTTTGCACTGGTTCTGTTCCCAATTTAAGACTAGTAAGTCAATGGTGACTTTACATGCCCTGGGAGACAGTAGTCAGTCCCAGGGTATGGAGTCTATTTTGGGGGTCACTATGACACCCCTGTGTTACTGCACTGAGAGTGCTGTGTAACACACTTACCAAAAACCACATGAAACCCTATGGAGTAAAAGACCCCATAGCCCATAAAACACATTTCAAAGTCAACGGATAGCTCAAATCATGTCTAAGAGTGGGAGAAAAAGAGTCTCACTCTTAGCAGGAGAAATAAATAAATCCCAAAAATCCAGCAAAGCTGCTGGGGGACTCACTAGGTTTGGGAAATTAGCCTTAACAGAGAATCCTCCCTAACAATCTGAAAGACCTGGTAAGAGATTACAGGAGCTTACCAGACCTCCAAGTGAGAGGACCTTGAGGGGCTCTCCTGAGGCGATGATGGAGAAAGAAATCACTCCTACTCCACTGGAGTTACTAACTGCTACTTCAAAGCAACCAGAAACAAAGGGGAAACCCAAGACTTCATAGAAGAAACCAGCAGAAAACACTACAGTGCTGCCAACCAGGAAATCTCCTAGATTGTCAAAAATCACACCTGTGATTCGTCCTCCAGCTGAGGCTGAGAGTGAGGTACAACCCTGTGTAGTTGAACTAGAGTCTGAGGACTCAGATCTAGTAGGAGGCCAGGAACTCATTGGAGATCTTGACCCTGTGGACTATCCTGAGCTGCAGTCTTTACTGGCAGAAGGTGGCCCCAACAGGGCAGACTTCAGTAGGGGACAAAGAGAATGTCCAACTCTGGAAGGTCTTCGCTCCCAGGCAGCTTCTCAGATTGAAGGGCAAAAGCCTGGGAAGTATAGGTTACACTGGGAAGATGGACTCTTCTATAGTGAACCGACAGAGTCAATCCCTGGAGACTACAAAAGACTTGTAGTGCCCCAAGAAAACAGACTCCAATTCTTGCAACTCGCCCATGAGATACCTTTGGCTGGTCTCTTGAGTTTCAAGAAGACCAAGGAAAGGCTCTCTCTGTACTTTTATTGGCCTAAAATGGGGGCTGAGCTAGATAAGTATTGAACAATTTGCTACACTTGCCAAACTTCTTGTAAAAGTGGTTCCAAGAATGTGGCACCTTTAGTGCCTTTCCCTGTGGTGGAAGTACCATTTGAGAGGGTCAGAATTGACATTGTTGGTCCCCTTGATCCTCCAACCTCTCCAGGCAACATGTTTGTACTTGTTGTAGTAGACCATGCTACTAGGTACACTGAAGCAATTCCTATGAGGACTGTTACAGCTCAGGCTGTGGCTAAGGCCTCCTTGGTATTTTTACCAGGGTTGGGTTTCCTAAGGAGGTAATATCCGACAGGGGGTCAAATCTTATGTCCGACTACATGAAGGCCATGTGGAAAAACTGTGGAGTTACCTACAAGTTCTCAACAGATAACCACCCTCAGACAAATGGTTTGGTAGATAGGTTTAACAGAACCATGAAGAGCATGATAGGAGCTTTAGAGGATCCCCTTAAGAAAAAGAGGGATCTCCTACTGCCATGCCTTCTCTTTGCATATAGAGAAGTCCCTTAGGAGGGAGTGGGTTACAGTCCCTTTGAACTTCTCTATGGCCATCCGGTCAGAGGTCCATTGGCCCTGATCAAGGAGGGGTTGGAGAGTGCTCCTTCCCCCACGCCAGTCGAATCACTGACTATGTGATAGGACTCCGGAGAGAATGTCACACATGATGGCTGAGGCAAGTGATAACTTGAAAGCAGGCCCGTCTCTGGTTAAGCATTGGCATGACCAGAAGGCCAACATGGTTGAGTTCGCTCCAGACCAGCTAGTTCTTGTTATGGTCCCAACAAGGCAGAGGGCCTTGCAGGACAAATAGATGGGACCCTTCAAGGTTGTGGGAAAACTTGGAGAGGTGAACTATCTGGTGGATTTGGGCAATCCTAAGGAGGCGCCTAGAGTCTTTCACACCAACTGTCTAAAAGCTTATGTCTCGAGACCAGAACTTGGAGCTTTGCTTATAGCTTCAGCTCAAGAGGAGGAGGAGAGTGAACCTCTACCTGACCTCCTCAGAGGCAAACGTTTAGATGAGAAAATAGAAGGAGTTAATCTCTCTTCTAATCTGACACATGAGCAACAGGAGGAGTGCAAAGGTTTGTTAAATCAATTTGCCCCTCTGTTTTCTCTAGCACCAGGCTTGACCCCCTGGGGCCAGCATGATATTAATTCTGGTGACCGTTTGCCTGTCAAAAGCAGGGGTTACAGGATGTCAGAAAATGTAAGAACCCACATAAAAGGACAGGTCAACAAGATGCTTGATCTCGGGGTAATAGAGCCCTCTACTAGTCCCTGGTCTATCCCAGTTTTGTTAGTACCAAAAGTCGCATCCTAGGAGTTGAGATTCTGTGTGTACTATAGAGCTCTAAATGCAGTCACTGAGACTGATGCCCATCCTTTGCCAAGGACAGATGAGCTGGTGGATAGACTTGGTTCAGCCAAGTTCCTCAGCACATTTGACCTCACGTTAGACTATTGGCAAATAGCCCTGACTGACCATGCCAAGGAGAAAATGGCATTCTCCACCCCAGTTGGCTTATACCAGTTTAAGGTTATGCCTTTTGGATTAAATAATGCACCTGCTGCATTCGAAAGGATGGTTAACCAGGTTCTGAATGGGATGGAGGACCTCTGCATGGCATACTTGGATGACATTGCAGTGTTCAGCCCTACTTGGAAAGAACATGTTGACCACCTAGGATATGCTTTGCAGGCTCTTAAACAGGCCCATCTGACCATAAAGGCAAGTAAATGCCAAATTGGTCAGAGTAAAGTGGTCTACCTTTGGCATGAGGTGGGAGGTGGTAAAATAAGGCCATTGCTCAGCAAGATAGAAGCTGTGCAACATTGGACAAACCCTTCTACTCAAACCCAGGTGAGAGCCTTCCTACGCCTCACTGGGTATGACAGGAAATTCATTGAGATCTATGGATCCATAGCTTCTCCACTGAATGTAATCTCTTCTCCTAAGTTCCCTAAAAAGATCAAATGGAATGTGGAGTGCAGTCAGGACTTTGAAAGCCTGAAGAAAGCCCATTGTCAAGCTCCAGTTCTCAGAGCTCCTGACTAACACCAATCCTTCATTGTACAAACAGATGCTTCCAATATAGGTATAGGTGCAGTACTCAGTCAACTGGATGAGAAAGCTAGGGAACACCCCATTTGCTTAATCAGTAGGAAACTGAAGGAACCCGAAACAAGGTGGGCAACTATTGAGAGAGAATGTTTTGCCATTGTGTGGCTTTGAAGAAGTTTAGACCATACTTGTATGGATCTACTTTCATCATTTAAACTGACCACCAACCCTTGTGATGGGTGATGCAAAAGAAAGGGGAAAACCCAAAACTGCAAAAATGGTCAATCTGCCTCCAAGGGTTTGATTTTACCTTTGAGCACAGGTCAGGATGTCACCACCAAAATGCTGATGGTCTCTCTAGGATGTTTATAACCGACTAGAGGTAAGAGACTCATCCAGGAGTAGATTAGATCCTCCTGTCCCTTAGTCTGGGGGTGGCGAGTGTTAGGGAGAATTCTCATTCTATGGCTAATTTCCCTTACCTATAGAGTCCCCCAGCAGCTTTGCTGGATTTGAAGGTTTTTATTTTCTCCTTCTAAGAGTGAGACTCTTTTTCCCACTCTTAGGCATTTTTGCTATGTGTGTTCTAGGCTATTTTTGTGTTTAATGTCTATGGGGTTTTCTCTCACCTCCATATCAACCATCTTTATTCACATGTGTTACACAGCACCCTCCGTGCAGTGACACAGGGGTGTTGTAGCGACCCCCAAACAAAGACTCAATTCCCTGGGACTGACTACTGTATCCCAGGGCATGTAAAGTCCCAATAGACTTTACTAGTCACTTTTTATGAACTAAACCAGTACAAGCCATCTTACAATGGAGGTACTAGAAAGGTTTAATAGTTTTTCCCTTATGTTCATTTTGGAGAGGGTACCGTACAGTCCCTCTCTCAAAAGTTTCTGGCTGGTGGCAGTGGTTACTACCATAAATATTCGACCGCAAATATTTTCCTATGGGATTTTTCCATTGTTCAAGGCTACCACTTTTTTGGACAGCCTCTAACATACTATCGGTGTATTTTAATATTAACTTTACTCCGGTAGGTTTTATTTGCCAGAACTTTAATATAACTTCTTTCCTTATATTAATTTTGGAGAGGGTACCGTACAGTCCCTCTCTCAAAAGTTTCTGGCTGGTGGTAGTGGTTACTACCATAAATATTGGACCGCAAATATTTTCCTATGGGATTTTTCCATTGTTCGAGGCTACCACATTTTCAGACAGCCTCTAACATACTATCGGTGTATTTTAATATTAACTTTACTCCGGAAGGTTTTATTTGCCAGAACTTTAATATAACTTCTTTCTCGTGTCTTTCTCTAAACTCCTAACCAAGGTCGGGGATCCTTTGTTTGTCCTTTTGGAGGACTTCGGCCAAGAAGCCCTCCTTTCGGCGCCACTGAGTCTGGGGTGGGTCCATTGTGTGGGAGGGGGAGCAGAACCCCTGGACAGGGTTGCCTCAGCAACCCATGTCGCAATCTATCCTGATAGGCTGGAGGGTCTCCTGCCAAGATGACCACTCCAATGTGTGAGTGACAGCTAGGCTGTATGAATGGGGCTCTTTTTGTATAAAAGCAGGGTCCTGAGGACAGGAAGATCAAAACGTCACCACTGGAACTAAGAAGCCAAAGAGGAGAGAAGCCAAAGACATCTGCAACGACTGAACCACCAGTGAAGCCCTGCTGCACCGTCTCACCACTTTTCTCCACACGACGAGCGAAGATCTGCATCTGAAAGAGCCTTCTTCCCTTGAGCTGGTGGGGCCAACCATCTTGCCAATCGCCTTCCTGGACCTGCCTTGGTCGAATCGCCAGTACCCTGTACTCGGAGGCCGGATAGCCAGGCACCAGTCCACCTGGACCGCGATTTAAAGGAGCGTACCTTTTATTCATCGGGCAGCACCGCGACTGGTTTCATCCCTGGGTAGTGCAGTAACTCGAACCTTCCTCCACGACGAGAGCCTCTCTCCCTCTGCTGGATCCCCTGAACTGCAGGAACTACCAGGAACAACCGCCACCGCAGGAGCCACTTCTTAATTTTAAAGGTACATTGTTCCGTCAGGCCGCCTTTTCTGCGTGTTGGAGCTAAAGGTGTTTTAAATCCTTTACCTACCTGTTGGGTTGGCTGCCCCTCTCTCCTAACATTGTCTTTCACCTTCTGCATCCACCTTTTCAAAATCGTTAATCAAAGACTTGACTGCAGCTACAAGAACATTTTGTTACTGGGCCCTTGCCCTGTACCACTGACTTTGGCACAGGCCTACTGACTCTCGCTAAATTTGTTAGAACTGCCTTCTCTAGATTGTTTCTCAACTAGAACTGTGTTAGTGCACCAACTTCTTATAACCATCCTTTCCTCCCCACTTTTAAACCTTGTGAAATGCCATTTTGTTCAGTTTTCATTTAAGTATTTTCTACACTGATGAACTGCCTTGCTTAAACTGGTTCACAGACTTAGGGGAAGTGTTGCTAGGGTGTGTAAGAAGATATTTCTGTATAACTTGTGCTTTCCCTCCCTTGTGAGAAATTGCTAGAGTGCCATTTGTGTTTGGTTTTCACTGTGCCGTTTTGCTCAGTTTTTACTCTTGCTCAAACTTGTCTACAATTTAACTAGGGAGTTGTGTATTCTTTCTTTGACTGAATTTAACTTGCTTAATAACTGTGATAGATGTGTTTAACTAGACGTGAATAAAGATACATATATATATTCTTTTTACTACAAAACCTTGGTCAGTGTTTCGTTGTTCCATAGTACTGTACGCCTATAGCGTAAACCCTGAATACTGCTCATCTCCCTCTTGAGATAATTCTGACTGCTCAGCCACAGCTACCAACTAAATCTTTGTGGTACAGACTGATATCAAAGGGAATGTATTGCTCTCACCTGTAGTCCTAATATTCTGTAGTGCTCCCTAAGGGAACTGCACAGGATTCTGCCTAACACTATGTGTACATGGTTCTCATGTGCGAGTCATGCAATGCTTCACTAATGCGTGCCTGTTGTGCTGCATGCTGGACATGTAGAGCAGACGGAAACTGTCCTCATCACCACACATGCACCCTACTCACATGCTAGTCACCCGGCTGCCCCTCCGGTCCATGTTCCAGCTCACTGACCCTTCTGCATGTAGCCTGGGGTGTCTTTCCACTCAGCACTCGGACTATGTCATCCCATGACTGACGTGCATGTGTGTTCAGCCTGCATGTGGGTACAACATGCGGGCATGCTCCCTTGCCCCTCCACCCCCCTGCACCTCAATTTCACCATGGCACTGGTGGGCAATATGTTGGACTACTGCAATGGCCTTTTCCATGCGCCTGTGTACATGCACACGTCCCCATGCCAACCTGCCAGACACATACTGTGGGGTAAATCCTTTGTTCTTGATGCAGGGTGTCTCACTCGGACTGTGCAGATGGCAGATGCTCCCCGGGGACATGAGTGTCCATTCATGCTCCATGTGCATTCCATGCATGCCCCTATGTGTCCTTGGCAGGATAATACTTGTAGTATGTGTCGAGAATGAAGTACGTATCATGGCATTTGGTCATCCATTCCATGCTCACTCTGGCTCAGTCCTGCAACATGCACATGTTTAGGGTGTCATAGTCTGTGTGGGGCACAGGCCTCCCCCTGTTGCAGGTCCCCTGATTCTGTTCAAATGGTGTAGTGCCTTCTGCATAAATGGGTGTACTACTGAGGGTTCATCATGTATCCTGCTTACTGTCCCATTCTCAACTGCTGTGGTGTCAGTTGGCTGAGATGATGCAATTGACGCTACTCAACACTGTCTGCCAATACACAGTTCTCTGATCAAATTTCATTGCCATGCAATGCCTCTCTGCATTTTCACTAAGGGGGAGGAGGTTGCCTGTAGCCATGCAACCCATTGCATGCACATTGCACATGATGGCTGAACTTGCCCTTACACTGCTGTTAGGGAGAATTCTCCTTCATGGCTAATTTCCCTCACCTGGTGAGTCCCCCAGCAGCTTTGCTGGACTTCTGGAGTTTCTTTTTTTTCACTTGGTAAGAGTGTGATCTTTTCCCCCACTCTTACCTGTGTTTTGCTGTATGTTTCTACCTGTTTCTTTGTGATTGTGAGCTCTGGAGTACACCACTTCAGTATCCTCCTTCTTTGTGTGTGTCACCCAACACCTTCTGTGCAGTACACCAAGTTAGCTGCAGGCCCTGTGCAAATGGTTACCCCTTTACCAGCTCTCATCCAGTGTAATGACATGACTTTCAGGATACCTGTATGTGTGCAAAATAACGTACCCTGGAGGGTCCTGCTGGGTAATGACCTTAAACAACTTGGAGTTGTATCTAGTATCCCCAGCCCCCCCAGCAGAAGGAAGCAGGAGCTCAAAAGGTCTGCAGGGAGAGAACCTTAAGAGGCTCTCCTGGGGACATGACAGAGAACCTTAAGAGGCTCTCCTGGGGACATGACAGAGGAAACTATCACCCCAAGTCCACAGGACTTACTTACTGCCATTGCAGGACAAGTAAGGACAAAGGGGAAACCTAAGTCTGCCAGTAAGAAACCAGCAAGCACTCCTGTGACCAGAAGGACATCTCTGAGACTGTCCAAAGTCACACCTGTGACTCCCACACCAGCCGAGGCTGAATGTGAGGTTCAACCCTGTAGGGTTAAACTAGATACTGAGGAATCAGATCTAGAAGAGGATTTTACCTTGGTAGGAGAACTTGACCTTGTTGACCATCCTGAGCTGCAGTCTTTACTGGCAGAAGGTGGACCCAACAGGGAAGATTTCAGTAAGGGATAAAGAGAGTGTGCTACCTTGTAAGGTCTTTGCCAACAGGCAGCTTCTCAGCTCAATGGGACTGTGCCTGGGAAGTATATGTTTCACTGGGAGGATGGCCTCTTCTACAGTGAACCAACTGAGTCAACCCCCGGAGACTACAAATGACTTGTAGTACCTCTAGTGAACCAACTCCAGTTTCTGCAGTTAGCCCACGAGATAACTTTGGCTGGTCACTTAAGTTTTAAGAAAACCAAGGAAAGGCTATCTCTGCACTTCTACTGGCCTGAGTTGGGTACAGAAGTACACAAATTCTGCAGAAGCTGTCACACTTGCAAACCTGTGGCAAGAGTGGATCCAAGAATGTGGCACCCTTAGTGTCTCTCCCAGTGGTGGGAATTCCTTTTGAGAGGGTTGGGATTGAAATTGTTGGTCCTCTTGACCCTCCCACATATTCAGGCAACAGGTTCATCCTGGTTGTTGTGGACCATGCCACTAGATGTCCTGAAGCCATACCTATGAGGACTGTTACGGCTCCAACTTTGGCTAAGGCCCTACTTGGTATTTTTTTTACCAGGGTAGGTTTTCCTAAGGAGGTGATATCTGACAGGGGATCAAATTTTATGTCCCACTACATGCAAACCATGTGGAAAACCTGTGAAGTCACCTACAAGTTCTCAACTGCCTACCACCCTCAAACCAATGGTCTGGTAGAGAGGTAGAACCCCTTAGAAGAAAGTGGGACCTTCTACTGCCATGCCTTCTCTTTGCATATAGAGAAGTCCCTCAGGAGGGAGTAGGATTCAGTCCCTTCGAACTTCTCTATGGCCATCCAGTCAGAGGTCCATTGGCCCTGATTAAGTAGGGGTTGGAGAGTGCTCCTTCCCCCAAGCCAGTCAGAGTGACTGACTATGTGATAGGTCTCCGGAGGAGAATGTCACACATGATGGCAGAGGCAAGTGATAACTTGAGGGCTGGTCAAGCTCTGATCAAACATTGGCATGACCAGAAGGCTAACATAGTTGAGTTTACTCAAGACCAACTTGTTCTTGTTATGGTCCCCACAAGGCAGAGGGCTTTGCAGGACAAATGGATAGGACCCTTCAAGGTTGTGGGTAAACTTGGAGAGGTGAACTACCTGGTGGACTTAGGCAATCCTAAGGAGGCTCCGAGAGTCTTTCACACCAACCGTTTGAAGGCTTATGTCTCTAGACCTGACATAGGAGCTCTGCCTGATCTCCTCAGAGGCTTACCTTTAGATGAGCAAGTGGAAGGAGTTAATCCCTCTTCCAGTTTCACATTAGACCAGCAGGATGAGTTACTGTTAAATCAGTGTGTCTACTGTTCTCACTTTCACCAGGCTTGACCCCTTGGGGCCAACATGACATAGACACTGGTGACTGTTTGCCTGTCAAAAGCAGGGGGTACAGAATGTCAGACAACATCAGATCCCACATAAGGAATGAGGTCAACCAGATGCTTGAACTCGGGGTTATAGAGCCCATGGTCTAGCCCAGTTGTGCTTGTACCAAAGGCAGGATCCAAAGAGTTGAGATTCTGCGTGGACTATAGAGCTCTAAATGCAGTCACCACGACTGATGCCCATCCTTTGCCTAGGACAGATGAGCTGGTGGACAAACTTGGTGCAGCCAAGTACCTCAGTACTTTTGACCTAACGTCAGGCTATTGGCAAATAGCCCTGACAGACCATGCCAAGGAGAACACTGCATTCTCCACCGCAGCTGGCCTCTATCAATTCAGGGTAATGCCTTTTGGATTAAAGAATACACCTGCTACATTTCAGAGGATGGTCAATCAAGATCTGAATGGGATGGAGGACTTCTGCATGGCATACTTGTACGACATTGCAGTGTTCGCCCTAAATGGAAAGAACATGTTGAAGACCTAGTTATGTATTGCAGGCTCTTGAACAGGCCCATCTGACCATAACAGCAAGCAAATGTCAAATTGGTCAGAGTTCAGTGGTCTACCTTGGGCATGAGGTAGGAGGAGGTGAAATAAGGCCATTGCCTAGCAAAGTACAAGCTGTACAAAACTGGGCCACCCCTACTACTCAAACCCAATTGAAAGCCTTCTTAGGTCTCACTGGGTATTATCGGAACTTCACAGAGAACTATGGAACCATAGCTCTCCCTTCAATGTCATCTCCTCTCCCAAATTTCCTTAAAAGGTCAGTAGGAATGAGCAGTGCAATCAAGCCTTTGAAGGTCTAAAGAAAGCCCTTTGTCAAGCTCCAGTCCTAAGAGCTCCTGACTATCACCAACCCTTTATTGTACAAACAGATGCTTCTAATGTAGGTATAGGTGCAGTCCTTAGTCAACTGGATGAGAAAGGTAGGGAACACCCCATTTGTTTCATCAGCAGGAAGTTAAAGGATCCTGAGACAAGGTGGGTAACAATAGAAAGAGAATGCTTTGCTAGACCATACTTGTATGGATGTACCTTCATTATTCAGACTGACCACCAACCCTTGAGATGGCTGATGCAAATGAAAGGGGAAAACCCAAAGTTACTCAGATGGTCAATCTGCCTGCAAGGATTTGCTTTTTCCATTGAGCACAGAGCAGGAAGTCACCACCAAAATGCTGATGGTTTTTCTAGAATGTTTGTAACCAACTAGAGGTATGAGGTCCATCCAGGAGTGGATTAAATCCTCCTGTCCCTTAGTCGGGGGGGCGAGTGTTAGGGAGAATTCTCCTTCATGGCTAATTTCCCCCACTTAGTGAGTCCTCCAGCAGCTTTGCTTGACTTCTGTAGTTTATTTTTTTTCACTTGGTAAGAATGTGAGCTTTTCCCCCACTCTTACCTGTGTTATGCTATGTGTTTTGAACTGTTTCTTTGTGATTGTGGGCTCTGGAGTACACCATTCAGTAGCTACCTTCTCTGTGTGTGTCACCCAGCACCTTCTGTGTAGTGGCACAGGGTTGTCGTTCAGACTCCCCCGACAACATTTCTGAGGTGACTACCGTCCCCCAGAAATAGGTAAAGTTACCATTAATTTTACTTAGTCAATCTACCACAGATCCAGTACGCCCCATCTTCCATGGAGTACTGGAAAGGGTTAATTCGTATCCCTTTTTATCTGTACCTCCTAGAGCATTGTTTCGCTCTTTTAACATTTAGACTTGGCTGGTGCCAGTGGTATCTACCCTAACTTTTCTACCACGATTATATTAGATAAACGTGGTACTGTTCTTGGCTATTATATTAGCCTCGAACATAAACCCACTTGACCAAATTTTCTTTCTTTTGGCTCTGGTTGGGTTTATTCACCATTTCTTTTTGTTAAAGTCCTTCTTGTGTTTTACTTTGTGCGGCAAACTAGGTTTGCCTTCTTTGTTCAACGTCTTTTGGCGGGCTTCTGCTCAGAAGCCCTCCACCAGGCACCTGGGTGCCTAGGTGGGCTGAATGTGAGGGAGGGGTGTAGTCACCCCCTGCAGAGGGTATCCTAGAAACCCAAGTCGCACTTTGCCATGATTGGCTGAGGTGGTTGTCCAGGCTGGACAACCCCCCTGCTGGGTGATTGACAGCCAGGCTGTGTGAATGGGTGTTTTTCACATAAAAGTCAGGTCTCTTGGGCCAGAGAGTTGCCACTGTAACTACAAGGAACCAAAGAGAAGCGGAGAGAACAACGGCTGCTGCAACTACCCCGTCCCGGTGAAGCCCTGCTGCAGTCCTGAGTTATCTTAACTTCAACGACTTAGAGAAGATCCAGTCCGTAGTCTTCTTCACTTGAGCTTGGCGGGGATAACCAGCTCATCCTCCACAGCCAGAGGATCCTCTTCCTTGGTTGAAATTGCTGCACGCTGCGTGCTGCTGTAGTGGTCCGGATAGCCATCTGAAGAGCCTCTCCTGTTTTTAAGGAGCACACCTTTTATTCCTCGTCGCTGCTTCTGGCCTCATCCCTGTATGGTGCAGACCCCCTTCAGACGTCCTCCTTCACAACGAAGCTCCAGGAACCGTGGGTCTGCAGGAAACCAACAGGAACAAATGCCAGGGCACCAGCTGCACCATTGGAGCAAGGTACTGTGTTCTGCTTGAGGAAACTGGGTGAACCCCTTTTCTTCATCTCCAAGGCTTGCCCTTTTCTTCTCTCCTTCTTATAACTTTTGCTTCCAAACATTGACAATATCGACGTACTGTTGGCTACATTGAATCGTGAACTGTCTGACTATGTGATCTTCAGCAACAGGTCCCTGGTGTCACTTGACCTGGCTCCGGCCCTTTGACTTTTGAACTCCTGTCTCTGAGTGTTTCTCGATTCTGTCTGCCTAACCAAAATATTGCTTGTGATTTTTGCCTCCAACTCCCTCTGGGTTTCTCAAGTGTTAAGTGTGTTTTTGCACCAGTAGAATTTCATCTCACGGATACGAGTTTATTTAGTAGACCGAACTGTCAAAAAGTGATCGCGATCGTATTTGCGGTAATGTGTTTTGTTCATAACTCCGGTTCATTCAGCCACAGGATACTTACCTTGAGACTTACTGTCCAAAGTGAATTGGTTAGTTGTAGTATATTTACTGTGGTTTTTGTTTAAGTTTAATAGAAGTGTTGTGTTTATAACGAATGGTTTAAAAATAAATGTACTTACATTTTTCTACTGAAACCTTGATTCAGTGTTTGCTTGAGACATAGTAATTGTGGTCCCTTTGTGTAATCTCTGCTACTGATCATATACTCTTGAGATAAGCCTGGCTGCTCCGCCACTGCTACCACTCTGACATAGTAGTACAGGCTTATACCAAAGGTAAAACTTGTATTGCTTCTTGTGGTCTTAATTGTTTGTAGTGGTCCCTAAGGGCACTGCACAGGATTCTGCCTGTTTATTGATTGACATCATAAAGTACTTGTTGATGTAGATAATTGGTAACATACACATGCTCTGCACTGTACCCACCCACTTCTGAGCCATGTTACACCATTCTACATGCCTACTCACTGCTGCAATTTCAAAGTGACCTGGCATGTATGTTCAGGTTGTCATCCCTTCACTGTCATGAAACGCAGAGGCACAGGTGCATCCTGTGACACATGTACTCTGTATTGGAACACCCTAGCGGGCGTTTAGCAAAGTTGATTGGTCAATCTGCGGCCTTTACTAACTGGTATAGGCCGCAGATTGATTATAGCCTGCCAATCGGGTTGTAATGACTGTGGAGCTGCCTGCACGTGTGTATGTGTACACTTTGTTGCATAGGATGCTGTTCATAATCACCATACGGGTGTATATAAACACTGGTGTATTTGAACACTTTCACATATACATATGCAAGCAGCTTCAAAGTTGTGTAGTGCAACATTGCAGCTACTCACTTATGTCTGTGTGAAAGTGTTTATTTACACATGTGTTCTCTGCAGCTTTTTTGTTGAATGACTAATATGTTGTTACTTAACGTAAATGCTGCTGAGATTTCAGCATTGCGCCCGTTATGTTCAACTGGCACAATCCTGAAGGTGCACTGTAGTGCAGTACGTGTACACCCAGGCCCACTTAGCAAATCTGGTGGAGCCTGGGCGTGATGATTTGACACACTGAATAATGTTTTTTGGCACATTCAATGCACAATGTGCTGAATCAGGCCCTGAGGGTGTTCTGGAGGCTTCATGGACCAGCAGCTCGGACCGTACTGGGCGTTGTGGTCCCTCATGCCTCGTTGCAGGCCCTCGCATTGCTCGGGACATTCACTATGTCTACATGGCCCATGATGCCCATACGGGCCAAGCTGCAGATGGATGAAGCTATATTGGTGATGATGATTTAGTGATGCATGTGTACTGCATATTACGTGTGTCATGGTGTGTTTTGATTCACTTGCAGCTGTGGCTATTTGGCTTTTCAGACATGCTTATGGTACGTTCCATCTCTCTGTTGCCATCTGTCATTTCTGCCTGTGATATGTGCCTGACAGAGGTGGTGTGTGATGGAGATGATATACTACATTCAGTACATGTGTAGGCTTCACAATTTACATGGATCCATTTCTGCTTTTGGGGTGCCATTGCATATCAATGCCACTGGATGCATGCTGGAATTTCAGTTGTGTGTGACATGTCTGCTTCATGTGTTGGCTGTCGATGTGATTTCTATGTGTGTGTGGGTAATGTGCTTCTGACATATGTACCCATGTTTGTTTTTTTCACGTTACAGGTGATGACGCAATGGAGCCAGAGGATGGTGATGTCATTCCAGACATGGGGTTGCTATTACATCAGCAACCCGGCAGAAGTGGGGGTTGTGGGGTGGTAGTTCACCAGAACCCATTGTGCTCCAGACCATCGTGTCCAGGGCAGGCAATCAGTCGTGCTCGGATGATCACTCTGAGCACAATGTTGAGTTGGATGCACATCATGTCCATTCGTCACTGGTGAGGGATCCTTATGTCGACGATCTTCTGTCCGCGACACCTGCACTGAGGGGACAGACAGTGTTGTAACCTCTGCCTGTGGTGCTTCGGGACGCACGGTCACACTCCACACCAGTTGCTGATTTGCCTGGGGCATCATGTCAATGGAGGGTTGAAGTCCTGCAGCCGTGGGCGGTGCCAATACAGTGAGGACCACAGCCCCGTGGGGGTCATGTCTGGCAACGCGGTGGACGTGCGCCACCGGGGTTATACTGAGTGGGAGCAATCAATGTATGCCAGGTCAGAGCAACAGGGGGCAGCTATTGATAAAATCGCTCAGAGCATGGAACGTGTGGCCCAATCTGTGCCCCCCCCTGCTAGGTAGGTGGAGATCCAGCAGCAGGCAGCGCAGTCCACAGGCCACTCACTCAGGCTGGGCATGGTGGCCTCAGACAGGGCACGCCGGGCTGAAATGGTGTCTCTGCATCAAGAACTTACTGCTCACACGGAGGCACACTTGGAGGCCCTGAGGGATGACCATCAATCCCTCAGATCTACTCTGCGTGTGTTCAACATGTCCCAGAGGCAGCAGTGAGAGGAGAGGTTGGAGCAGCTTGAGAATACCATCTCGGCTGGGCTACGTGCATGCCGGGAGGTGCTCCAGATGTCATGTGAGGCCATGCAGACAGAACTCTGTGTTACACGTGCTACCTTGCAAAAGAAAGCATGCGTATCATGTGAGGTGCTGTTAAGTCAATGCCTAGTCTGGGATGCCCAAGGGAAGCCCTTATTTATATATTTTTATGACAAGTTCATAGATCTGGATGATAAACCCTTGTATAACGCCCCTCTCTTTGAATCCCCCTGACCTCACTGAGCCAAGAAGTAGGTTTGTTTTGCAAATTAAAAGATATATTTGAAAAAATTAAACAATATATATATATATATATATATATATGTATATCACACTTTTATGAATAAATGAATATTTGATAGCACACTTATGAATCTAATGTTGATCAACAATGGGTAATGTTACAATTGCACACTCTTTTCAATCAGTGAGGAGTTATTATAGAAAGGATAAAGTAGCAGAGAATACTTTTATGGTTTCAAGGAAAAGCAATGATGGAAAGAATGCAGCACAGAGATAAACTGATATGGTTTCAACAAGAGATAATATGATCACTTTTTCTTTTGACAATTCACTCCTCCCGTATGCAATATAATGAGATGGAAAAGAGAGCACACAGGTTTTCAGGAATACAATCAAAAGCAGTTCAGTTCCCCCCTAGCAAGCTTAGAGCAACCGGTATGCTTTTAAACAGGCAGAAATACTTTTAAATGTGATTTGCAATGAAGTGAAAAATATGCTAAAAATGATTTTAATTCCCTATAGGAGATTCAGGGTAGGTGACAGCTACTTTGAATTAGTTCAGGTCAACACTAGCAATTAATCAGGAATGATTATCAGATTGAAAACGAATTTCAGCAGTTGCAAACAAAAGACAACTATTTTTGACAGGTGGAGAAATTGAGTCAAAATGCAATTCATGGCACTTTTTCCGAGTGCTTCGATCGCGATTACGGAGAAACTATAAGGTATATACGCTTAGGTTTTTAGCTTTAAAATGAACGTTAAATCTCGCTTCTAGGAGGTGCGGATCAAAAGATACGGACAATTTAGTGGAGGTAGATTCTCAGAAATAAAGTAAGATTCAAATGACAAATGACACTTTCACAGGTTTGAAATCACAGAATGGACACACAATTTCTATGATGCAGATTGGACAGGTTAAAATAGTTTGAATATGATTATTTTAAACTAAGAGATTGGTTCTGCACAGTTCTCAGGATACTCACTCCTAATTTTGGAAGGAATGGGCCGCGTCACAGATCTGGTCAGGTTTAGACTGTACTTCTGGCGGGTGGTTCTGAAGTCACAGCTATCTGGGTCAGCTCTGCTCTGCTGGTCTGGATCTCTGGTTCTGGCAAACGTTCTGGCACCGCACAGCGGTCTGGTCTGGTCTCTGGTTCCGGCAAAAGTTCTTGGCTAGTATCAAACAGCACAGCCTGGCTGTTTTATTCTGATGTGCCCCTTGGAAGTCTGGGGTAAATCAGTTTGCAAAATTGTAAGGCCAGCTGAGAATACTTTTAGCTTACAGTAGGTCTTCTGCTTCAAAGTTCTCGAGTCTGGAGTCTGGTTTTCTAAGTTCTGGTCTCTGGATAGTGCCGGTATTTGGATGTCATCTGTCAAAGTGCTTCGCAAGAAAGTGGAAAGTGAATGTCCTACCTGGGTCTCAGTGGCTCTTTTTATGTCTTTTGAAAATGGGTGGGATGGCTGACTTTCTATGCCCAACCCTCTAAGGATCCTGATAGGTTAGAGGATTTTCTGTCCTCTGACTGGGCAACTGAGCTGTGAGTCATCCCATGTCATGAGACATCATTTTTATGGCATACAGAAAGAACACTCCCCTTGTCACTTTGCACACAAATCTATTCTTGACTTAAATGCACATTTATCTATGTACAATTTTCTAATATTATATGTCCAGTTAACATATTTTCTGTAGCGCCAAAGCATCCGATCCCTGTCTTTGTAAGATGTTGTGTTCACTTCTGACAGAATTCTGCCCTTTTCATCCAGAACACAACCTCTAAACTTTTACAGAATTTACACAAATGTGCGCAAGGAATATGGGCATCAGATGATGAAGTGTCAGATTTTTAACATACAGACATTTGGAGTAATACCCTATTTTCCGCTACTACCCCCCAGAACATACCACACAGTCCTAACACCTCTTAAAATGTGCACAGAAAAATCACAGGAATAATGATATTATTGATATAATTTTGACAATTTTGTACTATGAATTATCCATCTTTTTAAAATTATGCTCTCGCCCAGAGGGGTGTGGTTTCCCAAAGAACATGGGTGAATTTCTGGATTGTCCACTTCCTCCAAGCTCAACTGGCTTACAGAGGCAGTGCCCCTCCCAGTTCCTTCCAAGAGGAAGCCATTTACGACCCCCTAATTTAGCAATTGCTTGGAGCAAAGGGAAGCTCATTGTTCTGTTTCCCTGCAGTCCCAGGTACCCCTCCCCTGATTCAATCAGAGAGGTGTAATCTCCTTTTGGTGGGGCAGCAGAAGGCATGCCAGGCCTGTGAATGCAGTTGCTGGGCAAGTTTCAACTCCTGTCGGGGGTAGTTGCCGGGCGGAATTCAATCTCCTTAAGCCAGGCTTCAGCCAAAGGGCACTTTTGTTCCCATTTTTCTTCATTCAAATCAAACTTACAACTTTGACACATGCAGCTAGAACGCTGATTCTAAGTTCAAAACCATGACATTTAAGCAGTTGTAACCTATGTGACACTCAAAAGTAGGTCACTCATTTATTTTAAACATTTCGATTTTAGTGGCTTTAAATCCCATTTCACTTAAACTGCTGACATCCACAGCTCAGCCAGTTTTGTTATGAACATTATTTTAGGCTCTTCATCTTTCCAGATTTGGTATGCACACAAGACTTCATTCTACCAGACGTCTGCTGGTGTTCAGTAAGATTTTTGAATATCTTGCAATGTTTGAAATAGGCATTTTGAGCTTGTATTCAGAGAAACAAAGGTGATTTCAAAGTGCTTTTCGAGCTAACAGGCACTGCTGTTTTTCCTTTGGCACCACGTTTCACTCATGGCGCTTCTGGCCCATCACTCTCGCACTGGTGGGTGGCAGGTCAGACGACCATTTTGGTGTGCGCAAAAACTGCGCGGTTTTCCTAGATTCTGGCACAATTGTGGGATTTTTGCCCATCTTGGATTTTCTAAGCCCACAGCACCAAATGTTGCAGCATAATAACTTGAACGTGGGTCGATACACCTGACAAACCCCCCTGCCCAACTGCACTTTGATTTCGAGTCGAGGGGGAGTCGGGTGCAAAGGATGTTTTGACCCACACGCTGGGATGTCCGCATCATCTTCTTCCGATTCTGCAGATGGCACAGTTCAGCATCTTTTCCTCCATCAGGGTGGATCAGTCGGTTCTCCTTGCCGGTCCTGATGGGAGTTTCGGGCGGTACCTCGGGCCCCTTGGATCTTTGCTCCCGGTCCCCGGGTCGTCCTCCTTGGTCAGTCTCCATGGTTTTTCTCTCTCTCTTCTCACCTAGGATGACAAAGCAAAAGTGGCAGAAACATATTTGTAGACATTTCCCCACCACTATTAATGGTGGGGCGAACATATACATTGTATATATCAGAAGACATTTGCATTTAAGAATCATAGAATTTTATAGGCTATATGTGGAATATTTTAGGGTTGGACTTGTATTACTCTGGAGCGGCCCCCTCTGGGATTGCAGAGGACTCCTCCAGTTGCTGTAAAGTGTGCCTGGGATGGCAACACTTTAGCTGATTTATATGGACCCACTTGTCTTCCCCTTCTGCCAAACTGCCTTTGGGGATGCAGATCTTGTAGGCAACTAGGGAGATCGTGTCTACAATTTCAAAAGGTCCCTTCCATGTAGGCAGACATTTCCGCTGTTTGGCCTGGTTCCTTTGTAAATTATATAGATAGACTCGGTCTCCCACATTGTATTCTTTCCTAGTAGTCTTCAAATTATAATGAGTCTTCATGCTATCGGCTGATCTTTCTAGGTTTCGCTGAGCATAGGCAAAAGCATGTTGAAGGTGTTTCCTTAAATTTTCAACATACTCGTGAGTTGTGGAGGCATTGATCAATGTCTGCTCTTGGGTGCTATAGAGCAAATGCTGGGGAAGCACCATCCTGCGTCCAGTCATCAGCTCAAACTGTGACATTTTAGTTGCAGATGAAGGGGTAGATCTGATGGCCATTAGGACAAGAGGTAATCGGATATCCCAACTTGGCCCAGAATCTGCCACAAACTTTTTTAAGATGCTCACAATGGTTTGGTTGTAACGTTCTACTGCACCAGAAGAGGCTGGCCAGTAAGCAATGTGTAGCTTCCTTTTAACCCCCAGTATCTCCCACATCTTTGTCATTACTTCGCTGGTGAAATGGCTACCTCTGTCGGACTCAATCCTTTGGGGTAGACCAAAACACAAAAAGATGTGGTTGATCATCAGGGCAGCTGCTGTTTCTGCCTTGCAGTTTGGGGCCGGGAGTCATTCAACCCATTTAGTAAATAAGCATGTCAACGTCAACATGTACTTATTTCCCCTAGAGGAGGGAATCACGGGACCTGTAAAGTCGACTTGCAAATCTGACTATGGCAGTGTCATCCCCCTCTTTTGGAGAGGCGCACAGTGTGTGAGGGATGTTGTCTGAAATTGTGCACACACAAGACACCCCTTCAAGTATTGGTCGAGGTCCTGCCCCATGTGAGGCCAGTATGCAACCTCTCTTAAGATCTCAAGTGTTGTATGAAACCCCCGATGACCGGCGGTGGCCGCATCATGGGCGTGACTTAACATCAGGCTTCATAATGAGGTAGGGACCACCCACTGATCATGGCCAGATTGGGATTTCCTTACCAACAAACCATCTGGGATTCGGAACATTTTTGGACATTTCATCAACACTCTAAGGTCCTCTTTCCGAATGTAAACGGTATCCGTCAGGGGAAAGTTCTCAGGTCCTCAATGTGTTGGTAAAATGTACTAATTATTGGATCCCCTTTCTGAGCTGTAATCAAATCAGCATCTGGGGTCTCCTTACTCCATTGTGCAGTTGAAAGATCATTGTGAGCATTTGTCTGGGACCTAGTGATAGCAGTGACCTGGATTTCCCCCAACAGGGACTCAATCTCTATTAGATTCCCTTGGATGGCCCCGGTTTTGGCCAGCTGATCAGCTAAGTCATTTCCAGTTTTGTCTGGTCCCTCTACTTTGGAATGACCCTTGATCTTTTTCCAGTATATGGTCATACCGTTCGAGGTGACCAGATCATCAATGTTTTGGATTAACTTCCCATGTCTCAAGGGTTTGTTATTAGCACATAACATGCCTCTGGTTTTCCAATTAACCAGGTGCTCCACAAAGCCGTTCCATACATAATATGAATCTGTGATTATGACCAGTTCGTGGAGTTGATGTTGGACAGCAGTGAGGATGGCTTGATACACAGCCATCAAATCTGCTACCTGACTACTTCCGTGACCAATATTGTATCCAGTGGAGGGTTCTGGGGACTCATTCACCCATGCATTCCCTACGCCGGCCACCAGTTATTTCTACCCGTTGTTGTCAACATGGTAGGAACATCCGTCCACATAGACAGTGGGCATTCCCTCACACCTGTCTTCTTCAAAGACTTTGTGTGGGGAATTAAGGTATGCCTCCATGTTGTCCTTAATTTTTAGACTTTCGTCCTCGAGACAGTTTTCTCTGGCACAATCATGCAAGTCAGCCAGACCTTGCGCGAGGGGACTCTTCGTGTTTTGGCCATATCTGACCTCCACAGGAAAGCCTTGCATTGACAGAATCCAGGAAGTAATTCGGGAATTACTCACATTTCCGGCCCGGATTCTGTCACTTTGGAGATATTGCAGAGGCTGGTGTGGAGTCTCCACTATGATGTGTTCCCCCTGGATAAACGGGCGGTAATTCTTCAATGCCCAGACCGTTGCCAGGAGTGCCTTCTCACAATCGTTGAATTTTTCCTCCGCAGAGGATAAAGTTTTGCTCGCATAGGAGATTACTTTATTGACCTTGTCATGTTTTTGATATAATACTGCAGTCAAGCATGTTTTAGAGAACCCTGTCTCCAAGAAAAACTCCTTGTTTCTGACAGGGTAAGCTAAGCAGGGCACTTGTGAGAGGCTTCTTTTGAGCTGTCGTACTGCCTCAGATTGTTCTGGACCCCATTCCCACTTGACCCCCCCCCCTTCAAAAGATGAATCAGGGGTCTGGTGATCTCTGCGTAGCCCTCAATAAACTTTCTGCTGTAGTTAGTCAGTCCAAGGAGGCTCCTTAGTTCCCGCAGAGCTGTGGGGTCTTTTAGTTTCTGAAGTGCTTCCACTTTCTTTTCCTGGGGACAGAGACCCTGAGGAGTAATCTCATGCCCCAAGAAATTAACACGGGTGCTACACCACTGTGCTTTCTGAAAGGAAAGTTTTGCTCCGGCGGCCCTCAAATGTGTCAGAACATAACGGATCTCCACTATGTGTTCTTCCACAAATGAACTTTTGATGAGGACATCATCTACATAATCCAGGTTACCCCTCGCACCCAGATCGGGCATGGCCTTATGTAGGAGAATGTTGAATTCATTGCCAGAGTTGAGGTATCCGAAGGGTGTCCGGGTCCATGTGTACTGCTGGCCCCCAAAGGTAAAAGCCAGTTTGTATTGGTCCTCCCTACTGACAAGCACAGTCCAGTATCCATTGGTCAGGTCTATTGCAGTGAATACATGTGACACCTGGATCTGGGCCAGCCCTTGTTCAATGTAGGGAAGAGGCCATCGGGAAGTATGGACCTGTTTGTTGAGCTCCCTAAGGTCGGCTCAGAGTCTCCACTGCCCGTTTGGCTTCAATATTCCCAGCACCGGATTATTGAAGGTGCTGTGGACTGGACGGATTATTCCCCGGACTCAAGGTTCTTAATTATTTCAGTAAGGGACTCCATGGATGCGAGAGGCAAGTGATATTGCTTCACAAACACTGGAGTCATGCCAGGGTCTGTGGGAATTGTTGTTGTGTGGATGTCAGTGCGACCACAGTCATATGAGTCCACCGCAAAGAGATCCTGGAAATCCAAGAAAACGTCTTTCAACTTTTACTTCTGTTCCAGAGTCACACAGGCATCAGCTAGGTTGACTCTCTCTTCCACCATCTGCCTGAAGCCTGGAAAGAGTTCTGGTTTTGCTATCTCAGCTGCCTCCTCCAGCTGCGTGGAGAAGTCCCTGGTCAGGGTGCTGATTTGGACTGGAGGCTTCAGGTGAGAAAGGCAGCCCTCATGGACCTGGAAAATCATCTAACCCCTTCTGAAGTCACAAGTCACATCTTCCTTACCATAAGGGCAGGAAGTGTACACCAGGAAGTTCCCCCCATGTCAGGTAAAGATCCTGTCTGGTGTTGTATTGTCATCACTGTCACTGTCAAAACAGTCCTTGGGGATTGGTCCTAACAGTTAATTTCCTAAATCAATGGAAAAATGTCGGTCATCAACCGCCATTCCAATAATGGTGCCTGCGCCTAGAGTAATACTCTTTAAGTCGCTGTTATCCACCTCTATTGGAATGGTGTCATGTTCTATGTTGACTAATGGTGTTGGGTTTACCCCCAACCCTTGCTGTTGGAGCGAAGCATTTAGATGAATATAAGCATCAGGGTTTTTCAATTTTTGTCCTCTTTTAACTTTCACTTCCAGGGAGAACTGTCGGGTCCTTTCTGAGATGGTGACTTCCTCTTTAATCTGAATTTCAACTGCATAAGGTAGCAATTGAGCTGACCTAAATGCTTTCTCTGGATCATCAAAGCCCATGGGATTATCCGCTAATCGGGACCACGCTTTGAAGTTTATTAAGTCCAAACTAATGGCAAAGCGATTGAGAATGTCACTGCCTAAGTAAAAGGCGGCAGTGACGTCTCGCACGACCCAACAATTATGGACTATGTTCTTGTTACCAATAGAGATTTTGAGCATACACAGTGCTTGGCAGGAGATGTTTGGAACTGGGTGTTTCCAAATCCATTTCCCATTTGTCTATCAGTTTGAATGTGGGAATAGCTGGATCTTTTGGGAGTTGGTGGAACATGGCTTCGCTGATGCAGCTCTTACCGTTGTTCACACACACTCGGGCGAGAACAGAGTCCTTCCCATCATTTAACTGAACAGGAATGAACAACTGCTCTCCAATTTGCTGAATATCGGCTAGGCTCTGAGCTGATTTCACATCTTTCTGGACTATTTGAGTGGGAATGTCTGATTGTGGATTAGTAAAGAATTTCAGAGTGTTTCCTTCCAGTGTGGAATACCACCTTAAACTGGAAGGAAGATTGATTTACAGAAATAGAGAGGACCCCCCCATCATCAGTTAGTTGTCCTACTGCTATTACTGTCACGTCTGGAATTTGGTTATTCTGGAAGTGAAATTCTACTTGGTCAGATTTTTGTTCAACCATGTGGCATGTGCTGTTTAAACTAACATGGTTGTTGCTCTGTTTTAATTTATTGGTTGGCTAGTCTGAGTCCAGAGGACCTTGTTTACACAATCTATTAGGGGTGACAGCCTTCTCAGGAGGTCATTCCCTAGTAAACAAGGGGTGCCCTCTGGAGTCACTACTATGACCTGGTGTTTCACCTTGTGTCACCCAATTTTAATGTCCAAATCCGCAGTCCCCTCGACGGGAATTTCCTTCCGGTCAAAGTTCTGAAGTTGTCCAGGAAGAGAGGTGAGAGGAATTTGGTAATTCTCCCCCCTCCCTGCATTTAGTTCATCAAAGGCCCTTTTGGACAAAAGGGTAGCTTGGGATCCAGTGTCCACTAGTGCCAAAATTGTACCCTGCCCTGCACTTGAACCGGGGCATAGTATCTTCCCCCCTTCTCCTCAAGTGGGCACAGATAATGCACATTTTTGGACAACTGGTGGGCTAATTTGTTAGTTTTAGACATTGCGAGAGAAGAGATCTGGGCAGAATTCTGCGGAGAGTCTTGGGAATCTGCAAGAAAAAGTTGGCAACTGGAAATCAGAGCCGTTGTGGGTTCCCCTGGTTCCGGTTCTGGGCCGCCACCCCCCCTTTTTGGAGGCAGTCACCAGAATGGGTTTGAACCAGGGGATTTTGATGCTGTTGGTTCTGGGATGAGATGATGGGCGGTGCTAGCTCATTCCCCACATCTACCCAGTCTGGATTTGGAACCCTTGGGACCCATTTTTCCTTGGGAGGAGTTCCCCCATCTCTGAAGGAGAAGATCCTTTTCCCAGGATCCTCTGAGGATCCCTCTCCCTCAAATGGGAAGATTTGTACCTTCTCCACCACTGGGTCTGTTTGGGTCCTTTGTTTCTCCTACCTCCTCTCTGCTCCTTGGGTGGCAGACTTTCAGAGGTAGGAGATTTTGTTTCCGGTTCCTGGGTTTCCAGGGGCTGTTTACAAGTGGGGAAGGAAGCTTCCTCCAAGGTTTACACCCCCCTTCCCCTTGTGCCTCCTCCCTGGGAACCGGTGGGTTATCGGGGTGCTGCCCCCGTCATTGTTCTGGAGCACCAGGCCCAGAGTTTGGGGCATTCTGTTCTGGCATGCTCATCTGAGGGTTCTTTGAGCCCTCAGCATGTGACCCAGATCCCGTGCCATATTTTGGGCCTGGCGCTCTAACTGTGAAACCTGCTTAGGCTGATACAGGGTTCAGTGTTCTCCCCTGGGCTGATCCCAGGAAGGGTAGCTATCCCTTCTCTGTTAGTACCCCGGGTTGGGAAGATTTGGGTACCCCCCCACCCTTGGCCTCCCCTCTCCCGGATTAAGTGGTCTGGGCTCAGGGAATTGGGGAAAGAAGGATGGATGATTTTGGGGTTGTAAATTGGGTGGATATCTGGGAAAAAAGTTCTGCCCACTATTTGGGGAATTTCTGCCCTCCTGAGAGAAGTTAGGAGGGGAGTTCCCTGGGTTAGGTGCTTGGCTGGATCACCCCCCTTGGGCTGGTGGAGTCCACACATAACCCAGGATTGGTCGGTTTCCCTTGTAACAGGGACTTACATAATCAGGGGAATGAGGGATACCATTTGTGGGACTACCCTCTTGACTCCCTGTTTGTGACTGGCCCGAGGGCATTCTGGGCTTAGAGTTATTCTGTGCAGGAAAGTTTTTAGGCCCCCCCATCTCCAAATCCAAAATGGGGGCAACCTTTACCTCTGCCACTTTGGCAGCAGCAGGGGTGCTGGTCGGTTTGGGGCTTTTCTGCGCATTACTCTTATTTTCTATGGGATTCTGCACCTCATAGATTCGGGTAGCCTGTTCTATGACCCAGTCTAGTGACCTTTTCTCATGAAAATCTCTCACTAGCTGGGTCATGATGTATTTGGGCAAGGCATGGAATTTTTTTTTAAATAATTCTTTGCTGTCCGTGTGCACCCTTCTGGTAGTCTGCGCAAAGGCACGCTTCAATTCCTGTACAAATTCTTGTGGGAACTGATCCTCCCCACATTGCAAATTGTAGGCTGCCTGGCGAGCCTCTTGGGGATTTCTGTGAACAGAAAAATGTTTCAAGATGGCCACCCTATATGTGGACCATCTTGAATGGTTTTGGTCCTCCAGCCCTGCAAAGAAACTGGAGTATTCTGGGGAGAATGTCCATTTTACATACTGAATGCAGCTCCTGCTGTCTTTCAAATGGAAAGTCTCCATCATTTGCTCGTAAAGCTCCAAGTGTTCCCAAACAGAATTCTTGGCGTTCTTGTGATAAGGGGTGATGACACTCCTTATTGCCTTAATCTGTTTTAAGGGGTCCTTAAGCAAGGCCCTTTTTGCCTTATTGGCCTTTTTGGTTTGGGTAACCCTGGTCCATTCATCCTCTGACTCAGAAGCACTGCTCCCAGAGGTGCCTGTCTGATCTTCCAGGTTTTCCCAGATTCTGCGAGCCAGGGAATGGCTGGCAGAATGTGGGGACCTGATCTCCTGTGTCCTGTGACGTTCAGAGGAGTCTTCAGATTCCTCCTTGCTGCCAGGATTTGTTGATTACTCCCCCCACTGACCTAACTGGGCAGAGGTTTTCAGGATGCCCTTAGTGGGCCTACTCTCCTGGGGTTCCCCACTAAATTGCACTGTACTTGGTTGCCCATACCCGGATGCCCGCCCATCCATTCCTGGTTGGTACTGGCCTATGAGCCCCATACCTTTGGCTGGATAGTAATCTGCCATCCCTGTGGCCCTGTGCTTATGTGCGCCAGGGGACATGGGGGTGGCTGAGTCCAGGGACTGGGAGAGATGAAGGCCTCTGGTACTAGGGCTCCTGAGGTTATGCTCAGGTGTTTCCCTTTCCCAGCAAACCTCATCTCTATCAGCCCCTGCTCCCTGTTGCCATGCAAGAGCCTGTGCTTTCAGTTCCTCAGTCAAGGCCTTACTAGACTCTATCAGTCTCTCCTGCATCGCTACCTGTTGCTGGAGCCTATCATTGTCCTGGCAGAGAGCCTCATTCTCTCTCTGTGCTTCCTGGTTAGTCTTGGAGTATTGGGCCAGTCTTTGCTGCAGGAGGTTTACCTCTTGAGTCCCATCCCTACTGGCCTGATCCTTTCTTGCCAGAGCATCTTCCACCCTCCTGTCAAGGGTTTTGACCCATGTTGAATCAATAGACTGGGTAGATGTGGGGATGAGCTGTCGCCGCCCATTATTCTATCCCAGAACAAACTAAATCAATAGACTGGGTGGATGTGGGGATGAGCTGTAGCCGCCCACATTCATGCCAGAATCCAGGAGAGCTGTGCAGTTGCCACAAGAACACTCCAAAGATACAACTTTCTTGTGGGGGGTTCCACATCACCACTCTACTGTGAGGATGCCATCAAAACAATGTTAAGCAAGGGTCCTATTCTATCAAGCAAAAGACCACTCTATTGAAATGCAGTAATTCAAGACAGATCCCAAAAAATAGATGCAGTACCGACAAATTCCAGAAGGCGGCGCTAGCGGTCTAAACTCTGACAGGAGAACTGGCTGACAAAGGGACCTGAGTCAACAGGGACTTCAAAGCCTGTTGGTTAATTGAAAATCTTAGCCACCTGCTGTTCCCAGAGGCCAAGAGGCTGGGAACTCTTAACACCCCAGAGACTCACAACAGGAGACAGGATATCACATGGCCCTTCTGAGTGAGAGGGAGGGGGTTTCCCCTTCAGCCTGGAGGAGAGAGACAATAGCCCCTTTCAGTTGAATGGGGTATGTTAATTTTGAGTGTTTCCTGTCAACAGCCCTCTGCCAGCAAGGAGAGACATGTGAACACTGACCCACCCAGACTTCTGGAGGCGGACTCAAACACTTTGGGGAGTTGAATTGCAACAAATATATATTTTTTATAAACATTGATAACTTATTGTAACCAAATGACAGGAATCTACAACTTTGAGAGTCTTAGTATGAAAAATGCCCTCACGATTTGAGTCCAAACTCCAATTTCTACGGTGTTCTAGGACCAAACCCCGCTATTTATTGATATTACAGAAACCGGGTTTATGCTAGAAACCTAGTAAATAGCTGGAATGTGTGGAGAAGGAGGGTGTACCTTTGTATGATTTTTGATGAAAATCCCATACTGCAAAATCAGTCAAAAAGCGCAAAATGTTGTCATTTTTTAATGCAAGCCCCCAGGAAGATCAGAGGCGGACAAGCATGGACCATAAGGAATATATAATGTGTACATGTGAGTTCAACAAATTGTGTATCTGGGAAATATGTATTTGAATCAAATATAGATTTGTGTGCACATTGACAAGGGGAGTGTCTTTCTGTAAGCCATAAAGATGACACCCAACCCAGCTCCCCAATCAAGGGAGAGGGGAGAACTGGGCCAATGACAAGTAGAGAGGGGCAGGCTCAGTTATGCCACGCACACACCCACTTCCAAAACACATAAAAAGAGACAGCTGGGACACGTAGAGATAGTCATTTTCCATTTCTTTGGAGCATTTTGACGGCCGACATCCCATCCAGACAGAGACTAGAACCAGGGACACATAGACTACAGAACTTTGAACCTAGAAGGCCCACTGCAAGCAAAAGTATTCTCAGCAGGCCTTCAGAATCCAACAAACCTAACCAAACTATTCAACAGCCGGGCGAGCTGTTTGAATTCTTTGCCAAGAACTTTTGCCAGAACCGGTAGCAGTATCCAGGAGCCGTGCAGTGTCCAGAGAAAGCAGAATCCGATCCAGAGAACTTTGGCGAGTACCAGAGACCAGACCAGAGATCCAGAGAACCACAGTCCGCTGTATCCAGAAAGCTGACCCAGATCGCTGTGAAGTGCCGAGACCAGAACCGGAGTCCAGTCCAAAACCTGACCAGATCCGTGGCGAGGCCCATTCCTGTCCAAAATATATTGTGAGTACCGCCAGAACTGTGCAAAACCCAATCTATTTGTTTAAAATAATCTAATTCAAACTATTTTAACTTAATTAGAACTGCCTCCTAGAAAGCTGTCATCTGTCATTCTAAAGCTGCACAACTGTGACCTGTTATTTTAAAGCTGAAAGCTGTCAACTGTCATTCTGAAACTGTGATTCATTTCTGAAAAACTACCTTCACAAAATCGTATGTATCCCCGGAACCTTTTGTCCTAGGAACGTGGTGTAACTTTCATTTTAAAGCTGTGATTCTAGGCTTTCCAATGAACCTAGAACCGACTCCCTATACCTTTTCCGCAATCGCGAATTACGCACTCGCGAAATTTACCGCGATTTGCGATTTGGCTCAATTTCTCCAATTGTCAAAATAGCAGCTCCATTCTTTCCTTTGTTAAAATCCGTTTGCAACCTAGTAATAATTAATAGAGCTTTGCTAAAGTGAGCCTGAACTAATACCAACAAGCATCTCTCACTCACCCTGAATCTCTAGAGGGAATTAAAATCAGTTAGCACATTTTCCCATCCATTGCCATCACATTTAAAAGCATTTTGGGCCTGTGTTTCAAACTTCTACCTGTTTCCTCTAAGCTTGCTGGGGGGGGAACTGAATTTCGTATTGTTTTTGATTGCACTCCTGAGAACTGTGTGCTCCTCTTTCCATCTCCTTCCATTTTTTACATTGCATGGGGGGGGGGGGTGTATTGCCAGAGAAAAAGTGATTATCTTATCTTTTGCTAAAATCATATCAAGTATTTCTGTACTGCATTTTAATCCTCATTGATTTTCCCTTGAAACCATAAAAAGTATTTTTGCTACCTTATCCATCCTATACTAACTCCTCATTGATTGTAAAGAAGTGTGCTAGTGCCAGATTACCCATTGTTGATCAACATTATATCCATAAGTGTGATATCAATTATTAATTTATTATAAAAGTGTGATATATATCTTGTTAATTTTTCAAATAAACCTTTTAATTTGCAAAACAAACCTACTTCTTGGCTCAGTGGCGTCAGTGGGATTCTAAGAGGGGGGTGTTATACAAGGGTTGTCATCCAGAGTACTGTACTGGACATAAAAATACATCAATAAGGGTTTTCCTCAGCATCCCAGACTATGCATTGACTTAGCTGTAGTGTTGATTGAATATAGATTACACTCCTGGTGTGCTCCAACAAGCTGTGATTCTCTTTTTTGGAGATCACCCAGTCCCTGGAGGGCCAGGTGATTTTCTTCCATTTTTCTTTTTAAGTGGCAGACATCCTGGCCTAAGGTGTCCCTTTCCTGACTAAGAGCCTGCCTCTTTGCCGTCAGGTCGTCCCTCTGCCTTTGAAGGGCACCAGCTTTCTGGCGCTCTTCCTCAAATTCTGTCTGGGTATCCAGGTCTTTCAGAATCAGTTTGTTGCTCTCTGCCTTCTCCCTATCTAGGTGGCTTTGCAGGGTGACTACCTGCTCTGCGCATGCCCTATTGAAGTCCAGTTGTTGCTCCATCTTTTTCTGGCTCTGCAGTATGGAGTCCAAACCTTCTTGGTACTCCTTCTGCAAGGCCAGAAATCTGGTATCATGGTCAGACTTTTCCTGTTGCAGGATACCCATATCCTGATTTTAATGAGATACTGTCTACTCCCATTTTCTGACTCCTGGCTCCTGTGCAGCCTCTGCTCAGAAGAGACCAGGTCGGATTGGGCCTTCTCTAATGCCATCTGTTGCCTATTTGCCAGATCTTGGCCTTCAGCACATTTGTCCTGTATGGCTCCCATATATAAATATAAATATGCCGCTATCGTGACAATCTTGTCATGCTCATCTTTAGCTTTAGGGGCCATATATAGTTCACTCAGGGCCACATGTAATGGACCCTGATCTCTCCATATGTCTGACCCTGTTGCAGTTATCTGGAGTGCGATTTCCTGCAACCACACTGTCTGGTCCTGTTCCATCCATTCGCCTCTCACAAATAGCTTATGGAAGAGGTGCTCTCTGGCTAATTTGATATCTACCAAGTTCGCCATTCTGGAAATTGATTTACTTCCTGATTTACAGAAGTTAGTATTTTATTTTGCAAAACAGACCGTCTCCTTAGAGTGTCCTTCTTTTGAGAGGTGCTTTTACAGTGTAACACAGCGTGGTGATCCAACAGGATTTATGTATCCTTTCAGTTAGCACACTGTATTAAGCTGCACAAGTGGTAGACCTAATCCAGACATCCCGGCTCAAGCCACCACTCTGTTAAGTGGCTTCAATTCAGAACTCCAACTAAGTCAATGCCTAGTCTGGGATGCCCAAGGGAAGCCCTTATTTATATATTTTTATGACAAGTTCATAGATCTGGATGATAAACCCTTGTATAACGCCCCTCTCTTTGAATCCCCCTGACCTCACTGAGCCAAGAAGTAGGTTTGTTTTGCAAATTAAAAGATTTATTTGAAAAATTAAACAATATATATATATATATATCACTTTCATGAATAAATTAATATTTGATAGCACACGTATAAATCTAATGTTGATCAACAATGGGTAATGTTTCAATTGCACACTCTTTTCAATCAGGGAGGAGTTAGTATAGAAAGGATAAGCTAGCAGAGAATACTTTTATGGTGTCAAGGAAAAGCAATGATGGAAAGAATGCAGCACAGAGATAAACTGATATGGTTTCAACAAGAGATAATATGATCACTTTTTCTTTTGACAATTCACTCCTCCCGTATGCAATATAATGAGATGGAAAAGAGAGCACACAGGATTTCAGGAAAACAATCAAAAGCAGTTCAGTTCCCCCCTAGCAAGCTTAGAGCAACCAGTATGCTTTTAAACAGGCAGAAATACTTTTAAATGTGATTTGCAATGAAGTGAAAAATATGCTAAAAATGATTTTAATTCCCTATAGGAGAGTCAGGGAAGTTGACAGCTACTTTGAATTAGTTCAGGTCAACAATAGGAATTAATCAGGAATGATTATCAGATTGAAAACGAATTTCAGCAGTTGCAAGCAAAAGACAGCTATTTTTAACAGGTGGAGAAATTGAGTCAAAATGCAATTCGCGTCACTTTTTCCGAGTGCTTCGATCGCGATTATGGAAAAACTATAAGGAATATAAAGTCGGGTTTGGGCTTGTTGGAAAGCTTAGGTTCTTAGCTTTAAAATGAAAGTTAAATCTCGCGTCCATGTCATGAGACATCATTTTAATGTTGATCAACAATGGGTAATGTTACAATTGCACACTCTTTTCAATCAGTGAGGAGTTAGTATAGAAATGATAAGGTAGCAGATAATACTTTTATGGTTTGAAGGAAAAGCAATGATGGAAAGAATGCAACACAGAGATAAACTGATATGGTTTCAACAAGAGATAATATGATATTTTTTTCTTTTGACAAGTCACTTACCCCGTATGCAATATAATGAGATCGAAAAGAGAGCACACAGGTTTTCAGGAATACAATCAAAAGCAGTTCAGTTCCCCCCTAGCAAGCTTAGAGCAACCGGTATGCTTTTAAACAGGCAGAAATACTTTTAAATGTGATTTTCAATGAAGTGAAAAATATGCTAAAATGATTTTAATTCCCTATAGGAGAGTCAGGGTAGGTGACAGCTACTTTGAATTAGTTCAGGTCAACACTAGCAATTAATCAGGAATGATTATCAGATTGAAAACGAATTTCAGCAGTTGCAAGCAAAAGACAGCTATTTTTGACAGGTGGAGAAATTGAGTCAAAATGCAATTCGCAGCACTTTTTCTGAGTGCTTCGATCACGATTATGGAACAAACTATAAGGAATATAAAGTCGGGTTTGGGCTTGTTGGAAAGCTTAGGTTCTTAGCTTTAAAATTAAAGTTAAATCTCGCTTCCATGTCATGAGACATCATTTTAATGTTGATCAACAATGGGTAATGTTACAATTGCACATTCTTTTCAATCAGTGAGGAGTTAGTATAGAATTGATAAGCTAGCAGAGAATACATTTATAGTTTCAAGGAAAAGCAATGATGGAAAGAATGCAGCACAGAGATAAACTGATATGGTTTCAACAAGAGATAATATGATAATTTTTTCTTTTGACTATTCACTTCCCCCATATGCAATATAATGGGATGGAAAAGAGAGCACACAGGTTTTCAGGAATACAATCAAAAGCAGTTCAGTGCGGTTCAAAAGATACGGACAATTTAGTGGAGGTAGATTCTCAGAAATAAAGTAAGATTCAAATGACAAATTACACTTTCACAGGTTTGAAATCACAGAATGGACACACAATTTCTATGATGCAGTTTGGACAGGTTAAAATAGTTTGAATAGGATTATTTTAAACTAGGAGATTGGTTCTGCACAGTTCTCAGGATACTCACTCCTAATTTTGGAAGGAATGAGCCTCATCACAGATCTGGTCATGTTTAGACTGTACTTCTGGTGGGTGGTTCTGAAGTCACAGCAATCTGGGCCAGCTCTGCTCTGCTGGTCTGGATCTCTGGTTCTGGCAAAAGTTCTGGCACTGCACAGTGGTCTGGTCTGTTCTCTGGTTCCGGCAAAAGTTCTTGGCTAGTATCAAACAGCACAACCCGGCTGTTTTATTCTGATGTGCCCCTTGGAAGTCTGGGGTAAATCAGTTTGCAAAATCGTAAGGCCAACTGAGAATACTTTTAGCTTGCAGTAGGCCTTCTGCTTCAAAGTTCTGGAGTCTGGAGTCTGGTTTTCTAAGTTCTGGTCTCTGGATAGTGCCAGAATTTGGATGTCGTCCGTCAAAGTGCTTCGCAAGAAAGTGGAAAGTGAATGTCCTACCTGGGTCTCAGTGGCTCTTTTTATGTCTTTTGAAAATGGGTGGGAAGGCTGACTTTCTATGCCCAACCCTCTAAGGACCCTTAATAGGTTAGAGGAGTTTGCCTCCTCTGACTGGGGAACTGAGCTGTGTGTCATCCCATGTAATGAGACATCATTTTTATGGCATACAGAAAGAACACTCCCCTTGTCACTTTGCGCACATATCGATTCTTGACTTAAATGCAAATTTATCTATGTACAATTTTTCTAATATTATATGTTCAGTTAACATATTTTCTATAGTGCCAAACCATCCGATCCCTGTCTTTGTAAGATGTTGTGTTCACTTCTGACAGAATTCTGCCCTTTTCATCCAGAACACAACCTCTAAACTTTTCCAGAATTTACACAAATGTGCGCAAGGAATATGGGCATCAGATGATGAAGTGTCAGATTTTTAACATACAGACATTTGGAGTAATACCCTATTTTCCGCTACTACCCCCCAGAACATACCACAGAGTCCTAACACCTCTTAAAATGTGCACAGAAAAATCACAGGAATAATGATATTATTGATATAATTTTGACAATTTTGTACTATGAATTATCCATCTTTTTAAAATTATGCTCTGGCCCAGAGGGGTGTGGTTTCCCAAAGCACATGGGGGAATTTCTGGTTTGTCCACTTCCTCCAAGCTCAAGCTGGCTCACAGAGGCAGTGCCCCTCCCAGTTCCTTCCAAGAGGAAGCCATTTACGACCCCCTGATTTAGCAATTGCTTGGAGCAAAATGAAGCTCATTGTTCTGTTTCCCTGCAGTCTCAGGTACCCCTCCCCTGATTCAATCAGAGAGGTGTAATCTCCTTTTGGTGGGGCAGCAGAAGGCAGGCCAGGCCTGTGAATGCAGTTGCTGGGCAAGTTTCAACTCCTGTCGGGGGTAGTTGCTGGGCAGAATTCAATCTCCTTAAGCCAGGCTTCAGCCAAAGGTCACTTTTGTTCCCATTTTTCTTCATTCAAATCAAACTTACAACTTTGACACATGCAGCTAGAACGCTGATTCTAAGTTCAAAAGCATGACATTTAAGCAGTTGCAACCTATGTGACACTCAAAAGTAGGTCACTCATTTATTTTAAACATTTCGATTTTAGTGGCTTTAAATCCCATTTCTCTTAAGATGCTGACATCCACAGCTCAGCCAGTTTTGTTATGAACATTATTTTAGGCTCTTCATCTTTCCAGATTTGGTATACACAGAAGACTTCATTCTACCAGACGTCTGCTGGTGTTCAGTAAGATTTTTGAATATCTTGCAATGTTTGAAATAGGCATTTTGAGCTTGCATTCAGAGAAACAAAGGTGATTTCAAAGCGCTTTTCGAGCTAACAGGCAATGCTGTTTTTCCTTTGGCACCACGTTTCACTCATGGCGCTTCTGGCCCATCACGCTCGCACTGGTGGGTGGCGGGTCAGGCGACCATTTTGGTGTGCACAAAAACTGTGTGGTTTTCCTGGATTCTGGTGCAATTGTGGGCTTTTCAGCCATCTTGGATTTTCTAAGCCCACATCACCAAATGTTGCAGCATAATAACGTGAACGTGGGTCGATACACCTGACAGTGCTGCATGCTGACCTATGTGCCATTGCCACACAGGACTGGGCTTACCAGACCCACAGGCTTGCTGCCGTCGGGGGGCAAGCTGCGCATAGGCATGGTCAGGGAACTGTGCCATGTCCACCTTTTGATTTCCATGCAGAGGGTGAGCAGGATGACAACTTATTTCCCACACAGGTCGGGCCGTGCAGGTGTTGAGCCCATGGAGGTTTTTATCTCAAGATCATTGAATGTGGGTGTTGAGATGCACCCTGTACCTCCCCCCTCCTGGGTGCCCCCCACCCCACCGGGCGTATGTGGCCATTTTTATTATTTTTAAATAATATTGTTTGTCTACTGTGCATTCATGTGACGGTGTGGTGCTTTGTGGCTTTTGAAAGCATCCACTGTCTGTTCCAGCTGTGCCCATTCAAGCTTGTCTCATGTTTATGGCTTGGGGTCCAGACACATTGGCCGCTCCTGCTTCCCCTTTCCATGGGCTTGCAAGGATGGTTCTGTGGCAGCAATTTACACAAGGGCCTTGGACTTCCATCATATCTGTGGGCAGTCTGCAGCTGTACTACTTGTGTTTACACCCCTAGTGGGGATTATGGATGTTTTCTCCACAGCATGTCTGCAATCAATTTTGGTGAGTACATTTTTGAACTGTGCATTTATTGAAGTTGATTGTGATGTTTTTTTTTCATTTCTTGCCTGTATATGTCCTTGATGCACTTCATGCTGCAGACGGTAGCCTGCATCCTTTAGTTGTCAAAGACACACTGATGGTGGGAGGGCGCCGGCTGGTGAAAATGTCAAGTTAGTACGTGTTAAGTTCAGCCCCAGGGAATTGTGGCAAAGGAGGAAGCATTAGGAATGTGACCCAAGATCCACAACTCACGGTCCAGTCCTCACCTGAGATGTCCGCCTATACTACTTCTCTGCTCCGTTCCGTTTGGACAGCATGTTGTATCTGTCTTCCCTCTTGGATTACGCTGCTGCGTGACACCACAGTTTTCCTACTGGACTACAGCTCTTTTACTCGTTTTTCACACTCTGGTGCAATGAGTCCCTGCTTTTCTTCCTGCTACTGTCCTTGTTGCAGATCTGTCCGCCCGTCTCTCGGGCAGTTATTTCCACATACCGGTTTGCCTCAGTACACTTCTCTACCACAGCATCTCTCTCTCTCGCTCCTCCTGTCTTTCATCTATTACATCCATACCTTCATGTTGACTTTGGCCTTTTACCAATGCTATTCAACTGTTCTGGCTCTTAACTTGCTGTAAGCTGTTTCCGGCTATCTCGCATTCACTGTGCCTTTCCAGACATGTGCTGTCTCTGCCTTTCTTCGTTCATGCTATCAATAATTGATTGGGTTTCAGCTCAATCACCCATTTGTGCCAGCCTCCTTGGTTATTTTCTACTCAAGTTTCAGCTCTACCCATCAGTTGTGGCATCCTCATTGATTATTGTGTACTCAAATTCCTACCCGTCTTGTTGAAACATTGTACAACTGTGGAACCTTGGAAGTTATACTATCATTCAGCTTGGACATGTACTTGGCCATATTCTACAACTTCAAATCATCTACTGGAGACTCTTCCAGGGTTTTTTGGTGCCTAGAGGCTTTTTCCCTGGTTTGGGGGTTTGGCTCCTTGGAGTTCTCTGCGATTTGTTATTTTTACCAGTCAAGGTGGCCTCTGAGGGAGCTAGACGCTATTTACACGAAAGGAAGAACAAGGAAACCAAGGTGAAGGGGGATCCTGAAGCCAGGTAGACTAGAACGAAGAAGCCAACAGACCCCAGAGACAGTTCTTCTGAAGGTCAAGGTGATGGGGAAATGAGGGAGGGGCTTTTGTTGTCAGACAGTACGCTTGGGCTACAGTGATTGGGCACTCTCTGGCATTGTCAATGTGGGCTACTATGTACATGATGTGATCTGCTGGTCAATGGCTGATCCTGTGTTGGGTTTACTTTTCAGGTGTCATGGGATTGGTGTGGTTTGATATACTGGGGTGTCCACATGGGCAATGTTCACATGTGATGTGTACAGGACACTGAGGGTGTATGAGAGGATTGGTCCATGAGACCCCCCTCCCCTGCATCCTCTCCCCCCTGTGAAGTCCATGGCTCATCAAGGGTTCCCCCTGCCACCAGGGCCCAGGTGGTGGGTAGGCCACTGGCTGAAGACATTGACCAAACAGGCTGAATTTAGCTAGGCCCTGGAAACCATTTTTGTGAAATAAAGATGGCTTGAGCCCTGTGCGCCGCAGCGTGGCCCCCACCCTTGGAGAGTGTCACTTATCCCTGTGGCCGCAGCTCTCTGGCAGATCCGCTGAGAGCCCGTTCCCACGAACAGATGGACATGAGCTAGTGTCAGATACCAACACTGTAACATTTCACCTTCCGCAGTGTATCGCTGTTCCCAGTATGACCCGGTCAGCAGGGCCGGGGTGGAAAAAAACTGTAAAATGGTCCCCTGACAAAAGCAGAGTCCCCAAATACTAATGAGCAAACCACCTGTGATGAAACTTTTCTCTCCACGGCCTTTCTGACTAAAAAGCTGTAACCTCCATGAAGATAGCAGAATGTGTGCTTACATGACATTCAGGATGAAGTACCCAAATCCCTGTAGCTATGCGTAAATAGTAAAGGTGTCCCGGGGGGTTTTCGTGTTATGTGTTTCACCGAGAAGACTGCACCCCACAGTCCCGCGCCACAACTGAACTAATGCTGCTAAAGTGCAAAGGAAGACAAATGCAACCATATTGAGAGCTCATGTAAGGGGTGCACGAAAAGGCACCATATGTAGGTCCAAGCTCACTATGTGTCACTGCCGTCAGCCTTGTTCACGGTTTGTTCCTGCGTGCTCCACCAACCTTACTACTACCTCACTTACCGCACATGTATAGAAATGTAACAGAATGTTGTGGGTGTTAAATACTTAGCGTATAGATAACGTGTGTTAAATGGCCATGTGAAAGGCACTAACAATGTCAAAACATAAGCTTTGAAAAGACTCAATGGGTACTGTATATTATGTACATGTTTATGTCTCCTCCACTTAAATCTGCAACACACGAGGAAAATACCTTTGAGAGCACATGCAAGGCCATTCCCCCTTCCTCCCATTGAAGCCTGCCAGACGAAAAAGCAAAGGCCTGTGCCGTGCTGCTTCACCTCCCCCATTTCGGCTGGAGCCGCTTCAAGCATTCACATTCCCCCGCAGCACCCAAGGCCACGGCCTGCCACTTGAATTATTTACAACCCAGCAGTAAACCCCGGCCTTAAGACACATATCCAAAGGAACTCTTTCTTAGGCTCCACGACCCACCGGCTTACCTTAGGTTAATGGCCCCTGAAAAATTAGGACACCAATAGTATAGCAACACTACAGGAACACATTCATAATGACTTCTAACGAGACATGATAACTCGGACAGCCGTCCCATGCCCTGAGACCCAACCTCGCGACCTATGATACCCGGTCAACAGGACGATGGTAACCATGTATTGATGTATCACCAAAAGACCCCACTCTAGGTGCATTCCTCCTGTGTTGCAATAACCTGTAGAATAACCTATTGGAAGATTTACCGGGGAAGATAATATTGAAATGTTGAATGACTGTGGTGTGCGTGACCTTAGGGCAGAAAGCCAGGAAAGACGTTCATCACTGACACTGGTCACGGCTGACACAACAACACCGTCCGGATGAGCCCAGCTGACCTGCCAGGCCCAGCCCAACCCACCAGGGTAACCAGTGACGTCCACCAACCACGGCAAACCACATCGCAGCAGCACCTATAGTTAGTCGTCGCCACCCAATCCCCACAAACCTGTGCCCCCTATAGCATGTAGGTTCTTATGACGCTTTTTGTAAATATATACGCCTGTCTTTGCTATTGTCAGACAGAGCGCTCTCAGAGTTTGCAGAGTTCTTTGCATGCCCTATTCTGATTGATAAACTCCCATTTAAGCTCACCCGCACTTTGTCCTGGCCTTATTCCCTTCCTGGGAGAGTCCATTATTGTCTCTCATTGTGGGAAGGATCGTGCTATGTGGGGGACGCTCGCCTTCAGTGGTGACCCCGACAGCGTGATTATTATTTTCTGCTAACATATATATACACCTACCGTCCCCTTTGGCACGAAAATCTCTGGTCAAAAAGGGATACGCACGGTGCGCCGGCTCCGGAAGGCTGCCCGCCAACGGCGACCAGTACGCTCAGAAGTGCGCACTCAACAGAGAGAGGGTACGGGATCCCAGTTGAAAAATCCCCTTTGAGTACCGCTCGCCGGAGCCGGGGCTGACCGTTGAGCGTACGGCAACACTGCCTGGACGTACCCAGTTTCGGAGACTCTCAGTTCAAGACGGGCAGGTGAGTATTAAGTGCGAGCGAACATAAAGGGAGGAGGGGAGGAAATATAGGACAGGGAACACGGTTGGTTAAAATGGGACACTTTGGGTCTACTAAGGACCATTCTAGACTTTCTTTGCTTTTTCTTTGCATATGGCCATTAGGATTAAGAGGTGAAAAGAGATAAAGAGACGGGAACCTAGCTCCGCGAGGGGGTAGAAGGCGGCGCCGCATAGTGCTATCTTGACTAGTACTGGGAATATATGAAGAAGTGGAAAATAAGATAAAGGTGTCTGGTAAAGGAAGACACGGTGAATACATTAGTGATTGCTATTCTTTCTATTCTTCTCTTTGGGTCCACGGGGAAAAAACAGGGTTAGTACAGAAAAAAAAAAAATGAGATAATCTAAGTAGAAAAACAAGTTTATGTCAAAACTAAAAGACGAACTCATAAGACGGAAAGGGACAGCTGGCAAGGGAGGAAAGGGAGTACAAATTGGGCTATGAATAGAGTGTTGCCTATGGGTGTGTAAGCATCGTATGTGTCAGAACATATTTGTTACAATGAATGTGTGAAAGGTGGTCATAAATGCATAATTATGGTGTGGTTATGGTAAGTATGACCAGAAAAATTTTTACAAAGAAGAGTGCAATGCGGTAAAGTGATCGTTAATTTTTGATTTTTGGGTCAAATTGCTGAAGATATTGATGGTGTACGAAGGGCGGTTTGCTTTTGTATGTGCCCACTAAAGTATATAGAATAGGGGCTGTGCGTGACTATTCTTATATTGTCCAGGTGGCGGAAACACACACAGGTCCCCGCGCGCAGTAATACGCAAATACTTAGATACATCTGGTGATAGACTTATGTAAAGATATATATATATATAAATATACATCAGTGTCGAGCAACAGCGAACTATGGGGGCAGAAACACCATTATCACATATTTGTAAGAATCTACCAGGGTACGCTGAATGCATCAAGAAATATCATGATCAGTGGATCACAGAGCTGAAGGGGGAAGGATTATCCCAGATATGGCCCGAAGGGGGATCATTTGACAAGAGTGTCCTGGATATGGTAGCTACATGCATTTGTTTGAAATACAAGGGGAAGCAGCTACATAATAGGAGAGAAATATTGGACCTATGGAGATTGTTTGAAGAAATACCCCCGCCTAAGAAAAGGGAATTAGGTACTGATCTGCCATCTACCACTGACAATCTATTACTGATACCAAAAGATGACAAGGTGTTGCCAGGAGGGTAGCCACCGGTAGAGATAACTAGGTTGTACCCAATACTGAATAAGCCAGTGCCCGCAGAAGGGTATAGTGACCCAACCTATGTACCCCCAACAACAGTCACTACGACTCAAGGGCCAACAGCACCCCCACCGTATGAGAGTCATAGAGAGCGAGACCAGGTAAGTACGCCAATAGTGAACATAGAGAAACTAACGGAAGACCTAGAGTCCAGGCTCTCTATAGCAAAAGATGAGCTCTCGAGGATAAAAGGTATATGTGAACAGACTGCGACCAATGCTGCTAGGTCAGAGCCCATATCAAGAGCGCAGAGTGAGAATAAAACCATTGAAGAAGGGTGGAAGAAGGGGGAGATATTGTTTAGGATACAGGAAGAACCGACCTAAATAATTGAACTAGAGGGGAGGGAGGAGCGCACTGATGATGAGATAAGGACTACAGGAGGTAGAGAGGAGCTATTGTGTGATATAGGAGAAGACTTAGAGGAAAGTGAAAGGCTAAGCATGGCAATGGGAGGAGGAAGTGAGGGGTTGGATGGCACATTTTCAGGGAGAACAATCGAAGAAGAGTGGACGGGACGGCTAAGGAATAGGTTGGGGAAAATGGCACCACTAGGAAAAAACAGAACGAAGGTGAGTGTAGATACGACAACAAAGGGGAGGTTACAACTCCTGCTAATATACAGGGGAGGAGGGAGGCCAAATTACATACCGTGGGCTCAAATGGATAAGGCCAATTTGTTAAAGTCATTGCCCCCGCTATCAGGAGGGGCAAGCAATTGGATATATGCATTCGAAAAAAACACAGCCGGGGTACCTCTAGCAATAGGTGATGTGAAGAGTCTGCTAGTATCAGCAGTGGGGGATCAAGCTGACAGAGTATGGGTAAAGGCTGGCTTCCCGGGGGTAACTTTAGACTGCGATCGCCATGATGGCGCCTCTTTTAACACAGTACATGCCAGGGTGTGGGACGCCTTAAGAGAAACGTTCCCAGACATCCCACATTTGCAGTCAGTAAAGCAATGTACAATGAATGACGGGGAAGATGCTATGGATTACATTTTTCGGGTCCAAGAGATGTGGAGAGCAGAAACGGGCACGCCCTGGTATCAATCAACATCGTTATTCTATTTTAAAATAAAGAGGGGGCTCCTCAAAGAGGTACAAAAAGCACTTGACAAAATCGCAGGCATTGAGGCAAAAGGTTGGCCCGAAATACAGAGCATAATAGTTCACCACTGTAAACGAATAAAAGAGAGGGAAAAGGAGATAGCACAGAAAAGATTGGCAGACGAGGCAAAATTAGTACAAACGAAGCTGGTGAAGGTCGCTGCAGCCGTAGCCGCGCTCCCACACAGCAGGGAGGGAGAAGAGGAGGAGGAGAGGCTGGTAGCAATACAGGGGAGGATGGAAGCGAATTGGGCAGGAGCAGGGCAACGGCAGTGGAACGAGCAGGAGCAGAGTGGAGGTCCGCAGTGGCAAGAGTGGGCCCCTCGAGGGGGACGAGGTGGGTACAGGGGTCTAAGAGGGGTGGACAAGGGTACGGGGGAATGGGAGGAAATGGATGGCAAGGTCCCAGAGGTGCGCAGGGAAGTTGTTGGAACTGCGGGAGGTGGGGGCACTTTTCCAGAGAGTGTAGGAGTAGAACAAACAACGGATTTCCAGAGGTAGAACACTATGGCCACCCTCACCCGGGGAGCCCATATGGTCTCCCAATGGGGCAACAACAAAGGGAACCAGAGCAGGGGTACCCAGAGCAAAGGCAAGTGCATCACTACAGAACACAGAATTACCCACAAAACAATGACACTATGCACTACACCCCAGGCAACCCTTTCGCAACGAATGCAAATAGAGCCCCAGCACCAGCCCCCTATAGTGGTGTATCAGTAGTTTCAGGGAGTGTGTTCAACCAGGGGGGGACAATGAGACTCCCAGCATAGGACAGCCCACAGAGAACACTTGCGTGTCCTGTTCTATCTACAACCTACGATGCAGCAGAGGAACCATTGGTAGGGGCGCAGATAGGAGACAAGCAGTTCATATTCACGGTGGATTCGGGAGCGGAGAAATCATGTATTCGGGAGGGCCGGTTTCCGTTATCTAACCAGAAGTTAGAGACGCAGGGGTTCTCTGGGGCTGTAATTGAAGTTCCTTACACAGAAGCTTTGGATGTGACAGTGGGGGATAAAACGGTAAAGACACCCTTACTCTATTATGAACAATCTTCAATAAACCTGCTCGGAAGGGACCTTCTTAGCAAACTTAACATGACAATATCATTCACAGAAAGTGGGATAGTGTGTTCGACTCCATGAATATGCCCATTACGCGAAATGCTGGTAGTGCAGGCTCGGACAACGGCACCGGAAATACGTGGCATGCCAGTGGACGAGAGAATGTTCATCGAAGGCTTAAAAACGCTGGCCCAAGTAGTTCCGGAGCTAAAAAGGTTAGAGTGGAGAATACCCACAGAGTTTGTCTTCCGCTCAATAGTGCGCCCAGACATAGCACCAGGGTCAGTGGTATCCTTAGACTTGCATGCTGTACAGGTATCAGCAAAAAGGCTTGCAGTGATTGGGATGGACATAGATGGGTGCGAATGGCGCACTGTACTGTGCATCAATGCTAATATTGCCCTACGGGATTTATCTGATGAGGATCTCTTTTCCGATGTAGACAATTATGGCGAAATAATAATGGAAATAGCAATGCCCTGTGACATTTTGATTCAGACGAGAGAAATTCCCGTCCAATTGATGGCAGTGGTGGAAACGCCACCGTCCTTTTTTGACGATGACATGCGACTGGTGCCAAACAATTTGTGGACGACAGGCCCCCATGATGTGGGGTTGTTGCATGGAGTGACACCAGTGGTAATAAAGCTCAAACAAGGGGCAATTTTGCCCCGAGTGAAACAATATCCATTGTCCTGTGAAGCTGAGGAAGGGATAAAAGAGACAATAAATGCATTGTTAGCACAGGGGATAATAGTGCCTTCAAATTCCCCATGCAACACCTGTATTTATCCGATCAAAAAAGCAAAGGGAGGGGCATGGAGGATGATCCAGGATTTACACCCCCTAAATGACATCATACAGAAAGAGTTCCCTCTAGTTCTGAATCCTGCTTCAATATTATGAAGCATCATCCTAAAAACGGCATCACATTTTACAGTGGTTGATTTGAAAAATGCATTCTTCTCCATCCCCTTGGCAGAAGAGAGCAGATACCTGACAGCATTCACATTGGGGGGAAAGAGATATGAACATTGCAAGTTGCCCAGGGATACTGTGAAAGCCCAAGCATATTCAACCGCATACTACACGAAGACCTGGGTAATTTATCAGTTGAAAGCACGATCATTCAGTACGTAGACGATTTGCTCGTCTGCGCACAGAGTGAAGAGACGTGCAGAAAAGACTCAGTAACACTTCTGACGCTGCTGGCGAATAAAGGGTACAAGGTGGACAAGGGAAAGCTATAATACTGTCAGGCAGAGGTGTTGTACCTGGGGCAGCTGATATCAAGAGACGGGAAAAGGATAATCCCTGACAGAGTGGAAGCAATAAGGTCAATGAGAGAACCCACTACAGTGAAGGAGATGCAGACATTTTTGGGAATGTGTAACTATTGCAGAGCCTGGATATTAGATTATGCAGCCTACACCAGGCCATTACTGCAAGCACTCAAAGAGGCCCAACAAGAGAACCGGAAAATAGAGTGGTCAGAAGAGATGAGTGACTCGTTTAAGTCACTAAAAGAACTGATTTCGAGTGCTCCAGTACTCGCCAATCCTGATTATGAGCGCAAATTTGACCTGTTTTCACATTGTAAGGGAACCCTTATGACAGCGGTACTGACACAAAAGACTTCCCTAGGACACAAACCATTGGCTTACTATAGTGGCACATTGGATGCGGTGATGCAAGGCCACTTCGCGTGCGAGCAATCTCTCGCCGCTGCCACGTTCGCCATTGAGAAAAGTGCCACAATAGTAGTGGGGTGCCCTATCACATTGTTTGTGGAACACTCATTATTCGCAATACTTGAAAGATCAAAAAGTACACTGACCACCCAGCGAGCAACTGCCTATGAAATAATTTTGTCCAGCAGCAATATCCACGTGGTACGTTGCAGGACAGTGAACCCGGCAACATTCATCACAGAACCATGCACACTAGAGGACATGCAAGAACACAGTTGTGCAAATTACACAGGAGAACCAGGGGAGGGCACGGTGGTGTGCGAGAATGCCTTGAGCGAGGGGGAGGTTTACTTTGTGGATGGGTCAGCATCGATTGATATGGACACAGGAGAGAAACATGTGGGATTGGCAGTAGTGAGGTTAGAAGACGGTGAGTATGAAGTACTAGTACAGTATCGCCTTCCATCACATTTCTCAGCACAAGCAGCAGAACTTATTGCCCTAATAGAAGCATTACATGCAGCTAAAGGTTGTGCAGTAACAATATATACAGATTCAGCTTACATGACGACAACAGTACATGGAGGTCTAGCAAGGTGGGGACGGAGAGGGCAGATGGGACCCCAGTGCAACATGCAGAACTACTGAAGGAATTTATTGAGGCCCTAAAGGATCCAACAGTGGTAGCAATAGTGAAGTGCCAAGCACATACGTCCAACACAGACGTTGTGTCTTTGGGGAACGCGGCAGCGGAAGCTGCTGCCAAGGAAGCCTCGTATTTTGACAAACATAGAACAGGTGAGTACCTATTACAGCACAAAACGAGCGAAGAGCTCCCAGAAGGATACAACACCATGCCCATATCACAAATACTAGAGCTGCAGGAAGGGGCAAGTGGTGATGAGAAGATGGTGTGGGAAAAAAGCGGGTGCAGCCAATCGGCAACAGACCTATTATGGCGGCAAAATAACTCAGGAAAAGTAGTAATTCCCATCAAACTGTTGGAGATAGCATTTCAGCAATTACACTTTCCAGCACACAACACCAAACAACACATTGCAGCAGAGATAAAAGAAGACTGGTTCGTGCCCTGTCTCCAGGAGCACATATCCAGATTGACAATGGAGTGCACAACGTGCCAGATATATAACTCTGGAATGACGCTACGAACCCTCAGGGGAATGATTCCAAAACCCATAGGGCCCTTCAGAGAACTGCACATTGACTACGCGGATATGGGGGAAAGGTGTAATGGGGCACGCTACATGATAGTGGTTGTATGCCCATTTTCGAGGTGGGTGGAAGCAGGCCCATGCGCACGACCTGATGCCAAAAGCGCTGCAAAGTTCCTAGTAAGGGAAGTATTCCCACGTTGGGGAATTTGCGACGTAATTCGCTCAGACAACGGCACTCACTTTGTGAACAAACTCTTCAAAGAAGTGACCACATTATTGGGGATAAAACATAAATTGTGCTCGATTTATCATCCTCAAAGTAATGGCGTTGTTGAAAAGATGAACGGACTGTTAAAAGGGAGACTGTCCAAATTGTGTTTTTCGTTAAAGAAGAACTGGATCTAATGTTTGCCCCTTGCGCTGTTTGAGCTGAGGAATCAGCCGAGCAAGGACCACCATCTGTCCCCGCACGAAATTGTGACAGGGAGACGGATGCACACTGCACATTCCCCACTACGCCAACACTCAGACGCACACAGAAGTGCCACGATATTGGGAGATGAGTTCACAGAATACCTGAACAAGCTAACTAGGGCAGCGCACGCAATTTCAAAGCAGCTCTCACCACCATTCACAAGGGAAGAGGGAAGCACGACAGTGTCCCATGCAGAACACAAAGTACAGGGACAATTAATGCCAGGAGAGTTTGTTTATGTCCGGAGCTTTGTGCGCCGGTGGAATGACCCACTGTTCCATGGACCATACGAAGTGGTATTTTGCACCCCTACAGCTGTAAAAGTAAAGGGGCTCAAATACTGGATACCTTTGACAGATGTGCGAAAGGCGTATACTAGTGTACAGGAAGAGGTGGATGAGGAGGCACAGACAACAGCAAACAAAACTAATGAAAATGATGAGTGAATGTGAACATGTGAATGGAGGAGTGTAACGGACAGATAAAAACGTTAACGAGAAACATTATATTACAGGTTATCGATGAAGATAAATTATTTTAAAAAAAAAAAACGATTTAAGTGTACATAATAATGTGAAGAATATGTATATTGTCTGCTCCCTTCTCTGTACATCCCAACCCCCCTCCCCTACCCAAACCCATCTCCCTTCCATGACCTCTTGGCACTAGTAGTGCAAACAAAAATGTTTACATGCATGCACTTAATGCATGCACTTAATGCACTTTTATATCTCAAACAGGAACTACCATGGCAACTAACGGGCAGCCTGCAACGGATAGATTTATTAGATATAGAGAATTTTTATCTGAGAGATGTAGATATTCGTATGAGTGTGGATTGTCTGTATGTATTACATTATTTTTACAATACTGTTTGGCCTGGTTACGTATTGGTTTATAGCGTTCATCTCTATCGAGATGAACGAGGGGGGAGGGAATAACGGGATTAATGTGACAAATGAAACAGCAATTGTAAATACTAAAGAAGGTGATTTTTTGGTATGGGATGGATCTAAACTGGTATGGGGGTATTACACGACACCATCTAATGTTGCTATCTCGCCAAATGAAAGTTTGCAGGAAAAAATGCGAAACAGCACAATTTTGCCACCAAAAGTATCTAATTACAATGCCCATAGTTTAAATGATCGTAACCCCTCTGTTATATCATGGTTATACAACACCCCCACCAGCGTGCCCGCTCCGGCAACAGAAAACACACTGCTAGATAGCATGAAGAAAGAAAATGAAAAAATGACAGCGAGATATGAAGCATTATATGATGACTGGGCAAAGTGGGGTGAGAGGGAGAAAGGGGGGCCCACACTGTCCATCGCCCATGAAGCTGGGAAATACCTTAGAAATAACAGAAGGAAAAGGGAGGCGGAAGGAGAAAATACGACGAATATTACGGGTCGGGGCTGGATAAAATGGAAGACCCACGACACCCCCACCAGACAAATAAATGGTATGCGGACATGAGTGCAACGGCTAAGCAAACCACAAATGAGAGCTGTTATGTCTGCTCCCTCATTCCCCATGCTTCAAGTACACCCAAAGTATTGTTACCCAAAGAGTTGCCTATTGTCGATGCCCAATGTCTCCTTCATCTCACGTTATGCAGAATTAAGAACACCTTCCAGGCACATGAGGTGACTTTTAAAATGCTGCAGAATGAGAAGACCTGTTATCCGAAGGCGGTAGGAGTGGTATGTTTGGAGGAGCCATTTTTTATAATACAGGGGACACTTTTTTCAGAAAATAAGTGGAAAGACGAAGAGATAATGTGCAAGGCTGAAGCACTGCGAGGTGTGGCACCAGAGAAACTGCAATGGATAGAAGAGACATGCACACCAGTATGGAAGGAACACATCTCAAAATTTACTTGGGTAACGGCCATTGAAAAACCCTTCAAGCTACAGAAAGAAATAAACTATGAACTGTGTTTCAAGGGAGACGGCAAAACCATCATGGGGGTAAACAAAAATTTCAACAAGACCCTCACCATCCCAGACATGAGGAAGGGGACAGCGGCCCTCATGGACACTTATTGGGTATGCGGCAACCAGGCATACCTGCACCTCCCACAATACTGGGGTGGCAGCTGCTCATTGGCCACCCTACACTCCGCACTAATGGTGATCCCAGAAAGCCACATTGATGGGAGCAAGAAAACGCGAGAGAAACCTCAGCAGAATGAGGCCCAGCCAACTGCAGAGTCACAAGTCTTCCGGGAACAAGGAGGAGGTGCTCTCCCGAAACAAACGATCATCGAACTACATATCAAAAGCATCATCAGAACTGCTGGCACAGATCCCGGATAGATATCGATTATTCAGCTCTGCAGAAACTTTCTTTGCCTCACTCATCCCAAGCATCCAGGCACGAGCAAATGCAAAGTGGCTCCAAATCACACGCTGGGAGCTGATCCAGCTGGCAAATGACACTGAAGAAGGGTTTAACGTAATAAAAGTGGAACTGCGAGCACTGTGGCTAATGACCATGCAAAATAGGTATGTCTTGGACCTGTTGACAGAAATGGACGGAGGTGTTTGGCGAAAAATTGGAAGTGCCTGCTGCACTTTCGTACCTTCCGAAGACGCAGATAACGGTTCCTTGTCCCATGTGATCGAAGCAGTACATAACCTAGGAGAAAGAATGAAAATGGAAGGTGGAGCAGAAGAAAGTACTTGGTTCGACAACATCTTCTCCTGGGTCCCATCGTGGTTGGGAATGACTGTTAAATTTTTGATGCCGGCTGTAGTGTTCCTCCTTTTTATTTTTTGCCTGTGGCAGGTGGGTCTTCGATGTTGTGCTAATGCAGTACCAAATGGTGCAATGATGATGGTGACAATGGCCAATGCCGGCGGTACGTTACAAACCATGCAGGAAGTACAGGTACAAACAGGAGCAGATTACACGTCAATATTCCAGATGGTGCCCATATACCACGACAAGGATATAGTGGATAAGCTATGGCACACTACAATTAAAGAGCTTGAATGGTATGAGGAGGTGTGGGTAGACTTAGAAGGGGACAGTGGTTGTATATATTTGACCTGCAACCCGGACGAATATGCTAGGAGAGGAGAAAGCCTGCGGGGAGTGTGCAGAGCATGGATGCCCATAAAAGGCACCCCTGCATGGGATGGGGAATGTGTGGGAGGATTGGTCCAAGAGACCCCCCTCCCCTGCATCCTCTCCCCCCTGTGAAGTCCATGGCTCGTCCAGGGTTCCCCCTGCCACCAGGGCCCAGGTGGTGGGTAGGCCACTGGCTGAAGACATTGACCAAACAGGCTGAATTTAGCTAGGCCCTAGAAACCATTTTTGTGAAATAAAGATGGCTTGAGCCCTGTGCACCGCAGCGCGGCCCCCACCCTTGGAGAGTGTCACTTATCCTTGTGGCCGCAGCTCTCTGGCAGATCCGCTGAGAGCCCATCCCCACGAACAGACGGACATGAGCTAGTGTCAGATACCAACACTGTAACATTTCACCTTCCGCAGTGTATCGCTGTTCCCAGTATGACCCGGTCAGGAGGGCTGGGGTGGAAAAGAACTGTAAAATGGTCCCCTGATAAAAGCAGAGTCCCCAAATACTAATGAGCAAACCACCTGTGATGAAACTTTTCTCTCCACGGCCTTTCTGACTAAAAACCTGTAACCTCCATGAAGATGGCAGAATGTGTGCTTACATGACATTCGGGATTAAGTACCCACATCCCCGTAGCTATGCGTAAATAGTAAAGGTGTCCCGGGGGGTTTTCGTGTTATGTGTTTCACCGAGAAGACTGCACCCCACGGTCCCGCACCATAACTGAACTAATGCTGCTAGAGTGCAAAGGAAGTCAAATGCAACCATATTGAGAGCTCATGTAAGGGGTGCACGAAAAGGCACCATATGTAGGTCCAAGCTCACTATGTGTCACTGCCGTCAGCCTTGTTGACGGTTTGTTCTTGCGTGCTCCACCAACCTTACTACTACCTCACTTACCGCACATGTATAGAAATGTAACAGAATGTTGTGGGTGTTAAATACTTAGCGTATAGATAACGTGTGTTAAATGGCCATGTGAAAGGCACTAACAATGTCAAAACATAAGCTTTGAAAAGACTCAATGGGTACTGTATATTATGTACATGTTTATGACTCCTCCACTTAAATCTGCAACACACGAGGAAAATACCTTTGTGAGCACATGCAAGGCCATTCCCCCTTCCTCCCATTGAAGCCTGTCAGACGAAAAAGCAAAGGCCTGTGCCGCGCTGCTCCACCTCCCCCATTTCAGCTGGAGCCGCTTCAAGCATTCACATTCCCCCGCAGCACCCGAGGCCACAGCCTGCCACCTGAATTATTTACAACCCAGCAGTAAACCCCAGCCTTAAGACACAGATCCAAAGGCGCCCTTTCTTAGGCTCCACGACCCACCGGCTTACCTTAGGTTAATGGCCCCTGTAAAATTAGGACACCCGATAGTATAGCAACACTACAGGAACACATTCATAATGACTTCTAACGAGACATGATAACTCGGACAGCCGTCCCATGCCCTGAGACCCAACCTTGCGACCTATGATACCCGGTCAACAGGACGATGGTAACCATGTATTGATGTATCGCCAAAAGACCGCACTCTAGGTGCAATCCTCCTGTGTTGCATTAACCTGTAGAATAACCTATTGGAAGATTTACCAGGGAAGATAATATTGAAATGTTGAATGACTGTGGTGTGCATGGCCTTAGGGCAGAAAGCCAGGAAAGACGTTCATCACTGACACTGGTCACGGCTGACACAACAACACCGTCCGGATGAGCCCAGCTGACCTGCCAGGCCCAGCCCAACCCACGAGGGTAACCAGTGACGTCCACCAACCACGGCAAACCACATCGCAGCAGCACCTATAGTTAGTCGTCGCCACCCAATCCCCACAAACTTGTGCCCCCTATAGCATGTAGGTTCTTATGACGCTTTTTGTAAATATATACGCCTGTCTTTGCTATTGTCAGACAGAGCGCTCTCGGAGTTTGCAGAGTTCTTTGCATGCCCTATTCTGATTGACAAACTCCCATTTAAGCTCACCCGCACTTTGTCCTGGCCTTATTCCCTTCCTGGGAGAGTCCATTATTGTCTCTCATTGTGGGAAAGATCGTGCTGTCTGGGGGACGCTCGCCTTCAAGGGTCACTTCATTTCACATGCATCTATTGAGTGCATATTTCTACTGACGCACACACTTACACAATGCACCACCACACATACAACCACCCATCCATGCCCACAAGTGCACACAGATTGCCTTCTCTGCCATGCTGTGTCCCTGCAGCTCATGGTCACTTATGATTTTGGGATCGTGTACATGTGTCACTGGGTAATTTTTGTTGCTTGTCCTTTTTTACTTGATGCTCAAGGTGTATCCCCAACACAATGGCCGCTCACTGTGCTGTGTGCTGAACGGTGTGTTGCAGGGGACACACACAGCACACGGTTTTGGGATTTGCAGATTTGGATTGGCCAATGTGCATTCCAACATGCATTCTGTCTTTTGTTGATGGCACCGCTGGTGGCATACATTTGTGTATGACTTTGTATGTGTGGGAGGTTGTTGGTCAGTCATTTCATCTGATTCTATGTCAGGTGTGATTGTCTCAGGCTTCTTTCCATTTACCACATGGCACTTTGTATCTAATTTGTCATGTGTTGTGCTTTTGGTTTGCTTTTTTGCTGTTGCATGCCATGTCATGGCCAACGAGGGTGATGGGGGTTGGGAGCGTTTGGGTAACATACCAGTGATTATCATGGCCTGTTTTGCAGGGAGGTGGTGTGATATGCACCTTGCATGTGTTCCTTTGGTCACACCGGATTGGCTATGTTTAAGTAGCTAGGGATGCACACAATGTAACACTTCGTGGAAATATTCACAGGGTGGTAAGGTTGTGACAGTTGACTCTCTCTTTGTCATCATCGATTGTCACCTGGTATGTGCCAGGCCTGTGTGCACTCCGCAGGGGTGGGAGTTTAGGTGAAAAATGTGGCCACAAGCTGGGTCCGGGTTGCCTCGCCATGTGCCCTTTCCCCTCCCTTGAGCAGCGCCTGTGCCTGTGGTTGGGGACGTGGGGGCACCACCATGTCCACCGGTATGCACCGCCGTGTTGCAACATTGTGCAGGACACATGCTGCCACAATGATCCTGCACACTACTGGGGGTGCATATAGTAGCTGCCTGCCAGAGCGGGCAAAGGAGCAGAAGCGTGACTTGAGCACTCAGAATGCGCACTCCACTATGCTCCTGGTTGCAATATGGGCTGTGTTTTATCTTACCTGGGGTGGTGGGGTTCCGTTTTGGCATCATCATGTGGGTGCTCAGAGGGTAGGCACTGTCCCCTGGGGAGGTGATGATGGTTGTCATTAGTTGGGTTTGTGTATTTCTCTGTGTGTGACATGCATGCATGTGCACAGACTTTTGTACTCACCAATGAGCCATGTGTTGCCATGCTTCCCAGCTTCCAGGTCCCGGCTCAGGGTGGACATTCTGTATATGAAACTGTCTTGGGTACACCCAGGATAGTTTGCATCGACAGAGGTGATGATTCCATGGGCATCACATGCAACCTGTATGTTGATGGAATGCCAGTGCTTGCGGTTGCGATAGATGTTCTCAGTGGCCCTAGGTGGACGTAGGGCCACATGGGTGCAATCTATGGCACCGAGCACTTTGGGGAAGTGTGCACCCTGTAAAAGTCCTGGACCACGGCCTGCCTTTCTGCAGGTGTTCTGGGCATGTATATGTGCCTGCGGACTGAGGGGCACGCAGTCATGATTGCCAACATCTGGTGTAGGCAGCGTGACTACGTGGCCTGTGAGATGCCCCCAACTATGGCAGTTGTCCGCTGAAATGACCCAATGGCCAAAAAATGCAGGACATTGAGCACGTTTTGCAAGGGGCTCAGTGGTTGGGAGCACAAGGTGGGTGATGTGAGCTCTTCCTCCCACTCAGTGACCAGGTCTAGGATGATATGACGTGGAAACCTATACCTGCCATAGACCTGGTCAACAAGCATCCCAAAAAGGCTAGTCCTGGGCAAAAAAATGAAGGGTCTGGCTATTCTCCTCCTCCTGTGGTGTCCCACAATCACTGCTGTGAGAAATTGGACATTCATCGTAGCTGTATATTCGTGTTTGTTGTTTGTGTGCACTTTTATACTGCGTGGGGATGCTTCCGCCTGTGTGACAGATGTGGTTACACCCGTGCGTGTCTTTTGGTGTGCTTGGGTTTCCCCTATTCGATTCCATGAATACGTGTTGTTTGCGAGTGTGTGGTCGTTCCATGTATTTCCCTGCACTACTTCACCAGTTACCCCCTCATTTTCACGCATTGTTCCCCACTCTGCGTGTTCCGCCCCCTTTTTGGTGTGTGCGCTACACGTGGTGCACTTTTGCTGTGCATGTCATACACAGCATTTGGGATGTCGCAGTGACGTGTGCACCCATGTGCGCCATGCGCGGTTTCGGTGCAGCTCCATGGAAAAACATGTGCACAGACTTCCATGAATCGCATGCGTGCGATTTGCACGCATGCGTGCGATTTTTCCTGCTTGCACCACCAATTTTGGCACACAATTATTCCATGAATCGGCCTGTTTGACTCTTAAGAATTAACTTTAAGGTAAACCCAGTAGGAGAGGAAACATGTAATTTTTTTTAATCAAACATCATCTGATTCAGGGGAACTTTCTACGCACTCCAAACCAGGCACACACAATTTCCTTTATTCAAGAAAGTTCTTTGCATTAATCCGGGACCACTAATTTATTACCATTGATTACTTAAAGCTTCCCTCTCCTTTTGTGACAAGAAGCACAAAGGGTTGCACACAAGGCATATTTATTAACCAAATAGTAATAATTGGTTCAATGTAAAGATAAGTAAGTTTTAAGGGTATCCCTACAAAATATCCATACCAAAATTATCGCCATTGGAAAGCAATGATGAATAACAATCAGCATGCAAGTGACTTCAGTTTTCAAAGCTACACTTATTGAGATAGAGCCTTTTGTAACACAGCCATCACCACTTACATGCTTTGTTTACCTTGGGCATGCACACATCATTGTACAGACTGCTTCTCGCACTTGCACGAAAGGATCACATCTTCCCTGCTCCCTGCATCCTACATTGGCTCCCAATTGTAGATAGGGCCTCCTTCAATTCCTGTATAGTACTCACTGAGCGGTGCACAAAGCGGGCTCAAAAAACCTACAAGAAAGGATTACCCCTTACCTACTAACCCACATCCTCTGGTCACGCACAGCCCTTCTCCTAGTGGTCCCGTCTCCAATTCAGCCAGAATTGGAGGGTATGCATACTGAACCTTGGCGCCAACTTTGTGGAACTCACTGTCTTCTCACATTCGACACAGCCATGACTACATAGCTTTCCAAAAAGCACCCAAAACCTGGTACTTCTCCGAAAATCATGTAAAGGACCGTTCTGACCACTCGACCACTCAACCCTGGTGTCAACTTTGTGGAACTCACTGCCTCCCCACATCCCACAAAGTCAAGACTACATGGCTTTCTGGACCGGAAGGTGCTCAAACCCTCTAAGAGAGTGTTCTGACCACTAAACCTACTACCAAGGCCAAGAAATGGCTTGTTAACACCCTTCAATACGGGCAGGTAAGAACAACTCTGACCTGTGTTATGTCACACTCTTCAGGCACTGCCTGAGCCAGCTGAGCTAGCCACTTGGTACTGTGATGTCATGCAAGTACCAAGTGGAATGTTGATGTATGAGTGAGAGAAGGCTGTGCTGAGTGTTCTGTTTATGGGTCAGTTGGTCCCTCCCTCGGTGATGGGTGCCGGTGATCTATCTATCTTAGTATCTATCTTATGTCTTATACCTTATGTCTTTATGTCCTGTAACATGTAACTGAAGAACTGGAAGTAAACTTACTTATAAGCAACCTAACTCAAGTATGGACATTGCTTTACTACAATGGCGACGAGGATGGGATGGAAGAGGAACCCTGGAGAAAGGAAAGCTGGAAAGGGGACTGCAGAGACCTGCTGCGGGGGGTGCAGGAACCAACAGGACCAAGGAAAGAAAAAGACATCACCGCCCCTACCAGTGATGAAGAGTTGCCTTGTAGTTGTTTTCTTTTTGTGTTATATGTAAATCCAGGCCAAGGTACCCCAAGGTCAGGATTATGGGACTCGTCAGTGCTGCCATTGAGTTGAGCGTTTAGTCCAACCCACTGTTTTTTTGGTGGTCTTGGAGATGCCTGGCCAGTATCTTCGAGTTGTTGTAGGATCTGTTTATCTTGGTGTGGTTGAGTTGGGCTCTTCTGGCCTAGTCCTTTTGTTGTATTTGTTTGTATATTCGTGATGTAGGCATAGTGGTGATATTTCAGCAGTGGTTAGCGGTTTTATGAATTCTCTCAATAGGTATGGTGATTCTGTTGTTTTCCTGGATGTCTAGTATTGCGCCAGGATCAAAAGCCATGCTTCAGGGTGGCAGCCTGGAGGCTCGCCTGTGGTAGGGGCTGGCGGACGGATATATGTTATGTTAGCGAGTATTTGGTTTGTAGGGTAGCTTTAGCCTGGTGTATAGGCTGGCATGTGTCTAGGGTGAGAGTCTTTAGTTTGTCCATGGCAGGGATAGACAGAAGGTGATTTGTGTTTGTATTGAGGGTGACCTGGATATGTAGGTGAAGTTTGGAATTGCATAGCTGTGGGATTTCTTGTGAAGCTGTATCGTGGATGGTGATATGACTTGCCTATATGTAAAGTGCTTATTGTTTGTGTAGATGTTTCGGTAAGGAGGGAGATGTGTTATGTCACACTCTTCAGACACTGCCTGAGCCAGCTGAGCTAGCCACTTGGTACTGTGATGTCATGCAAGTACCAAGTGGAATGTTGATGTATGAGTGAGAGAAGGCTTTGCTGAATGTTCTGTTTATGGGTCAGTTGGTCCCTCCCTCCCTGGGTGATGGGTGCCGGGGATCTATCTATCTTAGTATCTATCTTATGTTTTATACCTTATGTCTTTATGTCCTGTAACATGTAACTGAAGAACTGGAAGTAAACTTACTTATAATCAACCTAACTCAAGTATGGACATTGCTTTACTACAACCAGCTCCAATGATCAATTAATTTGAACGTTATGCAATGGCTGGGCATCACCTAGTCGCTCTCAGATGCTGCCGCTGTTGACTGTGCTACCTTTATCCAGCCTATAATTTGATGTACAGGACTCCAAAATGTGGTCATAGTAGCACCAATGCCATGCACTATGAGTAGACCTGCTGTTTGTCCTTTGTCCTCCATCATGTATACACTAAGCTCTCAGGGCAGGACATATCTACCTCCAAGTATCTGGAGCAATTGCTTTAGACTTTGTGAAACTGCATCCATTTTGGTTAGCCTAAGCCCCCATTTTATTCACAATGCAACTCCATTTTGTGTCTCCTACTTTCTCTCCTTCAAAGTAAAATATGTTTGCGGTATGAGAATTCTATGGTGCACACAAAATACATGACTCAATTTTTGTTCAGCCTTTGACCTTGAATCGCCAGGCCCCAGTGAGATAGGCGATAGTATATGCCTTCCTTGTCTGCCTCTGTTAATTGTGTGGGTCCCAAGATGTAAGTACCAATGATTAACAATGAAGGAGACGTTCCGTACATTTCAGGAAGGGGTATCCTAAATAAACTACAGATGCACAGTGCCCTTTGGTCGGGCAAACATAGATTAGGTGGGTGAGAACCTGTCTTGGCACTGGGAACTGCCTGAACTCAGGGAAGGTTACAGATTGTAACTACAAATACTAATGAGTGATGCATGTTTTTGCAAGACTTTGCAGAAAAGTCTATACATTGCAGGAAACCATAAACTGTCTAGGAAACTCATGTATAAAAACGGAAGTGAATTTGTAACAAATTGCACACTTCTCTATGACTCTGTTTAAGTTATCGGTGAACCTGGGTCCGCCTGAAGTTAATAAGCTGTTGTTAATATTTGACTCTTTACTGTTGGTCTTCTCCTTTCTTGTTTGCAGTACCAGATTTGGTTTTCATAAATTGGTGCCCGGGATGAGGGGCTTTTCAGAGGATAATCGATCGCTGTTCAAGGATGGAGTAAATGGACGCTGGCACCAGTGAGAACCGTGGGCCCCTGCTATTCTGAGTTTCTTGCAGGTGCTACTTGAGATCCACATCTTTCTCTTAGGCCAGAGGTCATCCCTGTGAGGGTCCCGAATCGTAAGCTGAATCTTTGTTTTTTACCCTTTTGAAGACCACCAGCCATGGAGTTCATTTGATGGGGGTTTGCCCTTAATTTGAAATTAGGTAAGTTTGTTTCAAACTGTTTGCACATGAAAATAGTTTGCAAAATATTTGCTGGGTAAGAATCGATTTTTGAGTTAAGAAATGCCAGGTTTTAGCAAGATGTGCACATTTTGGGCAGCACTTTCCAGAATATGGTCAGCCTGCCCAACCCGAGGGTTCCCCAGCTTACGAAATGTGCATTAAGTTTGGTTTGGGAGCAATAGTTTTTAATAGTGTTTGACACCGCCAAACGGACATGCACCAGAGCTGCAATGGCCAGAAAATGTGTTGTTTGTACTCACAGGAATACAGCACTGGAGTCAGTATTGCTAAATAAAAAAAGCTAGGCCTGTTGCTTTTGATGTGGTTCGGGTGTGGTTCGGGTTTGGTGCAATAAAGCCACACAGGGCCTCAAAAGTAGAGGACAAACTGCTAAGTGAGACATGAGCACCTCCTTCAGCACCACCACCCCATCCCTGTGCTCCGCCACCAACTCTGGCAGCCCAGCCACGGTGACCAGCTCCAGAAACAAGCTCTGAATCTTGGCCCACATCCCCTGCCACGTCCAACACTCCTCTACAGAATTCCCTCCAATAGAATACTAGGGTTGCAAACATTTGCCACACTTATTCTTCTGAGGATTACACATCCATTGACATTCTGTTTCACTAGGACAGCCCAAAGAAGGATCTGGAACCCACCCCCATAGACCAAAAAGGACCCTCCATGAAAATGAATGTTGGGGATAGGGCACACACTTTTCTGTTGGACACAGGAGCTCAACCATATTCCATTGATCACTCAACGGTTCCAGATATTCCCCTGTCAGGGCAACAAAATGTATCAGTAGGATTCTCTGGTACTCCGATGGTAAGCCCGGTCTCCAAATCAGTGCCCATTTATCTGGAGCCTTTCACTGACTCATGTCCCTTTTTGTTAACAACACACTGTGGTGAAAATCTGCCGGGATTAATTTTTTTAAAAAATTACAGGCAGCAATTTACTGCTCTCCAGATGGAGTTTAATTAACTATTCCCCCCCCCCCTGCTGAATTCCACCTCTCAATTGATGGCTTTGCCTTTACCCAGTCAGCTCCACCAAATACCTACACATCTGTAGGCAATCAATAACAATGATGATGGAATTTTAGATGTTGAACACGTGTGCATAGTTTAAAGAACCAGTGCCACATTGCCTCACATTTCCCAATATACAGTTTTGGTTGAAGGAGAGCAAGCACTTAAAAGTATTGTCTCTGACATCATACATCAAGGCGTGATAGAGGTAATTTCTGGTAGCACATGTAATAACGTGATTTTGCCTGTTTACAAGAAAGGTGACAATGAATTACCTTGCCTTTTTGTTATTGACTTGAGAACTATTTCGCCCCAGTTTTCCATTGTTCCTGACATCACTACTATTCTAACAATGATCCCTGAGCAGGCTGCCCATTTTTCGGTGCTAGATTTGAAAAATGAATTTTTTAGCATACCCATTCTCCCGGATTGCAGATATTTGTTGCCTTTACTGTTGGGGGATGTTCATTTACTTTCACCAGAATCCTGCAGGGGTACACAGAATGCTTTAGCATTTACGCCGTGAGGCCTGCAGGCGATTTGGTGCTCTATCAAGAATTAAACTAAAAATAATATATAAAATATTACAGCAGGGCTCTCAAGGAGCAACTAGCTACACTACAATTACCTTTCTCTTTCATACTATTACAATACATAGATGACCTGCTTATCGCTGCAGATTCAGAGAGGGCTTGTCAGAGGGTACTATATTGTTGTTAAACATTTAGCTGACAACAGACATAAGGCATCTTTGAAAAAATTCCAGTATTGTCAGCAGGAGGTAATCTACTTAGGTTACCTGCTGTTGAAGGACGGTAGGTGCTTTGCACCTGAAAGGGTAGAAACTATCTCTGACGTGGCAGTACCAAACACTCAGAAAGAGGTTAGGGCTTTCAGAGTGATAGCTTCCTATTGCCGGCAAAGGATTCCGAATGTCAACTTTTGTATTAAGTCTTTGTTAGCACTAACAAAGAAAGATGTAGCTTTACCTTTACCTTGCTATACAGTTTGTCAAGATACTTTGGATATGCTCAAAACTCCATTATGTTCTGCATCAGTATTGGGCACACCAATTTACGCTAAAGAATTTGCGTTATTTGTGCATGAAAGTGATGGTTGTGCTTTGGCCATTTAGATGCAGGAACATGGGGCAAAGAATAGGCCAGGCGGCAATTCCTTCTTCCACGTTGGACCCTGTTGCAAGCGCTTTGCCAAAATGTCTCAAGGCTGTGGCACCACCTCAGAAAAGCAAAGTGTAGGCATAGTTTTGGGTCACTCATTAACCATGTTGGTGCCTCACTCGGTAGATGTACTACTGAAGAGCACGCAAACTCAGCATCTCATCTGCCAGGCTCACAAGATGCATGCTCATTCTATTTGCCCCCACATCAAAATTAAGAGATGCAATTCTTTGAATCCGGCTGAGCTTTTACCTCCTCTAGATGATGACAGTACTAATGACACCAATCATGATTGTATCATGATTGTATCAATGTAAATGAGCAGGGCATAAAAGGAATTATTGATTGCCATTCCCGGGTGGGGAAATATTTTTGGATGTCTCTTGCTTTACACTTCCAGATGGCACTTCTACTGCTGCCTATGCAATCACCACCTTGGACACCATTGTTGAAAGTAGAATAATTCCCCAGAATTCTGCCCAGGATGCAGAAATAATTTCTTTAACTCGAGCTTGTGAGATATCCCCGGGGTTCAAAGTGAATATTAATACTGACAGTCAGTACATCTTTGGAGTAGCGTCCAACTTTGGGAGACTATGGGCCGAGAAGGGATATTTAAAATCCCCTGGTACTAAGATTTAGCATGGTTTCTTGATAGTGCAACTATTGTCAGCATTGGCTTATCTTAAACAACTGGCAATAATGAAAGGCACAGCACACCTGAGAATTACTGACAATATTGGGAAGGGGAATGCATTTGCAGACAGAATTGCCAAACAACCTGCCACAGATCTACAATCAGGAATGTATTAGGACCTGCCAGGTGGGTTGCCGAAAGTGGGATGATGGAACAGGGCATGAGCAGTATTGCTGGGTTGACCATGACAAACGAAGATGAATGCTACCTAATGCCTATGCACAGTCCATAGTCACCAAGGCAGAAAAAAATAAATGGGCAATAACTTTCTTTTGTTGTTAATGGGGGGCCTGGTACTGGAAAGCAAGGTCAATATAGAAAGAGAAAGTAGAAACCAGACTGCCCCTCCCTTACACGCACAAGGGGGAGAAATCTATTTTCAGCTAGAAATTATTGAAACTAGTTATTGAAGATCACACTTGTAGTCATACAGATAAAACAAAGTTTAATTTAGAAAAAACATTATGTTTAAAACAACAATCAAAAAGACAACAAATTGCTGTTGTCGACCATAAAGACAGATATTCATATGTCATGTCATAGATGCTGAATCTAAAGATAGATCAATGTGTAGTGGAAAATTCAAAACACATTTTACTGTCGACACATTGGTGTTTATGGCTCGGATTAAGATATTGCAACCATAGAAAGTCCTTTTGATGGAAAATGGCTTTCAGGAACTCCGAGCTTTCTTCAGGACAAATCGAAGGGTGTTAAGATCTAAAAAAATTAAAAGACAGAGAAGTAGTGTTAAAAAAGGAGTCGTGTTAAAAAAGTATGATCTTCCCTCAACTAATTTGAAGGAAATTGTGAGATGGAACAGGTTGAAACCTCACTTCGGTAACTCATGGCGTCTTGGGATAGGGGATAGAACATTCCAACTGTATTGTGTACAGTTCAAGCTGCCTATGGTGCACAGATGCTGCATACAATTAAAGAGACAGAAAATGATAATTAATGCTAGGTGCTCTAGTTCTGAAAAATAGGTAGTTTGTAGTGATGGAGGTTAATAATTTTTGATTACGTAGTGTGGTGTTGTTCCACAATCGATGGGTCTAGTTGAAGACAAGATGTTGAGGTGATCAAAGACCTTGTTTCCAAAGTCGATGGAGCTTCTTAAGTCGTCCTAGAGATGGCACAGAAATGTGCAAAAGTCAAACACCAGACAATTATTATTTTTTGAATATTGTGAATGAAGTATAAATATACTGTGTGTACTCTGCTCTGAACCAGTTAGGGTGTAGCGTGTTTTGTCAACATTTTTTTGTATGTCTTCAGATGTTGTTCTACTCCCTTCACTTTGCCATCCAAAAAGTGTATGGTAGATCCAAATGTATTGTAAATTGTATTCTTGAATGAATAGAATTTAAATATTGAAAAAATTGCAATACTTTTGTCTCTGCTCCAGGACAGATTCTGAAAAGGTCATCAATGAATTTCATATGTTTCTTGAGATGACATATTCATTCAGGGTGTTTCAAAAATGTGTTCAATTTCAAAATTTAATATGAATGGATATCGTAAAAAAACGGTGGATTGATCAAAAGGTTTTGCTGGTGGCCTCAAGTTAGGGATCACTTCATAAAACATGTAAGAAAATTGACTGTTTTTGCAAGCATGAAAGACTCTGGGCACGCCAACAAGACTTTTTAAAACCCTTACCCTATCCATCAGGACCTTTCCCTCATATATCCATCGAGTGTGTAACAGACCACCCTAATCACAGAGAAGCAAATGCAGGAGTGTAATAGTGGATTACTACATAAGGAACCACACTTCATCCCTAGTAATGTAGTGTCTTTGAACCTGACTTTGACTTTTCTGTAAATTGTACAACTTTGCAGTCACCACAGCCTAACCTCCAAGATTATGTTAGAGAGGGGAAGTTATTTCATAGCCAAATTCTAGAAAGTGTTCTGTTCCTTACTCCAAATCGATGTAGTCTGATACATGAGTTATCTACCTCAAATAGATGGTCAGGTCCGTGTGAAAAAGTGAACCAGGGACTGGAGCAATTCAATAAATATTTAATTCAAGGATGCCTGGAGGATATGCATGCAGAGCATTCTTATGATAATATTCTCCATTCATCTGTGCAGATGTCACTTATTTTTCACAACAAGCATATCATCCACAAGCATTTCCCATACGTCTTCCATGAACAGCAACACCAACTGCAACACCTATAGAGATTCAAGAGGTGCAAGTAGAAACCCCCAGAAAGCATGAAATAGTCCACTAATACAAGACACACACATATAAAAGACGTATCCCCAAACCTGAGTGCCAGAAAGGCCAACCTAAGTGCCTGAATGAAAGGAATATATGCTGTGCTAAAATCAGCAGGACCTTTAAATCTAGGTCTATAGTCCCCTTTATCATAGGAAGATTTGACAGACTTTGTGTAGACTACATCTTCCAAGGTGATCAAGAGTCCATCCTGTCTTCAACGTATCCCTTCCGAAACTGGCCAGATCATGCAAAACTACAACTCAGATCTTCTACAAGATCAAGAATATGAAGTTCAAAGGATCTGCAACTCCAGACTGTTGGAATACCTGGTGGACTGAAAGGGGCAAGGGCCTGAACCCATCAGAAGTATACAGGCCCGTTTACTGATGGCTGCTTTCCATAGAAAGAATGACTGAAAACGTGGCTTCACACATTGGGTGACACTGGAGAGGAATTGGTCGTGTCATGCTCTAAGGGTACATTTGAGCTGGAAGCTCTGTGCCCATAAATGCATGGTGCATATTTCCGTCACACCTGGCCGCGGCGATAAATGCCTCCCTCTCACCACTCTTGTGCACTCACCTCTCAGGGTAACAATAGCTCCTTTGTCAGGTTCCACAGGGAAAGCAAAGATGGCACCAGTCATGAGGATTTGGTGTCCTGTTCCAACTACAGTGCAGACACATGGGATAATTGGCTGCTTTCTCTATCTGTGACTTTAGTATGCATGCTCATAACTCGTACAGGGACACTACCAGGAGGTTCAGCCCTCGTTTGACATAAAATAAGTCAACCTCACCATTCTTTGTTTTGCTACTGCTATGTACTCTATATCCATGTGTTTCAGAAGACAGCCTATTCAGCCCAGGTGAAATCTATAATATTTGATTATTTGGATATGTTCTGCCCCCTACCGCCCCGCCCCCGTTAAAAAAATAGCAGGCTAATGCTCTTGTTATTTTCTTTTTTTTTTTTCCTGCTTTCTTATTTTCTCCTGGGATTTAGGAATGATACTGGCATTTGCGTCACAGAGAAATGTTGGTCAAGAGAAACCATCAAACTTATTGTGTTACCAAGAACAGCAAGTTGGTATATACCATTAATAGATTCAAACTTGTTCTAAGATATGTTTATTCGGTGCTTGTGATAAATCATTAGCTTTGATGTACATGTTTCTTATTTCTGTTTCGTTAACAATTGTTTGCTTTGAGAAAGTGCCAAAATATGAATGAAAAGGCATTTGTCAGCGTTTATGAAATTGAAAAGAATCCTTTTCATTTACAAATGGATGCCACTTGTGGTGAAATGTATAAATACACAGCACCATTAGGATACACATTGAAGTGACCAGTCTGGAGTACATTCTTCAATAGTATTTCAGAACTATCATCTGGTGGGGATGCAAACACCAAACAGTTCCTAAACGTCTTGTTTTGGGAGGACAGCTCAGGGGCAACGTGCTCCTCTTGGAAGCAAGATGACAAAGAGCAGCGCAGTTTCGATCCCCGGGTCTGCGCTTAGAAGCTTCTGGGGGTTAAGCGCATTACAAATAACCAATTACAATTTAAAGAGCACAAGAGAAATTATCCACTCAAATAGTGCATTGTGGAAGGAGATGTGCCCCTGGGCTTTGCGTTTTTAGGCAGTATGTTGATACTAATTATGCGGTGAGAAGGGGTCTGAAAAAGCAAGGCCCATGTGCAAGTATGTTTAGATTAACATGTTGCCCTTTTTGTTATTGTATATCCACTGTTTTTGTTCCTACTGTGTACAAGTTGCCCAACATTTCTCCTCCCCTTATTCAATGTAAAGCGTCAGTTTTAAGAGTGTTTTGGTTCATTTTCATCAACCCCCTTATACATCTGCCAAAACACCAGATGTTGAGTTCGTCTTCAAATCACTGCCATGAATATATCCTCCAGCCCCTTTCCCGCCTGGCAGTTGTGGGAGGACATGTCCATGCAATACCTTTGTGCCACCGGCCTCCCCACATTAACAGTATATGAGGGGGTAGGGAGAGGTGGTCCATGTTGCTTGCTTTTGACAGCTCACTGTCCCTCTACTCGTGCCTAGCAGTGGGTGACTAAGCGTGGGTTCAGTGAGCAAGGAGCATTCATAGGCTGGACCCAGAAAAACTGCAGGAGAACAAAAGTGGTGAAGATATCTAGCTTATCACTGCCAACTCCAGGGGTAGCCTTCTCCATGGGGCTAAGAAAAGTAGAAAGACGGGCCCGGTGGAGGTGTTGTGGCTGGATTGAAAGAATAGGATGTATTCATTGTTACTGGCCATTTAGGGCGCTGTGGCCTTCTTTTCCAGTGCACTTTATTTGAGGGCCGTCGCAGACCTTGATATCGAAAGGTGAGGTCTTTATGGGTTTCCACAGTGTCACACTTTCTATGCTGATACAAATATCCCTGTTTGGGATTTTACATTATGATCTACGAACATTCATTTAGAGATATTTTTAGGAGGTTTTCACCTCTGAACTTAGCTCCACTTCTAGCCGGGAAAGACTCGCTTAGTTCCACTTCTAGCCGGGAAAGACTCGCTTAGCTCCACTTCTAGCCGGGAAAGACTCGCTTAGCTCCACTTCTAGCCGGGAAAGAATCGCTTAGCTCCACTTCTAGCTGGGAAAGACTCGCTTAGCTCCACTTCTAGCTGGGAAAGAATCGCTTAGCTCCACTTCTAGCCGGGAAAGACTCGCTTAGTTCCACTTCTAGCCGGGAAAGACTCGCTTAGCTCCACTTCTAGCCGGGAAAGACTCGCTTAGCTCCACTTCTAGCCGGGAAAGACTCGCTTAGCTCCACTTCTAGCCGGGAAAGAATCGCTTAGCTCCACTTCTAGCTGGGAAAGACTCGCTTAGCTCCACTTCTAGCTGGGAAAGAATCGCTTAGCTCCACTTCTAGCCGGGAAAGACTCGCTTAGTTCCACTTCTAGCCGGGAAAGACTCGCTTAGCTCCACTTCTAGCCGGGAAAGACTCGCTTAGCTCCACTTCTAGCCGGGAAAGACTCGCTTAGCTCCACTTCTAGCCGGGAAAGACTCGGCTAATGTGACATATTTTTAGCACTTGTAAATGTTTGCATGGTGAAGGATCAGCACATGGGATAGAGCCACCTTGGAAGGAGCATCTGTTGGCTCTATCTGTGCCAATGATACCTTATTGTACCTGAAGGATGCTCAGCAAAGAATCCAGTATAAGGGGAAGGTTTTCTGGTTAGAGGTTCGAGGAGGAAACAAAGAGAGAAAGGATCGGAACACCAGCTCCTAGACTGGTCTTTGGAGACCATCACATAACTGTGGATTCATATGTATCACAGATTAGCTGAGTGGTATGTGGCCTGTGGTCTCCAGCTGTTTTGAATTCCAAGTGGACAGATTTGAACACGATATCAATACATTACCATGAGAGCTACAAAACCCAGTTGTGTTTTGATTGAAATTGCACCTATCAACGGTAGGAAGGTTGGATTTCAGGCTAGCAAGATGTTATATCACTGGGATTTGTTTAGATATGTGGTGGCCCTTCGTTCTGTGTTGTGTTAGATGTCTTCAAGGAGTTTAGTAAACTCTTAACTCAAATGTTACCTGGCTTGTGAAGAACATCTTATACATGTGGAGATCAATATGTCATCCACGATTGCAGCACAGTTGCAGTGTGTTGCACAGTGGTTCAGACTCATTAACCGAACTACAGAGGTTTCAACATGGCATACTCTATAATGACTTACTCATCCAAGAAATTGATGGAAGTGGGACTCTTCCATGTACTTCAGGTAGAATGTTCTGGTTTATAGCCTATAGGAAGCTAACATTCGGAGCACCATACCGTAAAATAAAGTGTGCCCTATTCGAGCCCACACTCAGTGTGTTAGAGCCAGCAATACATGCAAAGATGGCTTCACTTAAAGGTAGGTTCAAGCACCTTCAACACACAGTAACTACATACAACCTATATCACAGCTCTAACGAAACATGAGATGGGTGCGACCCCGCACAGTGTTTTTCTCAGATGCCACCATGTAAGGGTTCTATTTTCCACATGGTTTGGAGGTTTCCGCGGAAAACAAGGCTTTGGCTAGAAGCAGAGGCACGTCTGGAAACAACAAGTATATTTCTGTCTGGGTGATTTGAGTGGGTGGGCAACTGTCAACTGTCATGAGCGCTTTGAAACACTTGCCTGTGCATAGGCGCTATATAAATAAACAATACCATTCCATACCATCCTGATGACATGAACTTTAAAAACCTGCGTTGTATATAGTTGTTTTTCTATGTATACAAGTTTAACCTGCTTTGGTAATCTAGGTCTATGGTATCGTGTGCCCCCATTTCTAGGTAGACTGTAATGTAAATAGGAGCTAAATCTTGTTTTGTTGTTTTGTATTTGTTTTAAGGACAATAAACATATTAAAAAGACAATCCAAGATTTGTAACTTCTGCATTGAAGGCATTCATTTCTGATTTGGACTGTGCACTTACCTATCAACTGCCTCGGTTTCCCAGCAACCAGTGCTAAGCCACTTTTGAAGTTTTTGCATGTTCAGTTTCAAATCTTCCTAGCATGATTGTGTTTATTAAAGATACACAAGACCATATGTTCTTCCACAAGATGGTGATTGTGGTGATACCAAGGATACTCAGGATTTGGCATCCCTTATAATCTGGTGACAGAAAGTAGATGAAATAGGCAACATTTTGTTTAGCTTTTTGATATATATTATTCTGTAAATGGCATTAAGAAAAGTACTTACGCTACTGAAATTGCGATCTTTTGAGTTTTCTAAAAAGCTTTGATTTGAAAAAATGTATTTATTTTTAAATCATAATATCCTTTTCGCAGAAGGGGTTTTCTTCATGTTTTTTTTTTCTTCTGCATAACAGACTTGGAGTGGATTTGGGCCACTGATGTATAGGAGTTGAAAATCCATGTGTCAAACCTTTGATGGAACTGCTATTGCATGTCCCATAAACGCAGAAAAAAACAGACTTTTGCTTTTGAGTACATCATAATAAAAGGAATTGATAACAATGATTTAAAAATAAAAATAGCAGAAGTTGTGAGTTGAATTACGACTGTACCCACTGTATGTTTATTACTGCACTCATATTTTTTTAAAGCCTTCATCATTTCCAGAAGTTTATCATGTATGCATTTTTAAGTTTGATTGCACAATGTTGTTGAATGGAGCCTTGCAATCTATCATGCTTTATTCAATAGATGGGAAGACATGAGCCCTGGGCATTTTTTTACCTAGACAAGATCTCAATGCAGGCATATTTTAATTGCTTATGAAGGAGGTAATGCTGATTAGCTAATCCATGTTGATTATTTTTCACTTCAGGGGCTCTGCTGCATCTCCAAAATAAAGCATGTACAATGAAGGGAAACGTTTAATCATAGTTGGTATTTGAACCAATGTGTCATTCTACATTACAGACATTAAGAAAGTACACGGGGACAAACATAGACTAATGAAATGTAAAAAAAAAAAACATGATTAAACATCGTAGGAAGCGAACTGAAATAAATGAGACTAATGTGAAATAAAATAGATATGTCCTAGAAATTAATGACCACACAAAAGTCAATAATAGATTCCCAAAAAATGTGTTGTATAGTTGAATAAAGCTTGTAATTTGAAACTGTATACAAATACTTAACAATATTGATTACATTTTCGATGTTTTGTTTGTTTTGCCCTTCACTCAAAATCAGATGGTCTGAAAGTTGAAACCACCTACAGCGTTAAAAATCGACTTTTACAAAACAAACAAAAAACATGAAATAGAAATGTTCGATTATATAATAAAATTATAGTTAAACAGTAAATAGCTTGATTTATATAAAAAGTACAAGTGGGGACTCCTTTAAAAATCATTCTGAGAGTTATTGTGATGGGTGGGTACAGTGTAGCAATATTTTGGCTATTAGCGTCACAATACTACTGCAGTTAGACTACGATGACGAGGTGTCATGGCCTTCCACTTTTGGAGGAATGGGCAATAACGTCTCTTGCGATGCTGCACTGCAGGTCGCAGTCGACCACGTGGGCAGTCTCTCCCAAGCCAGGCGTCATGCATAGCTGTGTCAGGAGTAATAGGAGTGCAAGAGTTATGAGGTGCAAGTGGAGCTTTTTCATTTGCAATCATGTTCTTTCATTATTGTTTTTTTTTTAAGAACGGCGCATTGTTGTTTTAATAGCTATGTTACATTTTGAATGTATCCGTAACAGCATAATTGTACTTCACATGTTGAGTACATTTTCACTCCATGGGCAATCGCAATTCACAATGCAGAGTTGTTTAATGGGTTGCAGACGCTGTATGTGACCACTGGCTGTCAAATGTTGTCTGATGAAATGAGAGCCACTGCAAAAACGGCATCTCTACGGGGTCTGACTCTACTTTTGCATCCATGTGCACAAAGTACAACATACGGTTCTGTTCTTGCCTCACTACATGCCTACATGACGATGGTGTCCAAGACCAACCTGGCATGGTTCCTGTAATTTAAACACCTCAACCACTTTGGGCGAGATTATGATGGATTATATGAGAGCTGTTTCCAAAGTAAGTGTTTTTAAGTGCTCGTTATGGGCCTGATTCATAGGAACGTTTTATAATGGTGCAATCCCGTAGAAAGACACTCTGTGAATCAGGCCCATATAGTGTTTGGCGAAATTAATGGTGCTCATTACTACAAACAGATTAAGGGCCTAATTCCTAGAAAAAGCACCAAGTCTATGCAAACAACTTTGTGCCATAAAGAACGTTGTGCCTACTTGTGAGTGGGAAAAATTTAGGACTGTTTTCTGATTCCTGAACAGCAAGGATTTGCGCCTGCAACGCCCACAACATGCCTCCCTCGCATGCAAACATCAGTGACAACAAACATTTTTCCTGCCTTTGTTCCACCGTCCAGCGCCCTGACAAAACTGCGGGCCATCCTGCGCAACTGAAAGCAGCACCCCAGCAAAAATGCAGACCATCAGATGTAATGCAAGGCAGCACCCCGGCGAAACTGCGCACCATCCCCTGCAACTCAAGCCAGACCATGGCAAAACTGCAGAATGTCAGACTTAAAACAAAGGCAGCACCCCGTAAAACTGCAAGCTGTCCCCTGTAACTGAAAGCAGCACCCCAGAAAAACTGTGGACCATCAGATGTAACGTAAGGTAGCACCCCGGTAAAACTACAAATCGTACCCTGTAACCCAAATCAGCACCCTTGCAAAACTGGGAACCGTCATGTGCAACTCAGGGCAGTACTTTGGCAAAACTGTAAAACTGTCCCCCCAATGCAAGGCAGCACCCCGGCGGAACTTCAAACCGCACCCCGCAACTCAAGCCAGCACCATGGCAAAACTGCAGAATGTCAGACGTAAAACAAAGGCAGCACCCCGTAAAACTGCAAGCTGTCCCCTGTAACTGAAAGCAGCACCCCAGCAAAAATGTGGACCATCAGATGTAACGCAAGGCAGCACCCCTGTAAAACTACAAATCGTACCCTGTAACTCAAATCAGCACCCCTGCAAAACTGCAAACCGTCCCGTGCAACTCAGGCCGGTACCACAGCAAAACTGTAAACCGTCCCCCCAATGCAAGGCAGCACCCCACGAAACTTTGAATTGTCCCCCTAACTAAATGCAACACCCCGGCAAAACTGCAAGCCGTCCCTCCCAAGGCAAGGCAGCACCACACGAAACTCTGAACTGTACCCCTTACTTAACTCACGTTAGCATCCCTATGAAACTATGGTTCAGCACCCTGGCAAAACTGCGGGCCATCCCCCGTAACTGAAAGCAGCACCCAAGCAAAAATGCGGACCATTAGATGTAATGGAAGGTAGCACCCCGGCGAAACTGTGCACCATCCCCTGCAACTCAAGCAAGCACCCTGGCAAAACTGCGAACCGTACCCCACAACTCAAGTCAGCCCCATGACAAAACTGCAGAATGTCCGACGTAAAACGAAGGCAGCACCCCTTAAAAGTGCAAGCTGTCCCCCATAACTGAAAGCAGCACCCCAGAAAAACTGTGGACCATCAGATGTAACGTAAGGTAGCACCCTGGTAAAACTACAAATCGTACCCTGTAACCCAAATCAGCACCCCTGCAAAACTGGGAACCGTCATGTGCAACTCAGGGCAGTACCATGGCAAAACTGTAAAACCGTCCCCCCAATGCAAGGCAGCACCCCATGAAACTGCAAATTTTCCCCTTAGCTAAATGCAGCACCCCGGCAAAACTGCAAACCTTCCCTCCCAACGCAAGGCAGCACCACGCAAACACCCTGAACTGTACCCCTTAATGCAAGTCAGCATCCTGATGAAACTGTAGACCATCACCCCTAGGTTCAAGGAACCTAAACTGCAGGCCAACACCCCCAAGTCATAAGAGCCCCCTCAAGAACTCACACAACCGACCCCCCAATGATATGATCTCAGCCCACTACCCCAGGCTGCTGTTCAAGTCCTTACACCTCCCACCACCCCCACTGACATCTGCCCACTACCCCAGGCTGATCCCTCAAGTCCTCACACCTCCCCACACACCTCTGCCACTAACCCAGGCTGCCTCTTCAAGTCCTCACACCTCACACCACCCCCACTCACCACTGCCCATTCCACCAAGATTCCCCTTCACGTCCTTGCACCTCCCACCAAACCAACTCACCTCTACCCACTACCTCAGGCTGCCCCCTCAACTCCTCCACACTTCCCACCACCCCCACTCAACTCTGCCCATTCCACCAGGCTGCCCCCTCAAGTCCTCACAGCTTCCACCAGCCCCACACACCTCTGCCAACTACCCCAGGCTGCCCCCCCAAGTCCTCACACCTGCCACCACCCTCACTGACATTGACCCAGTACCCCGGACTTCCCCTTCAAATCCTTCCACCTCACACCACCCCCACTGACATCGGCACCCTACCCCAGGCAGCCCTAGCAAGTTTGCCCTCCTCCCACCACCCCCACTCACTTCTACCCACTACTGCAGGCTGACCCCTCAAGTCCTCATACCTCTCACCATGCCCACGCACCTCCGACCACTACCCCAGGCTGCCCCATCAAGTCCTCACACCTCGCACCACCTCCACAGACATCTGCCCATTCCCCCAGGCTGCCCCCTCAAGTCCTCACATCACTCACCACTACTATTAACCTCCACCCACTACTCCAAGCTTCCCCCTCAAGTCCCCACACCACCTTCACTCACCTCCACCCTCTACCCTGTGCTACCTCCTCAGGTTCTGACATCTCCCACTACCCCCACTCACATCCACCCACAACCCCTGTCTGCCCCCTCAAGTCCACAGACCTCCCACCACCCCCACTCACCTACACCCATTCCCCCAGACTGCCCCCTTAAGGGCTCTTACAACCCCTCTCACCTCCACCCACTACCCCAGGCAGCCCCCTAAAGTCCTCACACCTTCTGACACCCTCACTCACCTCTGCCCACTACCCCAGACAACACCCTCAAGACCTCCCACCTCCAACCACCCCTACTCACCTCCACCCACTACCCAGGCCGCCCCCTCATGTCCTCACACCTCCCACCACCCCCACTCACCTCTTCCGACTACCCCAGCCTGCCCCTTCTAATTTGACCTATTCCCACCCACCCCACTGACCTCTGCCCCAACCCCCTCAATCCCCCTGCTAGTTTGCATCCATACCAGTCCAATGTTGACCAACAGTCTACCTCAACTCCTCTGGCCCTGCCTCCAACATGAAATACACCTGCCACATATCCTCATCCAACATAAACAACTGAGAGCACTGCTGTTGAATCCAGGTCTGCAGATTTTCCATGACTCCCTGGTACATCACACTCAGCTGCACCTCAACAGGACAGTATGATTGTGACATACTAATGCAATCGAATACAACGTCGCTTATCATTGTGCCTTTTTGCCATTGCAATGGCCTCAAAGTGATATAGGTGAATGCCCTTGGAGGACCCAAATTTGAGCAATCAGAGATTGTTCTGAGTCATTCAGAATGTTTGTGGGCATTGTAGCCTGTACAAAGGAAGGGACAATGTTAGGTAGGTAGGCTTGGGTGGCAATGTCCCTGTGAGTGACAAAAGTAGAACAGGCTTGTGTTTGGGTGATGTGAAGGCTTTCAGAGAGTGTGAAAGTCAAGGAGACGGATAATGTGTTCAGCCAGACAGATTAATCAATCATGTGAATCAGCAACATTTGAGTGGCGATGTGAAGCACGATATGAGAGAAGGCAGTGAATGATTGCAGACATGTGTGGGTGGGTGGCTATACTTTGGGAGGGATACAGATACCGAATACTGGTTGAACATGTGATGAGTGTAGCCCATACATCCAAAGTGAGGCCACGTCCCTCCTCAAAGCCACAATTCTAAATACCCAAACCAGTGAATGAAGTTTGGGCACTTCCACATTGACAAGCAAGTGCCAAATGCATACTTAAACATCAGTGGACCAGAAATGAACTCAGCATACAATGAACCCAAACTTCAGTAGCAAATGTGCAGAAGTTCATGAGTTGTCACCAGACAAAACACACAACTAAATCATGTGGATCATGTAGCAATATACATGTGCAAGTCAGTATCCATCCCCAATGAGAGACCGCAAACACCATTATGATACATCTCACACATCACCACAACATCCCTGTATGCACATCATTAAACACACAACAAAAAATGCCACTCCAACAACACAGACAAACACCAAATGCACAGTGCCCCTGCACAAGGAATTGAGTCAGATAAACAGCCATTTCCACCTCCTGCCATCTGATGGCCCCACTCCTACATGTAAAACACATTTGTACATGTCTAGATCAATCCAACAAATGCCACCATGTCAAGTAGGTATAACATAACATCACCAAGCACACATGAGCACATGCAGCAATGGAGTACATACAACTATTAAACACATTGAAACCATGTACGCCATTCAACAACATGCTTGTAATGCAGAGCACAAAAATAAGCAAGCAACACATGTTAAACCGGCAAGGCTACCACCAAAATTGTAATGAGGCCCAGGGTAAAAATGTCCAGGGATTAAAATAAAAAAAGAAATAGTCCAAAATGGAACCTAACACTATACAACTATATACACTGGCAGCGGGCTTCTCCTGTCCAATGTCTGCCTATGCTTCCACCAGGTCCGAATCGCTTTCTGGATCCTGTGCCTGTAGGCAGGCCTCTGTTCTTGCCTGGACGGCTTGCAGGCCTTCAAACATATGCCTCTCCATCTCCTCTGCATCCCTGAAAACATCCTACGGGATGGCTGTCAGCGTCCTTGTACGCCTCAGCCCTGGTCCTGGCATAGACTGCCTCCATAGCCCGCTGCCACTCCACCATCAGCTAGCTTCCTCTGATATTGTGCAAGCACACACACACCATGTCCTATAGGTGACTCCATTCCACCTGCCATATGTTGCCCAATGCTGTGCCTCTTTGCCTCCTAGGGGTGGAATAGCCCTGCATCATCTGCCTCCTTACAGTCCTCATCTTCTGCTTCCTTGCAGAGTACAATCTGTGTAGGTGTTAGGCAAGATTGTATGCAGTAACCCTGTGGGAGACTACGCCAGTCTTGTCCTCTTGGTATTAGGTAACCCACCTATTGGTATAGGTCTGTACTACACAGGTTGGTAGTGTAACTGAGCAGCCAGAGGGTAAATGTTAGCTGTAGAGCTGTACTATCGAAATCCACGTATACAAGTATCCAAATTACACTTACACTCAAAGTTTTCCAGTAAAATATGCATTTATATATTTAACGGTCAGTTTTAAATAAGCATTCTTTAAAAGGGGCAATGTGCAATAACAAAAATATACTTCATAACACGTTCTCAGAATCAAGATAAGCAAGTAGATACTCTGTAGAAATGCTTAATACACACTTCCTACACCCTGAGGTGACTTCAATCACTAGGACAGTATTGGCATTTTAATCACTGTTGCTGACTGTTGTACTTGGTAGAATTCTGAGGTTGTGGAAATGAAAGATTAAGGGTAGGGAAAAGGTTTTCAGGTTCTCAGAGCATGTGAGCACTTTTAAATCTCCCAATGAAGTCTAGATAAAACCTTTCCCAGCAATCTAAGTTAAAACCAATGTATCACCTATGAGGGACAGTTAGAATCATAGTCAATGGGTCAGAATAGTCTGTAGGGAGCCAGGACAGCCAACGTCCATTTGAAACAAAGTCTATGGAGCTGAGGTACTTCTTAGATCGCAAAATGTCTTGTACAAAGTTAGAGTTTGTTGTAGAAAATCACTGTTGGGCCACAAGCTGTTACACTTCTGAAAGGTTAGAGCTAGAATAACTCTTGAAAGGCAGCTACTGCAAATCTCAACTGAGACAAGCAAGCTACAGTCAAAGAGGTAAGTACCCCGTAGTAAGAACAGTACCTTAGGTTAGAAGAAGAGGATCCAGCTGGCTTCTATCCTGGTTGCAGACTTGCAGATCATGTGTTCCTGGGCCTCAGTCATGAGGACAAGAGGGTGGATGTCTGTAGGACTCCTGCACAGCAGTTTGGAGGTCGGCGGCCCTTTTCAGTTCAGCAGCACTTTGCAGTTTAAGCTACTGGCAAATAGCACCACCACAAATCTTGGACACAGAATGGGCTTCCTTCACTCCTTGAGTCCAGCACTCTGGTGAGATGACTCAAGCTTGAGTCGTCCTGCTTCAGGAGTCTCCTCTGGATCTTCCTGAAGCTTTGGTCTGGCTTAAAGACGTTGCACTCGACTATGGATTTCTCGACTACTGGCACTCGGTTCCAGCAGCAGCAAAGAAGTACAGCCAGTGGGGAAGGTCTTCCAGCAAAGTTCATCTTGGGGTTAGTTGGTCCCACCAAACAAAGGGAAGAAGTCGTCCTCTCCGGAGCTTCTCTAGTCGATTCGGAAAAGGAGTTTCAGAACAGCAGCAGGGCTTCACAAGGCAGTTCAATGGTCCAAGAGGATGCAGCAAGCGTCTCTTCATGATTCCGTCGTCGGATGTTTCTTCCAGTGGTCGACTCTGTCTTCAGTTCAAGAAGCCTCTCCTTTTATGCAGGTTTCTCCCATTCATACACAGCCTCGCTGTCAGTCACAAAGCAAGGACAGCCAGCCAACCAATTATGACTGGTTGCATTCAGGTTACCAAGAAGACTTAGGACAGGGAGTTTCGGGAACTTCCCTTGCTTCCTACCCTGCCAAACACACTGGAGCCAGAGGCGGGTGTAAGTACTGAAGCCCGCCAAAGGCAAAGTGAACACAAGGGTTAAACCTAGTTTGGCACGCAGAGTAAAATCCAAGAAAGACCTAGCAAATAAGACGAAAAAAGAAGACCAGGGTCATTTTGACACAATGGTCACCCATGGGTGCTATAATGCAGTTGATGATTCAGCCTGCGGTAGAAAAGTACAAGGGTAGGAAAATGAAACCACTGCCACCAGCCATTTAAAGTAGTGAGTCTAACATACAAAATGTTACATGAGTAAGTAGAAAAAGGGGCTACTAAGTAACCCCCCAGCACCCCACATAACATGGGGCGTGTTGGATCTACAGAGAGAAAAGGTAAGTCAAGTCAATTTCACTTTACTATTCTTGGGAACAGTAGTTTTCACAAGACAAAGGTATTACAATCTTATGAAAATCTAAAGGATTTCTCTGTGACACTCGCACTGAGGTACTGTATGTCACCATACAACAAATAAAATGCGTATGGAGTTTGTCAGACTCCAAAAACAAAGAAAACACACAATCTAAATCAGATTTAAATAATACATGAGATAGTGAGAAAAAGGTCTCACTCACTCCAGGATAAAAAATAAAACTCCTAAAGTCCACCAGAAGAGCTGGGGGTCTCTAAGGTTGAAGGGAATTAGCAAAGAAATTAGAATTCTCCCTAAAAGTATGTACCCCCTCCAACTGGATGACACTTGTCAGGGGTACAGCACCTGCACTATCATAAAGTGCTAGCTGTCCCTCCACTGCCTGTTCCTGTGTAGGTTCTTGGCCAGGCACTGTGGCCACCTAATGTGGCGTGTTGGGACGTAGGCACAACCAGACTGGGCAGTGGTGATTGGACTTGTGTACAGGTGGCTGTATTAGGTATGTGGCACGGAAGGCTCACTGGAGGGTGACTGGGGCACAGAGGAGGACGTGCAGGAGGGGGCAATTGCACTGGCCAGCCCAGAGAGACCACCCAAGAGCAGCACAGTTGTCATCTCGGCCTGGAAGTGGCACATTTCATTCTGATGCTGTACAAGCTCCAGGCGAGAAGTTTGCCCATCTCAAATGACCTGGACTATACAGACTTCAGGTATACCTATGCTGTTTTCACCTCAGTGTAATTTCATCTACTGAGCAGTGCATATTCTTTATTCGGCCCAATTAACAGTGACATTTTACTCCCTGGTTGTTTTGCCTCGGTCTATTTGATCTACCGACCAGTGGAGCCACAATTTGAAACTGCACTCTCAAGATGACTGTTCTTTCTCAAGGTATTTGGCTCTTCTTACGAGCAGAGACACCAGTGCATTTCTTTTTGGACACTTCCAGTGCATCATGTCTCGCATCTTCTTACCTTGTTGCCCAGTCACTTACATGAGGGTATGTGGTGCAGGAATTGCACTCGGGAGGATAGCTCAGGGGCAACATGCTCATCTTGGAAGCAAGACGACCAGAGCAACACAAGTTCGACACAAGTTCAATCCCTGGGTCCGCGCTTAGAATATCTGGGTATTAAGCACGTCATAAATAACCCATTGCATTGCAATCCTCCCTTGACTTGTGTTCCAGCTCTGCTTCACTACAGATGTGCCTCATTGCAGGCAGTATCTGCCTACATATCTCATCATTCCTGCTTCCCCCACTTGCCCAAGTAGCACTGCACTCTGAACTCTACCAACAGGAGACCATGCTGCTAGTGGAGGCACATCCATTGCCCTGCTCTTTGTTTGTGGCATTGGGTGAAGCTATGCTTGGCCAGACACTAGGAGCCAGGAAGGCATTTCTATTGGCTCATAATCAGGAGAGCATCGCAGTTGATTCTTGTGTGCCTGGAAAACCTTGCAGTGTCTTGTCTCTGGCATCACCACTTGCGCAAGGTGCAAATGATGCATGTTCCTTGTATGCATCCTTGTGCCACCTGCCTCAGTCCTTGCTCATCAAGGAGGTGCCAAAAGTGCTGTTCCTTGGGTAATCGAAATCCACTGTTTATTTGCAGAAGCTGCAGATTACATTGCCTACCTCCCTCCTGACATCTTCGTCTCCGAAAAGCTGAGGTACTGCCACTCCCATAATCTAGTGGGAATACCATGGGCGTGGATGACTTCTGACACTCCCATGCCCATGTAAGTTAAAACTGACTTTCCCCTTATCATGAGCAGACAAATTTGCACTGGCTTCTGTCTCCCCCTCCTGAGCAACCTGCAGGGGGCATATCTGTTCTTCCTCCTAATGATGCTCTTCAGGCCCCGGCACCACCAGCACCTCTTCTTGTTCTCTCTTCTCCCCCATCTTTTCTCCACATCTCTAGCAATACCACTTCCTGCTGATGGGTTGCACCACCATCACAACCCCAACAAGTCATTTATAACTCGCCTGTGCACAAGTGTTTCTAGGCGTGACAAGACAAGGAAGGGAGGAGAGAAGGAGGACAAAGCAACAATCTTACTAGGCCTTGTGTCATTCAGATTGTGCAAGTGCGGGGGGCGGGTGGGGAGAAGTGCCACGGGGACAGGGGGAGGGGAGAGTGCAAAGCAACTAATACGTGCAGCTGGGAGGAGTCTCATAAATCTTTAAATACTGAAAACATGCTCTAGTAACTCCTCCAGTAAACATGCGACTAACACAACAACCTCCAGTGAATGCTGGTAGCCTGCCCCACAGTCACTATTGCCTCTACCAAAGCCACTATTGTCTCCCCCGCATCCACTGTCACGCTTTCGTCACAATCCATCCCCCTTTCCTGGCTGTCAGTAACTACCTTCTCTGGCGAGGAGTTGAGGGGTAGTCCAGTTCCTTTTCTTCTATACCTAGCTCCTCCCTGGCACTGCCTCTGCAGTAAATAACATGTTTCTGTATGTGGCATAATGTGTCAATGTGCAAAGAAGACACAGTGATAAAGAAAAACAAATGGTTTCATACATCACTCACACAAAGGGAAAGTGTTGGCAAAAGGCACAAACCTGATAAGGAAGGTGACTGCGCATATGAAGACTTCTTGGATGCTCATAAACACACACAGAAAAGGAAAGGTGTTAGGAGACTGTTTTTGAGTTTTCAATTTCTTTAGGTGACTAAAAGGGAAAACGGGATCAGACACTTTTTTTTGGATTTGTTTACATTCTTTGAGTGTTGAACAAAGGTTAAAAAAAAGCAGCAGGAAAAAGTAAAGCAGGAACCTTTTGGGGCTTTTCATTTATTTTTTAAATGGAGAAAGGTTCAAAAATTGAATTTAAGAGCGAGGGGAAAACTAACACACACTAACACACACTAAAAAGAGGACACAATAGACAAAATGGCGTCAGGGCTTTCTTTAGGATCTCTGGACTCCAACCTTAAGAAGGTGGTTGGACAGGTTAAGGCAGGCTCAAATTGTAGCAACTGAATATCTCCTACGGTTGACTTAAATGATAATGACTACTGCTACTGATACACTTTAAACATCTGAATTTTCTGATGAAAGGACCACAACGAGAGGGACCAACCCTTTCAAACTTTCACAGGTCAGTACTCCATCTTTGAACCCTGGGAATATCGACATCCTTGCCAAATCATGGAAAATCCAGAATCCTGCTCATGCTGCCAATAGTGGTCGCATTTGGAAATTGGCTAGCCAGAAAGCCACCAATTCAAATCTTAAAAATTGGGGCAGGTAAGGAGGAGTCCATTACAACAAAAAATATCCAGAGCATGGCCCGCATTAATAGAAAATCCAAACCAGCTCACTCGAAACATCAGAACTGAGGCTAAGGCAAAAAAGGGTTCTGGCCCTTTGGCTTGAGTCCCCACCAAAGAGACCATGCTTTAAGGCTTTGAACAAGGGAACAATTGAATGGGTTTGTAATTTGGTCTGGACTTGAACCTGCTCCTTTACCATCCTTATGAGAGAAGGTCTTCTGGCAGAATCAGAAATTTTAAACACTTTGGACCTATATTGTTTCTGTTTTGATGTCTGTCTCGGGACATATTGAAAAAAAGTGTGATTTAGTTTTGTCTGTTAAGATGCATGAGGGGACTAAAGCTAATCTAAACAAGAACCATGAGCTAACAGGGACCATTTATGGCCCAGAGATCAGAAAAGTCATGGCTGAGCGGGTTTTGCTTCAGGGAAAACTGGCATCAGGTGAGGAAACCTCAGCAAGCAAGAAAAAGCCTCGAGAGAAGATGATCCTTGTCTGATAAATGTGCAATGGCCCTGCTAGATAATGGCATCGCTCAGAATAATAACTTTGCACTAGCATGAAGGAGTGGACCCAGGTGACACGTTTAGCAACCTTGATGTCCCAGATTTGGTTGAAAACGAAATGTCCGAGGGAATAAAAAACGAAAGTTATATGAACAAAAATAACTTCCGGTTTTGTCGCCCACTGACATTTCTGACAAACCGCTCCCCCTCATCACTTTACTCACCTTCTAGAGGCACACAGCAAAGTGTGCCACTACCTTCAACAGCTCCCTGTAACGCTGATTCCCTTCACACACTTCGATTGGAACTGGCACCACAGGGTCCTTTCCTTGTTTTCTTTTTTTGTTTTGTTATTTTGCTTGTCACCCGCTTTCCTTTTCATGGAAGCGGGGGACACCCCCGCAACCTCTGAAGTCCCAGAATGTCCCCTTCTCCCTTTGATCGGCATTTTTTGGAGTCCGTTTTTTTCAATGTCGTTTTCAGCATTTTCTTTTTTTTTTTGTATTCAGTATTTCATACGGATACTTACTAACCTAGCGGATAGGATATGTCCAGGGCTGGCAGGAGCACCTTATGTTGCGGTTCTTAAAAATGTCCTTAATTTGGCACCTAATATTGCAGCAAACACTCGGGTTCTGATTAATAAATATACACATTGTATTAACATTAACCTCAATGAATCCCCAGCTGATCTTGAAACCCCTTAGTGTAGGATGGGTTGGTGCTCAAGACAAGTGGTGTGCAGGAGACTATAACATTGCATCTTTTTCTAACCTTTAATTTGTGTCTTGCATATTGCGGTTGCATCTTAGGTCAGCCAATCATTTTAGCATTATTTCAGAAGCTAGCCTCAGCGTTCTATGCAGTAGGTTATAGTAGCATACCTACTCCATTCTCAAGGGGAATGAATGTAAATGCCTCTCACAATGTTAAACTCTGTAATAGAGTTGGACCCCCCCACCTCTTTAGAAAATGCGGATTTACTCGGTGGCATTCCTTCGAGTAATCCATCCAGTATTATTCCTCGGGTCATTTTGGGACCCACATTTCTGGTAACATTAAGGATAAGGGTGGCATACCTTGGCATGCTGCTTTAGTGCTCGCTTTGACACCCGTGCAGAGCCTGCTAACGTAGGTTAGAATCCCGGCAGGGCCAAACTCATCCTTTCATCCCTCCGAGGTCGATAAATGAGCACCACACTCAGATACCTGAGGGTTTGTAGCGCTATATAAATGCAAAATGTTATTATTATTGGTATTGCCTGAAAAATAATGAACAAAAAATCACGTATGCAGATTTTCTCCACATTCACTAGTAAAGAAAATGCCGGAAACCCATTATATCCAACAAAGAAAGCAAGGGTTGCAGGAATGGCCCCCGCTTTTCATGAATAGTATAAGGGGTTTGGGTGTTGCAAGTGTGTCGCCCCACTTCCATCTCATGGAAAACGGAGGACAATAATTATAAAATGAAAGAAAGGACCCTGCGGCGGCAGATCCCACACCCTCTTGGGAAAGGGCACTGACAACGCAAGGAGAGGGCTGCGATGAGGGAAAGGAAAGAGGGTAAGTGTGCCACCCATACGTATTTAGGAGTAAATGAGTAGCTGGCAGGTGGTTGCAGGAAATATTGATCTAAGTGATCACTGCGTGGAGCCATAATCGTATTCGACATTTTCGGAAGCAAAATTACGTGCCGCGCAGTGATCACGTGGATCTGCATTCCTTTATGCAATCCACCTAGTACAATTTCCTCAGATTATGTTTTGGACCTGATATCTGGTAACATCGATGACACAGAGGAGGCCTTTTTCACCATCCGCCTAAGAGTCCTTTTATGGAGCATGGCAGGGTTAGGTAAGAGCTTAAAGTACCTGAATTATTTGCGATTATTGAATCACAGTCCTTGATATGTATTAAAAAAAAATAACATGGCAATTGGAAGAAATACATCTGGATGGATTTCTATCTATCTGTGACCAAGCCAAACAAAAACATTAAATATACTGGAACATCAAGTCACTTGAAAAATGTTGGCTAATTCAGAAGATCTCATTATCGTCAAGATGGAGCTCATGTCAAAACATTGTTTGCACTTGCTTAATTGTTTTGTCTCGCCAATGGCTACGAAATGTGGTTTATTTTATCAAAATCTAAATATACTAATAACAGAGTTATACAATATTACTGATGCACAATGCTATCTGTTAATTGTTTGAGGAAGCTTCAGAGCCAAGATTGGGAGTACCCCAAGCACTCTAAGTAATGTCCGAGTGATTGAAAAGGCCTATTGTATCCCTATTCCTATTTCATGAGATCAAAGATATGATAGTGATAGCTTAGCAATGCTAAATCATTTGTAAATAATACGTTTGTAAATGGCAGGGTGAATCCCAACATACCGGGCATTACTCATTTTTGGCTCACAGGCAGATCCATAATTGACCATAGCTTTATTTGGTTATATGTGATAGACCTGAAGAAAATTTCAGAGTGGTACATTTCACTGCAACCACAATACCAAAAAAATACAGAATTTTTATTTTTTATTTTTATTTGAGGGGGGGTCCCCTCCAATCCCCTTGTTTTTCTATCCTTACAACCCCACACCAACCCCATCCCGACCCATTTGAACCCCTTATCCCACGCAAATATATATATTTATTAAAAATATTCAGTATGTCTTCTGCATTTTGTACTTCAGTAAAACGTACCACTCTGATTTCTTTTGGGTGAAATGACTGGATATCCCTTTATTTCTGTGGTGGAATGGCATTTAGTAGTAAACGGAATGGTGGAGCACAGAACTGCAATGCTCTGACTCCAGCTGGTGATACCTTGTTCCCATCTTTTCTTCCTCTAAATTTTAGAAGTATTGGCTCCTGCAATAAGACACAGAATGAGATGGGACAGAATTACTAGAAGACATCTTTTAGAGAGTGTACTGCGTGAAAATATCCACCTGTCTGGTTGTGTGTTCTAATGACATAACGTTAGACCCAATTTTTATGTTAGGGTGTCTTAAGCAAATATTAGATTCTATGGGTAACACAATTCTCAGTTGAAGCTAAATCATGTGACTCTACATATAAGAAATCACGGGTGGATAAAAAATGTAAGCTGGCAAAAACATATCTAATTAAGGGTCTGAAGAACATGCCCCCTTCCAGATCACTAATTATTGATCAGTGGAAGGTCTCAAAGAACAGCTAAAGATAAGGAAAAAAGTGTTCCTTCAGAGCCTAACATCCAATGCTTTTGGCACATGGTCGCTAATGGAGCGGATTTAGACATCTGCCAGCAGATGGAGACAATCTGTCCTTGCTGAAACCTGCAGGGAGCATTTCTTAAGTTTATATTCAAGGGGAGGAGCAGTAAGTAATTGACCATCACTCAAATGGTGGCATATTAGATGCAGTAATTAGTACCCGCCTGAATGAGCCCATTTTCATCGAACCATAACACAAATTAATGGCATAAAAGCCATATGTGAGGTTTGTACACCATTCATTCATGTCAGGGCTTATTTTCATTGATTTGTATGATGGAGACGAGGGTGAAACATAGCTTACATTTCTGCTGCTCCCTTCCTCTCCTCAGTACAAGTACTTCAGCAGCTGTGCAGGCATGGACTTACACAAAAGTATAAACTTACAGGTCCCTTCAACTAAAGTACGACAGAACTCCAACATGGGCTCCTTATTGTTTGGAAAATTAAGGAGGCAATACTGCTTATGAAATCTACAAGAGTCCCGGCCCTGATAATATCCTCTCAGACTTCTGCTAATTGCTAGCTGAGTTTTCAGCACCATAATTGAATAAGATGTTTAATCTGCTGTTAAAACAAAATGTGTTTCCCTAACTCATGGCCGAAGGCAATACTTTTTCTGATCCCTAAAAAGGAGACAGCTTAGAAAGGACTGAACACTGGTTCTGCATATAGCTCCTTAATGTACCTCAATCAACATCTTATCACTTGTGCTGCATGGAACTGGGTCTAGATGATATTATCGATCATTTGCATGTGCCAGCCGTTGACCTTAACCTACGTTTGAGTTCCATATAAAGTAAACAAGTCAGACTGACCAAAATAATTATCAAAGAAATCTGGAAGAGTGACAGAGCCAATACAGTCCCATGGATAGCTTCTCTAAAATCACTAATGTTCACCTTTTCATCTTTGCTCTCTCCTGATGATTTGTTGAGCCTGGATAAGGAAACCATTTCCAGTATGAAGAGATGTATTTCTACACACTTTCAAACATTGAGGAAGCTTTCACGTGAGCTGCGAACTCCATTAAAAAGCAGACAATCTTATTTAACTTGGCCTCTTATCCAACACCACAGGAGTAGAATTAGGAAATTATGTTTTAATTGTCTTCATCTGAACCACACTTAAGTAAGTGCAATTGTAGGCAATGGTGGTTTTGTTTTATACTCTGCGTGACGTTTATTGTACTTAGTCACTTGTGCACTTTACTAAAGAAGTCTTGAGATTATGACAGTTTATTGAAAGTGGATGTACCATCTGTATCTGTAAGGTAAGTGACAATATGCTATGGCTTTTACCATTTAAAAAAATGTATATACTGCAAGGCGTAGCCCTGAGAATCTTATTTAATCAATTGAATCTTAATGAATTGTTAATGATTCCATCAAGTGTTTAATTGGGTTTGGTAGGTTATTTATTGTACCAGGTGTGTAATATTTATTGCAGATGTAATTATCCGTAAACGTTTATAGAATTATTTATTTTTACCGAAATATGGTACTTACTGACTGACAAAAATATAAAAAACTCCTTTAAACACCCCCAAAACTCTCCTGAACACACCAGAACAACACCACAAATTCATTAAAGGCACTAGAACATTGCGAGTCTGCCCTGTACTCCTCTCTTGCAGCCAAACAAAAAACAAAATGTAAAAATTAAGCAGGAAGTAAGCTGGGCATTTTATGGGCCCTCCAACCTTTTCTAGAGGGATTAAGTGCTCTATATGGCTGTTTGAACTTATTTATCCGATAGTATGGTGGCACTAAAATCCTGACTGGAGCCAGAAAGCCACGTGTTAGGCAGAATTATATGCAGTACACTTTGGGAGCAACACACACAATTAAGACTACAAGTGTCAGTACACACTCACCTTTGGTACAAGCCTGTATTACACAGTAAAGTGGTTGCGATGGCTGAGCAGCCAGACTTATCTCAAGAGCAAGTGAGCAGTACCAATAGTTACACAAAGGACAGCAATTACTATGATTCAAACAAACATTGACTCAAGGTTTCTGAGCAAAAGAATATACATTTATTTACACATCAGTTGTATAACATCTCACTAAAGTAAAGCAGTCTAAAAATCACACTCTTAATACACCACACCAGTCCCAATAGATTCTGGACAAGTTAAGCTCAAAAATGAAGTGTGAGCAAAATGGCACTCAAACAATTTAAAAAAGGGAGGGAAAGACAAAGTTAGATACAAATTGAGCAGCACCAACAGGTAAGTAGGGAAATCTAGAAAGAGGAACTACATGGATGGAATCAAATCAAAAAGGCTTAGGGCCAAAGTCAATAGGGAAAACGTCTTTTGCTCAAGATCACACAGTTCAGGGTAGTTTGCGGTTAAGTCTTTGCCAAGAGTTCCGGATGAAGTTGGTCGGCAGAAAAGTTAGTTTAAAGAGTAGAGAAGGACAAGCCCTCGGATTGGCGAAAGGTTTCACACACCTTCACCGTGGCTGGATGAAACGAACAACCGGATTTGCACAGTACCTTTAAATGGAGAAGAAGCTGTAGCTGAGGCAGACGTTCCTGGCTATCCGGTTCACTATAGATCTGTACAGCAAATTTGACCAGAGGAGGGAGTCCTGGCTCTCAGTGTGGGTGAACTGGTTGGTCCCACCAGCTCAGGGGAAGAATATTCCTGATAGATCTTCTCTGTCATTGGAGTCTGAAGATTCAGACCTGCAGCAGGGCTTCACCGGGCAGTTCAGTCGTTGTAGGGGTCCTCTTCTGTCAGCTCCTCATCGGTTCTTTCGTTCCAGTGGCGACTCTGCCTTTCCAATCCCAGAGACCTGCTTTTTATGCAGTTTTCCCCCATTCACACAGCCTGGCTGTCAATCACACAGCAGGGTGGCTGTCCTGGCGGGACAGTCATCTAGCCAATCAAACAGGAGTGCGACTTGGGTTACCAAGGGAACCCATGGCAGGGGTCCTAAAACCCCTCCCTCACATCCTGCCTACCCAGACTTTCGGGCGTCTAAGAAGGGCTTCTGCGGAGAAGCCCGTGAAAAGACGGTGAACAAAGGAACCAAAACTGGTTTGGCGCACGGAGTAAAATACGAGAAAGACATTTTCAAAAATAAACCCAGCCGGAACTGTATAAAAACGTATATGGTCCAGCGGGTTTAAGTTCGAGGCTACCAAGATAGCCTAAAACAATACCAAGGTAATTTAAGATAACCGTGGTAGGAAAAATAGGGTAGTTAGCACTGCCACCAGCCAAGTCTTGATGAAAAGCGAGCAAAACAATGCTCCAAGAAAAATAGACAAAACGGGATAAGTATTAACCCTTTCCAGCACTCTATGTAAGATAGTTTGCACTGTGTCTGTGGATTTAAATGAGACTAATAAAGTCAATGGTAACTTTACATGTTCTGGGAGACAGTAGTCAGTCCCAGAAAATGGAGTCTGAGTTGGGAAGTCTAAAAGACAGCCCAAAATCAAATTGTTGCAGTCTTGGCCACCCCTGCCCGCCATCTCTAACACAACACGATCTGTGATCACACATGCTAATGTATACAGATGAGAACCTCCTCCAATCACCCATTGACAAATCAATTGGAAACATGCAACTGCATTGTCTTTACATTATAAAAGCAGAGCAAATTAAAGCCAGTCAGGTGTGAATGTACTACTTTGCTGTAAGGGCAATCACAGGCAGAGGCGAGAAATAATTCTAGTGTAAAATCAATTCATGGGTGGAGATGCAGTGAGGTTTGGGTGGGTTGACAATATACAAGAGACAGATATTATATATCTCCACCTCAGCCATCCTGTAAGTAATAATGCACAAAAATTGAGGATAATACACAGTACGCATTATTAGCTTCACTTACAATGTCAAGTTATCTGATGCCATTTTTGTAGCTATTAGTTAGTCAAATAGTTTACCAGCGAGTGGTGAACACATAATCATGAATATTGTGCAATTGTTATGTAATATGGAAGTTACTTTGTATAATTTACCCCAAAAATATATATAGTCTATTGTGCAGCAACCTTTAAATATGTAAATATTAAACATATTTGAATCCTGCCTAATCCATATGTGGTTGACCAAATGAAATAAAACTGCTGCTCAAATAGGTATTTTGCAAGCTGACATTCTAAGAACATGCCATATAAAATGCAAAATTATTATTTAAGAAATTAGAGGGACCCCTCCCAGGCCTTTTTCTAGTTGCTTCACATCACCTTTTAGAGATCAAAACCTTTACTTCAGCAATATAAGCATATATTGATTCGAAGTAACAGACCTGCATTAGAAGAGTCTTTCCATGTCTGTGTAATTTGTAGGCGAAACAAACCCACAACTGTTATAAGAAACAACTTTGGTGTGCTCAACTTTGGGCTGTGGAGTTAGTCAAAGGAGTACCATAAACCACACTTTGTGCATCCGGCTGAATACTGACATTCATTATAAATGATACTTTAAGTGAGGAATATGCCTATATAATCATAAATTATCACATAAATACAAATTAGATTATCAGCCTCCTTAACATGACACCTTGGTTGAGCAAATTTTTTGAAAATTACACTAATACCTTGCCGAGAGGAGGGTGTCAATGGGATGTCCCAGAAATCAGTAATTTGGCAAAGCAACGTGATCTGGAACTCTTTGCATCATCTACCTTAACTCATCAAGGGGCAGGAGTACAGTATGGGGATTTAAACATAACTTCTTCTGCTGCTGTGCTTACAGTAGTGTTACAATCTTTAGTTAAAAGTGGAGGTTGGCTATGATTCAATCTCCTGAAGGACATGTCTTGTAATTTAGATACAGTCTTAGCCAATGTTCAGATAAATCATTACAAAATAAAGGTAGATGTGGAAGGGAGGATCTTCCATTAGTGACACCCTTGCCTCTGGATCCCATAATATCTGATCTGATTTCAGTCATACAATTGTTTCTGTCCAAGAGAAATCAGACGTTGTAAGGGAAGAGGTACTCAGTCAAACACATAATTGATCAAACCTAGGAGAGGACGTAGTGACTCTGCCTCAAAAGCATTCAAATTCTAATAATAAGATGAAAAAGTCAACAAATCGGAAATTGAAACCGGGGGTGAAGAACCGCTCCTTCAGGAAATGTCCTTGTGCAATTAAGTTTAGCATGAATAGTCTGTCTCAAAGGAATAAGGTAAAGAAGAAGAAAAAGAGGAAGGTTCTAAGGGAAACAATGTCCCTGTGTCCGTTGGAGAAAGGTGTGAAGGACACAGAAAAAGAGATTGCTTCCAACATGAGCAAAACAGCAATTCTGGGAATAGCCATGTCAGATGAGCCAGATGAATTTGTTGGTTGTGCATCTCAATTCACCCTAATTCTACGCATAATTATGAAAGAAGTTGACACTTTTTAGATCAAAGGGATTTGATGTGTTTAGACCTCGATACTTTTCAGATTTCGAATAAGTCCACAACATACAGGATCAATATATCCTGTCTGATACACCAACCTTACAAATGAATTGCCCTCTAACAAATGCAGGAGTATGCTCTGTCTCCTTGATATCACAACAACCCGGAAGTAAGGAAGATGATGAGTGACTGGTTCTGGCTACTTTCAGCTTTGGGAGGGCGTATCAGAATCTTCCAAGACTATTAGACCATTCTAGGTTACCACACTTACGCTAATATCATGAAACCGTAGAGGCTGCAAACATGCAATTGCTCACACTACACTCTTCCCTTGCCTTAATGAGTATCACATACTAGTGCTCCAAGAAACTTGGTTAATAAAAACTCTGATCTTGGAGGAATATACAGTCTTTGATAGACAGGCATGTAAAGGCAGTGTAAGCAAACCCTTAGGTGGGTTACTAATAACAGTTGCAAATCTAAATAAAAATGGTAGCCAAAGAAAGGTATACAAACTCCCACAGTCATTATTAGTGATAAAGCTGGACAAATCTGGGGTTAATATCAAAGACTTTATTTACTAACTAGCAAAAAGTGCCCATTCTCTAAATGGGTTCTGTGGAAAGACATGACAATACTCCCATCAATTGTTGAAAATCAGTGATCCTGCAGGACGCTGTTACGATTCGCTTATTGGTTGATGTGCTTTGCACTCGGAAGTAAACTGCACTGAGAATGGACGTGTATGGCTGGCTGACATACCCCGGAGCAGACATTGGGGGGAGGCGAGGGTTGGTGTGCTCCTACATACTGGGACCTACTGTCGTCTCTATACCCACCTGTTTCCTTATCCTACTGTGTTGCTGTTCGTTGCAGCACATTGCGGTGCAAAGGTCCCAGAAACCGTGAATTCTAGGGTTGCAATCTGGGGAAAGGAGTGAGGCATCCGCATGTCATGTAACCAGTAATGTCTGGAGGGTTCTAACAGGTAACTATGCAAAGTTTGGTGCAGATTGGATGAAGCAGTGTGGAATTGAATAAAGAACAACGCTTCGCCAAACCACAAACACACAAACAAATGTTCACTTTTGCTGATAACCAGGGAACAGGATGGGGTGTCCAAATGTCGTGTTGCCAGTATTGTCCGGAGGTTCATAACAGGTAACGATGCAATATTTGGTGCAGATTGATGAAACAGTGTGGAATTGTACAAGGAACAACGTTTCGCCAAGCCACAAACCCACACATTTTCACTTTTATAAATATACATATATAGATCTGTACTGGAATCGAGCAAACTGTGAACTAGGGATTTTATTATTATAATTGATTTTTACAACTATAATTGCTCTTTTATAACACACGTAATACCAGAGATTGGTTTCTAAGAACAAGATCAGGATTCAAACCTGGGTTGCACTGCATTGTCTTGCTTTGAAGACAATCACTTTGCCCCTGAACTATCCCCCCTCACTGGAGGAATTATGCATTTTTGGTATGTGGAAGATTATGCAGATAATGTAATTATTGGGGGACTTCAATTGCCTTTGTCCTGATGTGAAGACAACTGGTTATGGTCATTCCATGAGTTACCGTCTACTGGGAAGAACTCAGGACAATGATGGCGCAGCCTGGGGGCTATTTTAGAAGGAATGGAATCTAAGGCAATTGAATGGTAGTGTTGGTGGTGATGTATCTGTATCAACTTAGTGATGTGGAGGTGAGATGAATTTAAAACAACTATTGATTACATCTATGCCTCTGAGTCAGTGCTAAAATATTTAATTTAATTAAATATTAAGTTATCAAAGCTGAGTGATCATGCGTGCCGCTTACTATCATTAAGCAGGGTATGTGATCAATAGCAATCGGTTCCTCACCGAACAAAGTTGGAGCTAAATTCATGACGCAATAGGGTGACATTAAGGTTTCGTGAGCACAAAAAATGTACAGAAATAGTTTATTTCAATTCTTGTATGCAAATTGAAAGACAATTGCAATAGGATTGAAATTAAGATAATTATGTACAGTCTGTAAATATAATATTTGATGCTATCTTGCTGCAAGGGGATCAGTGCCATGTGAAATATGTCTAACATACTCAAGTTTTCTTGATGAAGAGGTACAAAAAAGTGTACTTTAAGGGAAGATATAAGAAGGGTATAGAGATTGGCTCGGCTGTCCAAATATAGTTGATTTCAAGCATAGAATAAACTATGCCGGCCATATAAAAACTGGCTTAAATCACACAAACATAAGATGAAACTAAGGGACAGTTAAACCATGCTCAAAACTTTGATAAGTAAGAGGAGTATCTCCTTCAGATGACAAATAAGGAAAACAGATAATGCAAGCATTGTAGCCATGGTAAACCCAATCGGAGAGGAATTTTGGGTCCATACCTTCAGAAAAAATGTAATGATTTTAGGGTATGCCTGTGGACAGCCGTATTCATTGGAGTAAGTTACCAGGATGGGATAGGCATTTTTAGAAGATGGGACATAGAATGCTTAATAAATAAAATTGAAGAATTAGAGGGCGGCGGGCCCTAACAGCATGTTGAATCTGTTGTTGAAATCTGTCACCCCTGCTGACAGAAACTAAGAAAAAGCACATGCAAAATAAAAATCTAAGGCAGTGATGGCTTTGTGATGAATGCAGTACATGCAAAGCAGCCGTCCTTAACCTCCTTTTTCAGAAAGAAGCCTGTTGTAGACAATTGCTTAAAATATCTGAGACAAACATATACATCAATTATCAGGGACAAGAAAAAGATGCATGCTGAGAAAAGCTGGGAAACCCTAACCGAGGCATGCTGCAAAAGGGACTCTAATACCTTTTGGAAGCTTGTGGCTGGGGCAACCGCCAGCTGTGTAGAAGACCCACAGTGCAGCATCACATCTGATACATGAATGTGCCTTTTTTTGATTCTATATCAGATACAATAGTGTGGCACTGATTGAGTACCGGATTCTGTGAGTTTAGATCAATTGATTAAGTACTTCAGAGTTCAACTTGAGGAGGTGACTGGGGCAATTAGAGCCATGAAAGACAGAAAAGCTCCCGGCCCTGACTGTATCAGCACTGATATGTATAAGGAGGAGCCAACAGTCTGCGGTCCAGTATTAGCCAGAGTGTTCAATGCTGCCATTGAACTAGGCCCAAACTCAGCTACATGGCAAGAAGCTGTGATAGTGCCCATCTATGAAGCAGGAGGGAGGGAGATGCCTGGAAACAATCAACCTCTCTCCCACCTCGATGGGGCTGGGAAAATCCATGCAGAGGTAATCTTGCAACATCTACAAAAATCTCAGCAGGTATTTTGAGCCAGTTGCAAGCTGGCTTCCAGGGGGGTATGGAACAGTGGAACATCGCTTCCAGTTGGATCTCCTTGGTAAATGTTACACAACTCTCTGCAATACTAAGCTGTATGGCATGCAACTATGGTCAGTTTTAGCAACATACAAAATACCTCCAGCATTACTTAGTTTACTCCAACTCTCATATAAAGACAGTAAGGCTGTAGTTCGCTGGGGTGTGAATGGTGAGTGTACTGAGTCATTTGAGGTACAGCGGGGAGTGAGACAGGGATGCGTCCTGGCTCCATTAATCTTCTGCCTTTAAATTAATGGCCTAATCAAAGAGTTGGCGGCCAAAAGCCTAGACGCACTGAGGCTGGGCAACACACGCTATCCGACGCTATTCTTCACAGATGACGCTGTGCTGCTTGCTACAAATCGCATGGGAACTAAGCATGCGATGAGAACCTTCGTAGACAAGTGCAAGAAATTTTGCCTGGATATAACCACAGCTAAAACGAAGATGCCGATTTTTAGGCACAGATCTTCCAAGAAAACTAATATCTGCATTGAGGTCAATGGAGCAAAGCTGGAGCAAGGGGTAGCCTATGACTCCTTAGGCCTCCGATTTGCTGAGAATGGCCTCTGGACAGTGCATGTGATTAAAGAGACTTTGAAGCTGGAAAAATACAGGGGAGGAATTAGGACGTTGTTTTCATCACATGGTGGTGGTGTACTGTCCCCAGCTCTACAACTGTACAGTCTGCAAGCGGTGCAAGCAACTCTGTTTGGGGCCAAAATATGGGGATATACTAACTCAGATGCTTTGGCCATCTAAAAAAATAACTTCTTATAATACTTGCTTATAGAATACAAAGGGCAACCCAATGGTGTTCTTCATCTGGAATGTGACATATGCCCTATTGAAGAAACAATGCCTCTAAAGCAATTGATTTTTTGAGCTTGTGTTTGGACCTTTACTGCTCTGGTAGACTATAAACTAATGTTAACTGAGTTTATAGCACTGTATTACAGTGGCTCAATGCCGTGGCTCAGATATGTCAAATTCTGGCTACATAGACTTGGCTTGTCTGACTTTTGGGAAAGTCCATCAGTGATGTCCGAGGGAAGTTTGGAATTGATCAAGGATGCAAGCTTAAAGGAAAGCAGCAGGTCTATGGTAACAACCTTTCTTTAACTTTGCTTCATCCAGCAATATCTTGGCTTCAAGGAGGATTTTGGTTTTGGACCATACCTTGATATGGTTCAACACCTGTATGCACGTACATTTTTTCTGAATCTGAGAGCTGGTATCTTGAAAAACACTGCACCTACAGTGAGATGGTCTATGCATAACTCTCCTGCTTGTCTGATTTGTAGGGCTTCCGAGGAGAGGGATTGGCACTTCCTGTTGTTATGCCCTGAGTACGCTATTCTAAGAACTCAGCATTTACTGCCTATATTTAGATTGAATACCATTCATAGGGTAGTTGATGCTTTTCACATATGCACATTAGTAACAATCTACCTGTGACTGAGAATGTGGCTAAGTATTTGTACAGGGCTTGGTTCGGGAGAATGAGAATTTTAAAAGAACTTGATGAAGTAACCTATTGCAACACTCAACCACTTTTGAACTTTTAAAGGTTTTTATGAGTAGAGTTCTGTATTTTTAAAGGAAGATTTATGTATATTTTGTTTAAAGTGGTTTGATGGTTTTTATATCCGAATAGAGCTTGTTTTACTACTACTAAAGAAAGAGATTCCCCCAATTTCGGAGGACATTTTATATAATTTATTCAGAGGGATAGCAAACTATCACAATTCTGGCACACATCTCATATAATTCCGATTTACAAGAAAGGTGACAAGCTCAACCCATTTTACTATCGTTCAATTGCATCATGGGATGAGTCAAGTAAGATGATGGCCTCACTACTTCTCCTACACCTGGAAGAATAGGCGTCTTTGTGGGGGAGAATACAAAAATGGCAATTGGCTTTCAGGTGCGGGGTGGGGACCCAATTCATTGGGCTAGTGCTGTCTTGTTAACATGCAAGGGCAGTAAACAGGGGAAATACTCCAATTTACCGCGCATGCCTAGATCTAAGTGCAGCCTTTGATATGGTCAGTAGGCCAGGGATATGGCAAATGCTGTAAAATGGGGACTCCTAAACTGATTATGCTATTACACACACAGACCAGGATTATGGTGAGATTGAACAGGTCGGGCAGGGGTGCAAGAGAAATAGAAAAAAACGTCTGGACTGGCACTGACCTGGTTCCATAAGTTTCTCTCTGATCATGGTGAAGCCCTTGAGGGCTGTAACTCCTTCCAAGTAAAATTTGGAAATTCAAGATTCTCATGGTTCACATCTGCAGATGATATCATTATCTTAAATTCCACTCAAAATGGTCTATAATGGAAACTTGATTGTTTTTAGCAATATGCCGGGATTAAACATCTACAAGTGAATGCAGATAAATACATTATTTTGTGTTTTCGAATAGGAACATATCACATGATTTTAGAATGCAGGTGGGGGTGACCATGTACCGTCTTTGACATATCTGTGATTCTATGTGTGTGACAGAAAATAAATCACAAAATATTCTGGGGAAGAAAATTAGAAATGTAGGCAAATAATTGGAGGCACAAATGAAGGTAATACATAAATCATATTTTCAATTTGTCTATCTATCATAGCTACATTTTTTCAGAATAAAGTTTATTTCTATCCTTGTTTTTGGCTGCTTAGAACTGGCTTATTTATTTATTTTTGCACTTATTTCAGCAGGGCACAAAGCCCTGAGGCACTTAGGAGCTAGTTACAGAAAGTGCAGTGTACAGATCAAAACGTGCAAGAGCAAGCATGGGTTACATCTTAATGACAGGTAGGAAACAGCATGTGCTGTATAGGCACTTTATAAATATTCAATACATAAATAAAAGTAGTAGAGACACAATTTGGCATAGCCACGATTCATGGTGCAGGGGCAACATAAGGTGTGCAAACAAGCATGAGAGTCAAAACAAAAACAGTGAGTGTACAAAGTCTGGTACATCCTCACCTCATGGAGCGGGGGGCTACTTAAGGTGTTTAAACAAAAATGAAAGACAAATTCAGTGAGTGTACAAAGTCTGGTAAAGCCTAACCTCCTGGTGCTTTGGGCTGCTTCAGGAATGCAAGCAAGCGTGAAAGACAAAATAAGTGCAAATGGTGATAACGAGTAGGAGACTTGTAGGAGATATTATATGGCAACATAAAGCAGAGCAAGTGCAGGGGATAATATTCACATTCAGGTATATGGTGGATACATAGTGCAAACCACAATACAGTTACTGGTCATCAGTTTACAGTAGCTAGTAGACAACATGTAAGGTGGATACAAAATAGGGTGAAGTGACGGTGCAAGATTACCAGCACATTGATTCATGGGACGGTAGAAATAGTAGGACTAGTTGTGGACCGTGAGAGCTATACTGTTAGATATATTTTCGGAAGAAGTTATACCTAATTCTGTGGTAATTTATGGTGGTAAATAGTGGTATTGGTGCGGAGTTGCAAGCAGAGTTCACAGTCTGCCACAGTATCTATTGTGAGGAGCTGCAGCGACTTTTCAACCAGGCTTCGTTTGTTTGGAACTTTTCGAACATTGAGCTCTGTTGGTGTGATTAATTAGCTGCAGCTCGTGGATCGTAGCTCCACCTATAAATAAAATCTAGGTGAATGTGTGGAGCGCCGCATGGAGTTGAAAGCAGAGTTCACAGTCTGCCACAGTTCCCCGTGGGACGCGTGAGGCGCGTAGGAAAATGACATCAGATGCTGGTTCCCTCACTCGGTGAAAAACTTTTCAGCACTGTGCACCGGAAGTTAGTTTATCCGTGGACCCTGTCAAAACCTGCCTGCACCAAGTTGAAGGTAAGCAATGTGACTACAGACCTAAAAGTCAACAATGTAATTGACAATTTGGAAAAAATTGAAAAAGCATCCTGTGATTCTGCCCGGATACCTTCCTTGTCTACGTTATCCGCAGCGGCAGCGGGCCTCCCAAATGATGCTGAAGGTGTTAGTACTTTGGTGGAAACTCCCCCTAAAATAAAGATATTTGCAATACCTGTGCCAGCAGGTGTCCTTAGGCTAACAGAGGACGCTGTGTTAGCTGAGACCCCAATCAACGTAGGCTCAGTTGAAATAAACACAGCACAGTTTTTGTCTCCCTTCGACATGACCGACACAGAACTACTTGAAGCCACATCGCCAACAATTCAGTCAAAGGATAACAAATCTGATATTGAGGCAATGAAGAGGGGGGCAGAGCCGAAAGATTAAATGGCGAGGAGGCTCTGACTCTGTTGAATGTGGAGTCAGTGCAAACGAATAGGCAATGTCGATTAAACAAAGAACCTGACAAATTTGAAGTCCATCAATTTCTGGAAAAAACAAAGCATATGACAGAACGCCCAGTTGAAAGCAAAGCTGTTGTCAAGCAGGGCGCTGTAAAACTGGCTGACCCAAATCACATTGAGAAGCTTGTGATACCTTCAAAAATATGCTTGGCTGAGATGATTAATGCACAGACGAGGGTCAAGATTGTGATCATCGACCATCAGTCCGTCATCAACCATATCACGATCTAGCAGCGCATGAAGCGTGCCTGATTGAACTCCTCAAGGCAGACTACAACACTGTTAAAGAAAAACTAAGCACAAGCTTCTCTAATATACCAACAAAAAGCGGCACTCAAATGAAAAAAGCAGTGAAAATCGGAGCTCTGACGCCGCAACCCACTAAAACATTGCAGGCAAACTCGAGCACCCCGCTTTTAAAGATTTTGCAAAAACCTCGTTTTAACCATAACCAAAAGACGTACTGGATATTTCCAAAAACTTCACATCAGAAGGTATGGCTCACCACATGGACGAATCTGACGCTAAAGAAGATCTAGGAAATAGAGGGGAACAACTCAGCAAGATAGGGAAAACGAGATTTCAAGAGCAGCCGACACACCTTCTGATGTTGAAAAAAAGTCAAACTTATCAGTGGCCGCTGCTATTCAAATTCATAAAAACGTATTGTCTGCTACCTCCATGCCTCTCATTCCTTTTATCAAACTATACAAGTCATTGCATGATACAATAAAAGACCAAACAGCCCTGCTCAACAACATAATGACCAAGTTAACAAACATAGAAGCCTTCAACGACTCTTTAGAACAAAGGATGAAAAGTGAAGCTGACCAAACAAGGATATGGCAGTGTCGGCAAATTGATCTTGTCTCCAAAGATCAATCAGCAAAAGACGATCTAATGAATGCTCTGTTAGAATCAGTCAAATGGATGTGGCAAAATGATGCCACTGCAGCAGCTTCTAACCAATTTCCTTGTAAAACGCCAACATGCAGAGGGCAAAATAACATGTTACCAAACTTGATACGAAAGACCACAACTGACTGTCTGGAAAAAAGGCTGGCAACGGGCCTATATCCAATAGTCTCAATTATAAATGACAGAAATGTATCTGAAACAAATGTCTTCACGTCAGCTCCTCAGACAAAATGTTAGACAATGACTAATCAGGGAGCTACCATGTTAAAAGATGTCGTGACACAGCCGTTGGCTGCAAGAAATGATCAAGAGTCCCTAACAGTCTATTTTAAAGAGGCAGTTGCAGAGGTCAGTCTTAGTGACCAAGCCGAGCAAAAGAAAAATGAAGTAAACAGAAGCAGATCCGAAGATGCCAGTGTAAAAAACCCATTTTCATCTTTTGGAATTTTCACGGGCTCGGCCAAACAAGTGGAGTTAAATGTGAAGAGGGAAACTTCAACGATTGCTCAGAAGGGTCTAAAGTGTCATCCCAAACCCAAAATAGAAAAAAAAAGTAACTTGTCAAAACTCTAGAAAATGTTTAAGAAACCTACCAACACCATCAAAGACTGGTCTATTTGAGAGTACAAACACTTCGAAAAAACCTCTGTCAATGAAAGACACTGTAAATAAAATCAACAAAGATCTGGGAGCCCAGGAAGCAGTTAAAAAAACAAATATAAACAAACGGCAGAGAATAGACTCTGCAGATCAAGCGTCAAGTTCCTCTTCCTCTTCAATTGACCTATGTGATTTATCAACATACACACTAGAGGAAGACGCCGATAATGCAGAGGAATCATATATTACAGATCGCTCAGCCATGCCAGAATCAAAGTTAAGCTCATCAGGCAAAATAAAGAATTGTCAGGCAAATACAAAAAAACTTAGAACTGACCCGAAAAAAATTGCCTGAAAAAGAAGACCAAAAATGTGACTATAAGCCAGGTATGGTCTGTAAATTAAATCCAAAACTAACTTCTAACCAAGTGCAAAAACAAATGAAAGATCTTGGAAAAATATCACCCAAACAACATTTGGGTAGGACAACAAACAGGTGGAAGTTGAGACTACAAAATATTCACTTGGATGACAATGAAGTAAATTTAAATCGTCGAACGTCATGAAACTATTTCAGTGTATCCCCTCTTTACGGACTGTCACGTCTGATGACATTAAAATTGTAGAATACGTGTCTGAAAAAACATCAGACCAAGTATTACTTCATTTGAAATCACAAGCAGTAAAACTGAACTGGATGCTAAAGATGACTCGCTTTTTTATGGATTCGATCTCCTCCTCGAACCAGATGATGAAAACTTTGATGAGGAAAATTTAAATGCCCGCAAAATAGTCACAACAAAAAACGAACAAACAAGAGAGAAACTGAGGAAACGGATGTCAAGTAAAGGAAGTAATACATGCAAAGAAGTCCCATCACTGCACAGATCAAGTGGCAGTGGTAAATTTGCTTCAAACGTACAGCACTCACATAAGCTATGATGAAACAAAGACAAAACTTCCTGCAACCTGCTGTCGTGGAACACGAGAGGCTTTTTGCATCTGTTCAATACATTTCGCTTCAACTTAGATGAAAATATTGCAATTTGTTTGCAAGAAACGTGGCTTAGAGGCGTTCCTTCAAGAGACGGATATACCATCCTATTAAATCCTGCTGGGAAAAACAAAATGGGTCGTTCGTTCTCTGGTCTCTTAACAATGGTGAAAATGTAAAAAAAAATGGATAGTTATGGACACATTCAACCCAAACATATTTCTTCAAGGCACAATCATGGAGTGGAGAAACCCAAAAAAAAATCCAGCCAGCACAATTGCTGCTTTTAAACACCTACTGGAATCTGGCTATGATCAGCTCAAGGAAGTATATACATTCTGTGACTTCACTAATTGATGAAAAAATGTAGTTATTTATTTATTCATTGTATTGTGTTCCACAGTACAAATGTACTTTTAACACATTACATAGAATATACATAAAACGAGTAACACATAGTTAAGCCATACAAATACAATACCAAATTCTCATTTCATACAATTCATAAAACAACCACAGGAAGGGAAATATCATCCACCAAAATCTAAGTCTTAAAAAAGTATTGCAGCATTCTTTAAACATTCTTAAGCATGGATACACAGACTCAGTTCATAGCAATTTAAAATCCTCCTCCAGAGTTCTTCTTCAGATAAGTGCCCTCTCCCAGGGAAAATTTGAAATCTCAAAGTTTCCAAATTGGAACACACGAAACATAGGTGCTTCAGAGTCTCAATCTCAGTCTTACAGTGAAGGCACAGTCTCTGATTTTATGGAATATTAAGGCGCCGGCCCAATATTTTGTTAGTTTGGGCCAGATTCAACCCAAATATTAATAGTTGAAACCTGAAACTCCTCGAAGGGTGTTTTTTCAAATAGGGAGCAAGAACATTGAAGCTTTTGCAAGTCCACACAAAGTGACCCCCAAAACATTTAGCATCCATAATCGGAGATCTCACATTTGACTATATGTACCTACACCATGAAAGAATGGTGGCTTCAAACAACTTGAAAATAATAATAGGCGGAGAACTGAATTATTCGTGCTTTACGAAAGAAAAAAAGACCCAAATTAACACTCCAATTCCATTCAAAAACCTTTCAAACAAAGGCCAGAGGTGGAAATCCACTCTTAAATGCTGACATTGTGAAATGGCCAATGGAAATGTTAATGGCGACCTTCCGCCGAAAGCCACCTGGCATCGAAACCAGAGCCAAAAGATTCTTGACTATATTTGGGTCTCGCAAAACCTATTTGATTACATAGAAGACTACAATGTGCTGAAACTCACATGGTCATTAGACAATACTGTGTCGTCCCAGATTTATGACAAACCATTGCCTGTAAATGCATGTGGATACAGACTGCAAATAAATGGATCTCAGATAGACGACCTAAGATCTAAATTGCTTGCAACAGCGTTAGACAAAGAAATAAATTACGCTCCACTACTGAGGCAATTTACCATAAAAATCAACTCGAAAGGTACAGCAGGCCACACACATAAACACACCTATAGCCATGCTGTAAACCTTGAAAAAAAAGCCTGCCCAGAGATATAAGAAAGTTAATGAAAAAACAAGACAGATATACGGATGTAGCCATCAAAAAACAGCGACACTGATACCGAACTTGGCTGAAATCTTTTGCAATAATCCGGGATCAGGAACGAGCTGAAACAATCTTGGAGCTGATAGTGAAACACAAATCGCGGGAAACTTGTCCAATCCTAAACAATGGTAGCACAAGTGTAACCAAGTTTTGTCAAATGAAGTATCAGCTGTTGCATGGGAAAAACACTTCAATTATGTGTTTAAAAGCACAATAGTCAGATCTCCACCAACCCACACTGAAAATGAAAAACCCTGGAATGTGTGTGAATCAAACATAGATATTGAATTTGCAATTCAACATCTGAAGAACTCCAGAGCAGCTGGCCCTGACGGCATCACAAATGTGATGCTGAAGAAAAACAAGGAAAATTGGGCAAAGTTCATCGAAGCCCTATTCACAAAGATATCCACCTTAAAGATCATTCCTGTGGCTTGGGGGGCTGCAGTGGTTGTACCGATATACAAAAAAGGAAATTGGGCTGAGCCTTCCAATTACCACCCGATCGCCTTATTAGACACAATTGGAAAGATCTCTGCCTCTTTTCTGCAAGAACAACTAGCAGACTGGGCCTCCAAAGTCGACCTCAGCGATTGTCGCCAAACTGGATTCACAAAAGGTGTAGAAACAGAGGTTAACCTAGTTCTCCTAAATCTCTTGAAATTAGAACATCTGAAAGGAAAAAAGAAGCTGTTCCTCACGTTTGTGGACATGCGACAAGCCTTCGAAACCGCTAGTTACTTTGGCAGAAACTGATAAAATGGCAATGTCCGCCAGAGTTACTCAACCCTGTGAAAGCACTACATGCCGAAACCACAATTCGTATTCATTTGAATCATTCTGGAGAATTAACAAATGAGATTTCAATGGCAAAAGAAGTAAACAGTTTTGCGCCAAAAGTAAATGGACATCCAATCAGCTGTATCACATACGCGGACAACTTGGTGCTGATAGACAGCACTCAAATAGGGCTGCAGCGGTTACTATTCAAACTACAAGAGTATCTAATTGAAAATGACCTGAACATAAATACCACAAAAACCAAAATAATGAAAATGGGCTCTCAAGAAGGAGTAAGAAACAAAAATGTTAAATAGACTGTAACGGGAGAAAACATCAAAACGATAACAGCCATACGTGATCTTGGAGTGATATTTAATACATCAATCTGAGAATGGCTTGGCAACAAGACCTGTTAAGCTGACTAACCACCTACGCCCTTCAGGGTGCAAAATTACATAATGAGTATGGAAAATTCTCACTATGCCAGATCTTGATGTGCTATACAAAAAAGGTAATCCCAGCAATTACTTTTGGTTGAGAAGCTGCATGAAACATAGATAAAAAATATCAGGCAAATCCTTAAAGGCCTATTCTGGCGAAGAGTGCTTAGACTGCCGCAGTATGTCTCAATGACAATCTTGCGCCATGAACTCGCAATAAATTCCCTATAAAGTACTATAGTATGGAAATCCTGTGCAGTCCTGAGTAAAATGATGGTAAGTTCACCTTCCCCAGCCAATAAAATATTAGCTCCAAGAGTGACCACTATAGACAACGGCGTGCTGAAATGTTGGATAACCAAATTAGACGTAATTTTGTGTTCAGCAGACTTAAAGAAAGAGTCACTCTTAAACCATCCGCAACTGGTAAAAAAAAAGTGAACTGGTTTTGGATTAAAAACACAGAGAAACAAGCAAAATTATGCAGTGCATTAAAGCTTGAAGCAGCGGAAAATGGTCTCGACATACAACCAAAATACGTGCGACAATGCCCGTCTCACTATCATCGGGATCAGTTTGTAAAACTACGGCTCAATGCTTTAAAAACAAAAGTTGTTGTGGCTAAGGCAGGATAAAGACACAAAAGACAATCTATGCAGGCACTGTAAAACAGATATAGAAACATTAATGCACTTGATAACAGAATGTTTGGCCATATCTAATCAGAGATTTCTTTTTCCAGGGTTCTCTGCCCCACTAAATGGGAATATGAAAGACTGGTGGACCCAGGTGTTGTCAGGGCACAACATCAAATTATCCTGTGCAGTCATTGACTTTATGGATGCAATTCTATCTACTGACTAGTAGATTTTCTTGTTTTCTTTTCTTCTGTTCTTGTGATACGATCTCGAAGAAACTAACAAATGGAAAACTAATCACGAAGAACGTGGAAATGATTATGGGCTATCTCCTGTTTTGACCTGTGAGAAACGTTTTTGTAACAAAATGTTTGTATGAACTAAACATTGCAATAAAAAAAATGGTGGTATTTCTTGTAGCATAACACCCTTTTATAATTTGGGCACTCTCCTCAGAACATACTCTAACAAATGTCTCCTTTCATTATGTTTCTTTTGCTACCTGGGTTGTGGGAAGCAGAAGTGGCATCACAGAGTCTCATTAGGGCACTCCCGGTTCAAGTAACGTCTAGTAGATGCATTAGAAGAATACATGATAGGGCAAGAGTAGAATGTGAGAGGTTGATAATGCAAACTTACATAGAACAGTGATATGTTGAAAGGGGTAGGATTGCGCTTGACACCATTATAGTACAGAAACCATCAATCAAGGACCAACAATCAAGGTACAGTATTTTAATAAAATATGTTGAAAAATAGTCGACACGTGTTTCGACACTAAGGTCATCTTCAAGGCTAAGCCACAAACATCATTAGCATATAATAATCAACATATTCAATATAATAACAATAAAGGAATTGTTGTTGAAATAAATACCGAAAAGTATTTGAAGATATTTCTGAATAAAAGACATACCAAGAATCAGGTAAGGAGTGTGGTACAGCATTGCGGATCAATGTAGGCACACAATGTAAATAAAGAGGAAATGGACAAAAATTAAAAAAGATTCATCAACAAAAGTTAAGGTTAAAACCTTATTGCCATCTCTAGACTAGTTATGACCAGCACCCCGTGGCACAACCGCATGCAAGTCCAAACACCAAAAAAGTACGAGTGGTAACCAAAAATCAGAAAACACCAGCAATAATTGTGATATCTGAAGGACGAATGCGGGAATAAACACAATAACCAGTAATTGGTGACAAAATGCAAATCGAAACACCAATTAGGTGAGACCACTCAAGTCCAACATCATATAGTGAAAAGTCCATCAGAGAATAATGGGACACGCTAAATTGCTTACCACACAAAGTTACAAATAATCAGTTCAATAGCGATATCCTAATAAGGAGAAAAGTTAAATTAAACTCAATTCGGAGGCTACAATGTGTCATGAATCAGATAATAGAGATTTGAATAAAGCCACTCACCTATTGTATACGTTGAGTGGTTCCCATCAATCAGGACATATTACGAGTAAAGAAAACAGAAGGCAAATGCCACATTGGCTGGCAAGAATATATTACCTGAAAGATAACCAAAATTAGTGAGGAACTATGATATTAGTGTGAGCAGGAAGCAGACACTCGCAAAGAAATAATTACTTACTTGACAAATCGAGTGAGATTCAGGTATGGCAGGAAAAATCCAACCTTCGCTTACCGTGAATGCTCCGAAATAATAGATGCCGCCAGAAGCGTCACAGGAGTGAATATGTTGATTATTATATGCTAATGATGTTTGTGATTTAGCCTTGAAGACGACCTAAGTGTCGAAACACGTGTCGGCTATTTTTCAACATATTTCATTAAAATACTGTACCTTGATTGTTGGTTTCTGTACTATAATGGTGTCAAGCGCAATCCTACCCCTTTCAACATATAACTGTTAATTTAGTGCCAGCCTGTGTGGATTGGTTGGTGGGTACTGGATTGCTGCTCACACCCTTTTCACAGATATTGTGCTTTACAGATTTATTATATGAATAGCGCACAGATACTTTGTTTGTGACTCCACACTTCTGGTTACTGTTACATAGAACAGTGGGCCATGCTCGTGGTCTGGGAAATAGGCACTCAGGTACAGTGGGCTACTTCTGACGGGGTGGGCAAGCCCAGGTGTCATTGAAGAAGGTAGGTGTAAGAACCATAGGTTTGTCTACACATTGTTACACTCACCTTGTCTCTGCAGGGATGTTGGGGCATGGTTGGGGCCCTCCCTGGACTTGTCTCCCTTGGATCAGGCTTCTTCCCCTGCTCCTGTAGTGTGGGCTTTGCTGGTTGCTGGCACTGCCCCTGTTTATTTATGAGGATGAGCTCTCCGTCCTGCTTCTCATCTGCAGGGGTGCCTTTAATGGACCTAGTTCCTTCACTGGTCCATGTGAGTGGTAGCCCAGACTGGCTGTGGCTGATCCACTTCTAAGGTAAGTGTTTCTCAACAATGATTACTGTCCGTATCCTTTTGCAATGTCTTTTTTCCGTGATTATTGTCCGTAACCCTGGTAATGTCTTTCTTTCTCCCCAATAGGTGGTGAAAGGCCCAGCAGAGTCGCGGTATTGGAAGCAAGTCCAAATGGGGACCAGAGGAGTTTATGATGTCTCAAGTAGAAGGTAAGTTTGGTTCTAAGGTCAAGCGTGAGAAATGTGCTGTGTGCGACCTTAGCGTAAAGTCTTTATGTTGTTTCTAACCTTGTTTGTCCTTTTCTCCAGCAGGAATGGCCTGGCGACATCTGACGAGGGGCAGCTATCCGAAAGCCTGCCGGCGGTTGCTGGATGGATGGATTTGCGAGGATGCTGGACGAGAAAAGCTCCCACGTAGCTTAGACGCCCGAAACAGGTGAGGAGGCGCTCCGACTGCAATAACTGCTTGAATAAGGTAAGATGCGCTGCAGGCGATGGGATTGCGGGAGTCAGGTAAGAGCGCTTCAGGCAGCGGTGAGCGTTACGCTGCTATAAGCAGACTAACGCGAAGCACTTGCATGCGGGCAGGGCAGGCTTAATTAGCCTGGCCCAGACATGCCCCCTTGGCTCTGCCTTGTTGCCTCAACTTGCCACTCCCAGAGGATGCTGCACGTGCAGCCCAATGCAGCCCAATGTTTTCCTATAGACACGCCTGACGTGGATGCACATGGGGGCCCTGCAGAAGATGAAATAACATATGCACGAGAAATAAAGTGTGCAGAGCACACTTTCTCATGAGCCTGGCCCCAAAGGCACCAGGACTTGGTCCATCTGGACGCTTTGTATGATGTAACTAGTGGTCCTTGCCCAGTGGCCATGACAGCACTCCCCCTCAAGGCCCCTCTCACGGGCACTCTTCCCCAGGTCCTGGTTTGGCAGGATTGTTACGATGGAATTGTTTGATTAGCCATGGGGCGTGGACGAAATCAACAGGTTCCCATGTGCGGTCTTGAGGTCCATAACCCCCCCAGTCGATCAGGTAGTACAGTTTAGATCGCACTATCTTGTAATCCAGAATGGCTTTGACTTTGTATTCTGGTTCTCCTTCTATTATATCAGGCTCGGGTGGTGCTTTTATTCGAGTATCTGGTTTCATTGGTTTCAGGAGAGAAACATGGAATACCGGATGGATTTGCATATTGGCTGGTAGATCCAATTTCATGGCAGAAGGGTTAAAAATGGTTTTGATGCGGACGACACCCAGCTCATTCGGCTGAACTCTTTAAAATCTGCAAGGAGCTTGCCAACCCTGCTGCAGTCTCTACCTCTCCTGTCCCCTCACAGGCCCTCTGCACTGCACTGGCCTCTCACTTCATCTCAAAAACTCAGGACATCCTGTCCTCACTCTCCTATCACCTCCCTCCCTCTCTTCCCGACTCTTCCTCTGGCCCTTCTGCAGCCACCCCTCCTCCCTCCTTCTCTGCCTTTCCACTTTTTTCTGCTAACGAGGTTTCCAGACAAGTCCGATCTATGAAAGTCTCGTCTAAACAGGTTCACCCCTGTTCCTCCAAAACTATCAAGGACCACATCGATTCCCTGGCTCCTGCCCTGTCTGACTTTTGCAACCACTCCTTCGCCTCTGGAGTCTTCCCTTCCCCCCTCAAGCACTCCCTTGTGCACCCTCTTCTTAAGAAACCCTCCTCCGACCCCTCCTGCCCGGCTAACTATCGCCCAATCTCCATCACTCCCTTCCTGGGCAAGCTCCTGGAGAAACTGGCCATCTCCCAGCTTAACCTCCATGCCGAAACTGTTGGTAGTCTCCATGACCATCAATCTGGCTTCAGAGCAGCCAGAAGCACAGAAACTGCTCTCCTGAACATCCGTGAGGACCTGCTCTTGAACCTCGACTCCAACACTCCAACAGGCTGACCTCTTTCCTTTCAAAGCGACCCTCCCAGGTCCAACTTGGGTCCTTCCTCTCTGACATCTTTTTCTCCACCTGTGGTGTTCCCCAGGGATCTAATCTCTCTCCCTGGCTGTTCAACCAGTATCTGGCACTCCTTGCCCACCGCATCGCCGCTCTCTGCCCCTACTTTCAGTGCTATGCGGACGACACCCAGCTCATTTTCAGGCTACCCTCGGCCTCCTCATTTCCTTCCCTCATCTCTGACTGTCTGTCTGCCATCCAGGAATGGTGTGCCACCAATGACCTCTGCCTTAATGCTAGTAAGACTGAGATTCTACTCATTGGCACAACCACTCCCTCCTTCCCTGTAGCTCTCTGGCCATCCTAGCTTGGCCCTCCTCCTGCTCCTACCTGCAAGGCAAAAAACCTCGGGGTCATCTTCGACTCCACACTCTCCTTCTCCCCTCATATATCTGACGTCTCTAAGAAGTCACACTACCAGCTGCACCTCCTCAGAGGTATTCTTCCCTTCCTCTCCTTCCCCCAGAAGCTCACTGTCTCCCGAGCCCTGGTTCTCTCGAAGCTGGACTACTGTAACAGCCTCTATCTTAATCTGCCTGCCTCCACTCTCCGCCCCCTGCAACTCATCCAGAACAGAACTGCGAGATTTGTCCTTGGCCTCAAGCCCAGGGACCGTATCTCTCCAGGACTGAAATCTCTACACTGGCTCCCAGTGGTTGCAAGGATTAAGTTCAAAACCCTCTGCATTGTCCACAAGGCCTTTTGGGGCCTGGGGCCTAAATACCTTCAACTCGCTCTTCCGAAATATCTTCCTTCCCGAGCCCTTCGCTCATCCATCTCCAACTCCCTCAGGGTCAGCCGCTTCTCGAAGCAACAAGTCAGGGGTCGATCTCTCGCCGTGGCAGGGGCCTCCCTCTGGAACAGCCTTCCTGCCTCCCTGAAACTTGAGGAGAACCATCTCCGGTTCCGGAAGCACCTCAAAACCTTCCTCTTTGCTTCTGCTTTCTCTCTCACTCTCCCCTGCTAAAGTCTCGACATGAATCTGCACCGAATCTGCAACTGGGCCACTCTCACCGACCTCGGTCCTGGTCCCAGCCACTCTCCTCTTGCACTGCCTCCCTGGCAACCCCTGCACTGAGGGACTGTCTCTGTATCCCTACAGCCCCCCTTTTCCCAGCACTTGTCTGCACTTACCTTGCACTTGCCACCAGCTGGCCATATTTATTTACTTATTCTACTTACTTGTACTGCACTTCCCCCTTCCCCTTGCACTTTTCCCTTCCCCCTACCCCTGCACTTGCGCGGTCTGAATGTCACCTGGCCTAGTAGGATCGTTGTCTGTCTTCCCCTTGTTCCCCCCCCCTGCCTCGTCGCGCCTTGAAACACTTGTGTATAGGCGTGTTACAAATGCCATATCATATCATATCATATCATAACGTCCCAGGTACCTGGGACGGAAGGCTCGGGTCCTTTCAATGGAATGTTCTTGGATGCCAACCATACCTTATCTCCGACTTGGTAATGAGGAGCCTCCCTCCGATGTCGGTCTGCAAACTTTTTCTGTTGTTCTTTGGCTCTGGTCAGGTTTTCTACTGCCTCTTTAAGGGTTCAAGTAATGGTCTTATGCAATGTGGTAATTGCTCGCATTTCCAGTTCATCAAGTGGCTCAAAGGAGGACGTTCGAGGATGTCGACCGTGCATGGTGTAGAATGGGGTTTGTCCAGTGCTAGTGTGGATAGAGTTATTGTAGGTAAATTTGGTTAACCAGAGGATACTTTTCCAGGACTCCTCAGTTTGTTGCAACATACATCTCAGGTATTGCTCTAGGCTCTGATTGGTCCGTTCCATTTGACCATCGGTTTGGGGATGGTGACTTGTGCATAACCGAAGGTCAATTTTGGCTATTTTACAGCATCTTCTCCAGAGAGCTGAGATGAATTGTGGACCCTTTGTATGATGGGACTAGTGGTCCTTGCCCAGTGGCCATGACACAAATGTAGGAATTGAAGGCCATTCAATTAGGCAGTCAAGATGTTGCAAACAGTGGCCAGGAGCTGAGGAAAGAACACAGGCAGTGGAAGGTAGGAGGTCAGTCAGCCATGCCCGGACAGGGCAGGGCAGGGGAAGAAGGCAGGGCCTTAGTTGTGGGCCTTTATAAGGGGTCTGGCTCCCTGCTGGCTTTGTGCATCACAAGACATATGTGGGACAGTCCTTCAATCATCCAAGGCTGGAGGCGGGTGAACCAGTGAAGGCATAACAAATGAGGCATCAGTCATCGATGCGGTTGCTAGTAGTCCTTCTAAACTCTTCTGAATATAATCAGGCATCACATCAAAGGCAATTCACTGCATGGTGAATAAGCACAGCACAGCTTTCCTTAAAGTGGATTTCACCAAGATCACCTAGGATGGTGTAAGCGTGAGTTGTTGCATGGCAAGAGCTCTTGTGCTACACTGAGATCAGCAGAGGGCCAGGCAGGGGAAGAAGGCAGCAGTCTTAGTTTTGGGCCTTTGCAAAGGGACCAGCGTCACCTGCCTACTGGCTCCCTGCATCATGCAGGGATAAGTATGTGAGGTAGGGGATTCACATAGAAATACATCATAAATGGCTGGCGCGCATCATAAATGAAGTGCTCATATTCTGGCAGTGAGCACATGTTTTAAAAATGCTAAGAGTTGAGGGTAACATTTTATCTGTCTGGTTTGCACTATATATATATATATATATCAGCTGTGTGATTCCATTCAGCATGGCATGAGCTGCGAAGATGGAATGTGCCCTGTTGAATGCAGCAATGTTACAGTTCTAGTAGCAAAACTGTTGTTTTCCAGGTGAAAAATACTGGGCTGAACGGATGAGGTGACATGTGCAAAACAAGGGGAAGGTTTATTCTTGAACGACAGCAAGAGGTTATAAAAGAAGCAGAGACAGGGTGTGAGTTCAGACTTGCAGGCAGACATGCAGGAGTGACAGGGGAAGCAGGGATCCTCTGCAGGGAGCTGAGCTGAGTCAATGCTGGGAGCTGCTAGGATCGTGACCTTCCTTATCACTGGCGAGCCAAAAGAGAGGGGTTTTCCCACCAAATATGTCAGCTATATTTTCTGAAGAGGTTATACCTAATTCAGGAACAGGAACTGGCTCCAAAACCTTTTCATTATTCATATGCCCACAATATATGCCAGCATTGCCACATTTCATAATCCCTCTGTCCACAATACATGCATATAAACCAGTATTGTACCAGTTTAACAAGACATGTTTCATGCTGGCTATGCTGTTTTAGGTTAGTATTGTCACTACAAGAACACACAGTGTTAGCTGTACCTAATTACAACAATATTGCCACTCTAAGAAGATCTTGACATGCTGGCTGTGCCAGCACATGCCAGCATTGCCACTGAAAGAAACCCCCCCCATTGGCTGTGACCAATAATGCCAGGATTACCATTGTAAACACATTGTTTTATGCTGACTATGTCAATATATATGCCAGCAATGCCTTGCAACATGTTGTTTTGCTATCCAGTGCCAAAAATTAGCTATGATTGAACGTAAACCATTGACATTGTCTTGTGAACAGCCAGTACCTAATATAGCAGTGATTGGTAGACTGGCACACATGCTAGAGCTGGCAGTTCTCTCTGTATTCTATGGAAAAAAGGGATGAGACTATCAGCTAAAATGTTGCTGTTAGTCTGTTTCCCTAAGAACTGGCCAGGGCCATGATTAGGAAGCTTAAGCAGAATTTCTTAAAAAGAGCAATTAGCCACTTTACCAATGTTGTTGTTACCATACATTAAATCCAAAGCCACGAGGGACATAGCATATGAAGTGTTCAATGTCTTTCTTTATCTTTTATTTTTCAGTGGAAAGAAGAGGGTTAAGGGAAGGCCTTTAAAAAGAAATCACAACAGGTGTCACAAAGGATTTTTTTAAAGGTTTTCGCTAAGGATTTCACAAAGCTTTTATTTTAAATTTTTGGGGTGCAAGAGAAAATGTAAGGGAAAACTAACAACTGCAAAGGGTTTCAGAAATGCTTTTTTCAAAGGGGGAGTTCACTTTTCCAACGTTAATGCCTTTTCAATTATGGCTGCATGCCATGGCCACAATTTGCCCTTTTGCAAGGGACAGGGTGGAACACACCTTCAGGAACACAGAGGGCTTGCTAAGAATGTGTCTAGCAATCACCTTTGTAATTAAGTAGTGAAGGAACTTCTTGAAACAAGCAAAATTATAAAACTAAAATCTCACAGTGATGTGAATTCCATTTTTGTGACTTTGGCCTCTTTCCCAGAAGGAGAATAAATCACATTCAAAGAAAAGATTGGAAACATTCTTATCATTACCAAAAGTGCTTTCTATTTTTCACTCAATCTGTCTTACTTTTTTGGAAGCTGTGCTCAGAGAAAAATCTATTCAGTCTATACGTAAAATGTAGCTTATCCAGCTGTCAATAAAAAATGTAAAGACTAGTGTGAGTCTGTGAGTCTGTTGTGTCTCTACTCCCGCTTGTACATCTTATACCAAGCTTCTCTCAGGCTTTTCTGACATTGCTAAGAGAACAATTTCTGTCCCTGGATATTTCACATGTGCATTTCATTGACAACAAATATATCAAGTTTAGCTCAGGCCTTGATCTTTGTTTTGAATGATTTGCAATAATATTAATTTGGTATATTTTTTAAAAGGTATTTATTAAAAAATAGACAATCGCCATGTTTTTTAAGCATCTTAGTTAAAGCAAAACATATCCAGGTTGATGCACCTTTCTTAACAAAATATGCCCATCTTTCATGAATTTGTTCTTCACAAAATTCCTATGCAATGGTGTTGCAATTGTATATGTAACTTCCCAGTCTCTTAAAACATTCTGTTTGCTTGTATGTGATGTACTTAAATTGTAGTATTAGACCAAAGTGTGTTGTCATGTATTGTCTCCACACTCTACTGGTAGATGTAACCTGAAACATGCTTAGTATACAGTCTCAATGCCACTGTCCTTGGTGTACTGTGTAATCAAATTGGAGTTTTCCAAATGCTTCGTTGGCTATGTACTAATCTTAGTGTACAAGTGAATTGACTAGGGATTCTATTCTCCCGTTGCTTTCCTTATCTCACTCGGAAATCTCAAAAATGATTTCCCTAGTGCTTTCCTTCTATTTTTTTGGACAGTGTAAATTATTAATTTAATTTGAATTGCATGTGGGTTCTTCTAAAAATAATTCCAAAGAATTGTTTCTATTTTGGCTTGGCTTGATTATGACTGGTCCTAACTGTGTCTTCAGTTGCAAGCAACTGGCATCTTTCTGGCTCTCTCCCATCTTCTGGGCTTTCTCCTCCTGCATGGGCATTTCAGCTATTCATCGCCCATCTTCAGCTATCCTGGGCTACCCTCTCTGCTCACATCTGCATGGCACCTCAACCTTTGTTTTCCAGTTGTTCTGAGTCTGCGATCACAACATAATCCTATGTCCCCTTTAAACAGTGTTTAAGGCTAAACTCCACCTGAAGTCCAAATTGATGAGACTTACATTAACCCATTGGGCACTGATGTTGTTTCAGCATCTTGTTTGCATTTGGTTGTTGTAAAACTCACCTCTTCTAGGTAGCCTTTTTGGGAATCCAACAAAGCCCTCACTAATTCCGCTTGGCGTCCCAAGCTGCCTGTTAAACAGCCCCATTCCATTCTCGAGGAAAAGAATGAGGTATTGTGCCAGATTCCTCCCTTCTCTGTGCTGGCATGAGCATGTGTGCATGTTAAAGTGTTCTGACCCTGCAATGAAAAAAGCAAACACTTGTCGGTCTCACTCTTATCCTCCCTTGAGTTCCACCCCTAACCCCACTCCACTTTGATTTTACTTTTGGCAGCAGAAGATGGTCCTTAGCACCTTGGGCTAGTTTCTTCCCTGCCCAAACATCATAGTCCTGCTTGCGCCGGATTCCTGTGGCACATCTTGCTGTAGTTTGTACCAAGTGTCACCCGTATGCTGTACACAATTCTAATTACCCAGGAGACCTTATATACCCCTGCAGCTGGTGAAAACGTTGAATGTTGTGGTTTTATAACTTATTTCTACCCTATAAAAAGCTAAATACATGACAACAGGTAATACAATGTGAAAACGCACTCATCACATTCTCTCAATGGATAAAGATAAAGCTCTCCTGCTCTTACCTTGAGAGTGGGAAAGTGAGCAAGTGAAATGAGACCTGTTGGTAAGAGGTCAGTGGTGGGAGTGGAGGGTAGCATGCTGCTTTGACTTGTATGCACTACTCCACCACTCCCCTGACAACCAACTCCTCTCTACAATCTCCTGCCGCCCTACACTACACACACATACACCCCCACATATGGCCACCACAGGACTAGCCATTAGCACATCAGCATTAACTGAACCATCAATAGTCTTTCCTCTTTAGCCCTATCAGTCTCTCCCACATCAGTGGTTAAGCAGTCTATCAAATCTTGAGCTCTTCCATATGGATACCATACTCCCAAGTCTCTCCGCCAGACACATAAAAAACAGGAACCGGTTACTTCCGACCTGCAACCTTTAACAATACAGGTTTTGCATCTGCCTCTCTGACTGTCCCTCTAATGACCCCCCTTTTCTTACAGAGCCAAGTGCAGCAAGGTCCCCAATAGTGGCAGAAGGGTGCGATATAAGACTGCTTGCATTACATTACATTACTGTGGATCAGCCCTGCTTCTCCCTCTGACAGCCAAGCACAAACAAGGGAGAAATAGCAAGTGAACTCGGTTTTTTAAATGGCCATAGAAACTCTTAAAATGTTTAGGGCTCGGATTGGCCTGCCAAATCTCTTTGAGATATTTTTCAATTGGAAATAGCCTGCTGATCTAAAACTTCTGGAACTTTCATGTGAGTTTGAGTGAAACTTTGACATGCCTCCAAATTACACAAGATTGTAAGATTACACTGAATCCCTGACATGTGATTCAGCTTGTCTCTGGAGTTTGGTGAGCTAGAAGATTGCTCAGCATTGATCAGGACATTTGGGCCTGTTGTGTAGTTGGCTATAAGACTAATACATTTGGTCTTGAAGGCTATCCTTTCTGCCGTGTATGTTTGGTTTGGGGTAGCGTGTAGGTGTAACTTAGGTGCTCTATCAATGTGTTCTGCCCGGTGCAATGCCTGCACCAATGTCCTGTATAGTGCTACCCAGACAGTCTTTTGTGTGGTACATTCCGGGGCGTTTATTCTGTGTGAAAAGTGCCATGTCACAGTTTTGTCAACTACATCTGTCCCAGTCTCTGTTTTTCTTCAGATGATTTTCTTGGTTATTCATTTTTATGTTATTGGCATAGTTGACATATTGCCAGCTTGACATACTCCCATTTGACTGTATCTTTTTGACCTAATTCGGTAGGTCAAATGGTACACTTAAATAAAAAAATTGTTGTGAGGTGGGAAGAAGTCAGGGGGGGGGAGTGCAGGGTTCTACCACTGCATTAAGGTGGGTTGCAGGGGTCTTCCTCTGCAGTAGGTCACAAAGAATTAGGTCACAAAAATGCAGTCAAATCGACAGTAGGTCATGTTTTTCAGGTCAAACAACCCATATCCATTTTATGACACGTGACTTCCTGCCTTGCTTGATGGGGGTGGTATGGGGAAGTTATGTACACACACACTTTTACTAGACCGCAAAGCCTGGACTGGTGTTTAGAAAAACACCTTTAAAGGAAGGATTCACTTGACCTACAATGATGTATGGATTGGAATAGTTTCCAAAATAATGCACCCCCATAACACTGTAATAGATTGAGCCCAATCCAAAATATGAATGGCTCAAAAAACATAAAAAAGTGTCATTGTTATTATTATTATTCTAATTACTGGTCTGCCGGTATCCTGCCAGTAATTCCGACAGGATACCAGCAAACGGACCTACCGTTACCGGCATCTGATATCCCGGTATTATCGGAATATTACAGGTGCCGGCAATGGCAGTCACTCCCCATTCCATGGAGTCCCATATAACTCCATGGGGGGAATTGCCTGTATTACCCGCACCAGTATTACCCGTGCCTGTAATATCAGCAGTTTCTTTAGCCAGTGGGGGCCCGATTTACTCCCAGCTCTTGGCTGCAGGTAAATCCGTCAACCCCCACTGGCAAACATGCAGTTTGGCACTTTTACTGCCACTTTTCCTGCACCCTCAAAATTATAATGAGATCCTCTTCTAAACAGGGGGAGTAAGAGGTAAGGGGTATAGAACTTTAAGTGAAGAGCCGCAACCCAATTCGCTTATGAAATCACTTAAACGAATGTGGCATTGCACCCTTAAGATAAATTGTATCTGCTTGGAACTGATTACATTCATAACAAATTTGCGGTATTAAATGCCTGGGGGAGAGCTGTCATCTGCTGCTTGTTTGTAAAATTAGAGGCTGTTGATGTCAACCAAAGTCAATTAAAAATCCCAAATTATCTTTATGCAGATAGCTTAGTCATTCAGAATAATTAAGTTATTAAGTGTGACTAAATTCAGAAAGCTCTAATTGCGAAACTAATAGAAAAGAGTCCCCTTGGTTAATGAAAGGATTTTAATTTTGATGACAGGATCATTTAATCTGAAAAGTTGTTAGCTGGTGATTATGATAAATGTGTGGTAAACAGTAAATGATTTTGACTGCAAGCAGTCCTGGAAGAATAATACCTGCGAGCTATTCATCGCGGGAGGCCACGTGCACTGATAGCAATAGTTGTACCATCCGTGGTGTTATCAACACATGTGCTTCGTCATTTATTTGGGAAAGCGTGCTTCTTGGCGCAACGGTTGTGCAATGAAGGACAACGCCCATCAGACACTCGGCCATCATTCTTGGACGTCTCGAATGCACGCTGTTCTGACACAAAACGACCTGTGTCTTGTATTAGGTGGGACTTCGTGGGGTAAATTGGGGCCGTTGGAATATCATTCTGTTTTGGTAAAGCGGCACAACTTTCATTACGAAAGGTTCACCCGGTCTGCAGAAAATGTGAGACGTGATTTGGGAACGTAATGCAAATCCACACACTATGCAGTGAGCAGTGGTGGAAGGTTAATGAAAGAAGTATTGGCACTTTGGTCTCGGCAGAAGCATATGTCCCAGGAGGATAGCTCAGTGGCAATGTGCTCGCCTTGGAAGCAAGACTACACAAAGCAACACAGGTTCGATCCCCGGTCCGCTTAATAAATATGCAACTAAGACAAAAAAATATAATTATTCTGTAACAGTGCCTCAATGCTCCCGGGCTGTGTGAGGGCTTTAGAAATTCAAATAAATGTGTCTTCGTCTAAATTCATTCAAAACCAAGGAAAGACTAAATGCTTGGTCTAAAAATCAAAAACAAGATGTAAAGTGTAGATTTTGCTCGAAATACGAGAAAACTTTGAAACATCTGGTGCTGTTTTGTGCTGCTATTCAAGCACTTAGCTCAAAACATTTGTGGCCATTTACTGCAAGTCAACAAACACTGGGCAGTGAAGATTGGTGGCAAATGATGTTCTATGGACAAAATAGAAAATTAGCTTATGCCCTCGTGTTTTTCTTAGAGGACTTGAAAGAACTTTTGTCCAACACACCCAGTGGTTTTGAATGATCGTTCAGTGGGCAAAACCTTGATTACATTTTCTTTAACTACTTGATTGGAGAGGCCACAGACTTTGCTGGATACTCTAATAATCTGCATCTATGACAAAGCATATGTAACGAATAGACGATATGTGTGTTCTTTCTCTTTTAAAGGTTTATCTAAACCAAGAAAAAATAAAAAATAAAAATAAACAAATAAATAAACAGCGCAACATGCAACGAGGAGTTGCCACCGGGCATTTCAGTAGTCTAAGTGCTTAGTAACTAAGTCTCCAATTACAACTTTACACTTGCACAGGGACATGAATGGACAAATCCTCTTATAGAACGATGAATATGGTGGTAAAAAGTAGAGGAATGGTAAACAGAAAAAAATAACAGTAGTGGAACACCGCTCCCGACCGTTCCCGCTCACTTCGATCACCAGCAGTGAGGATAGAGGACTAAAGCAGGACACAACAGCAAGCCAACCTGTGAATGCACACCAGCCCTTAAAAACGGGTACTGCCATTGATAAATATGGGACTGGATGTTGCTAAAGTAGTTTAAATAGACAGAAGACACCAGCTGATACAATACAGACAATCTCGCCTGACTTGTTCAATCATGTAACAATTATTTTGTTGCATCCCAAATGGTGTTGTAATTATTTTACGCTCGGAGATTATAATCAACAGAAGGCACAGCTGGGACAATATTTTAATAGCGCCTTAAGTGTCCGAAGAGGAAGGCGGCTACTGTATGTTTTAGTAAATAAGTGTTCTTAAGACAAGGACAACCAGGGCGTACTCTGTTTCTGTCCTTTTTTTACACTCATTGCTTACAGGAATCTCTGCTTGCATGAAGACTTCAGGCAGGCCAAGATGCCGGGGCATGTAAAGCACAGCCTTGCTGTGGAGGTGGAGCAGACATTATGCTCCATCCTCCGAGAATGGCACCTGGTAAGAAGAGAGTTCCAACCAAACAAGCATGCATCTGGGGACGGAGGGGGTACGTTCTCAAGGGCATTTTGAAAATGCATTGGTTAAATGGTGGGTAGGAAGCTGTCCTGTTTACAGTCAGTTCTCAGGGGTAACACATCAGGTAATCCTACAGATTCCATGTGACCAATAGGACACCGGAACAGCTCCCAAAAGCTTTTTATGATTCGTAAGCCCAAAATGTATGCCACCATTGCCACATTGCATGGTGCCTCTGTTCACAATATATGCCAGTCTGGTACCAATGTAACAATTCAGTTTTCATGCTGGTTGTGGCTTTTTAGGTGGGTATTGTCACTATAAGAGCACACATTGTTATCTGTACCCAATTACAACAATATTTCCACTGCTGTCTGTGCAATCATGTGACAGTATTGCCACTGAAAGAACACACTCCTGTTGGTTGTGACCAATAATGCTGGGATTACCATTGTAAAAAGACTGTGCGCCTCATTACGCGGACGGTGGTAACCATGGCGCTATTAGCGCCATGGTTGCTGCCGGTATTTTACCGAGTCCGCCATGGTGAATGGCAGAATTACCACCCTTTTTCAAGGTGTGTGGGGGCGGTAATTCCCCATTCACCATGGCCCTTCCCCATTCCCATGTTTGCCCCCATAGGGCTCAATGAGAATGGGGAAGGCGGTAATTACGGTACCGCAATTTGCGGTACCGTAATTACCTCCAAAGTCCCTTTGCGGGTCCCGTCCTTAACGGCTGGTAAAACCAGCCGTTAAGGTAGGGTCCCACAAAGGGACCTTGTAGTAAGGCGGCAAGGGTTTACCGGCACTGGTACCCTTACCAGTACCGGTAAACCCTTACCGCCATCCGTGTAATGAAGCCCTGTGTCAATGGATGTGCCAGTAATGCCTTGCAACATGTTGTTTTGCAGCCAGTACTTCAAATACTGCAAGACCCCAGGACCTCAATTGGACATCCTTACTATCGCCTGGATTTCTTCATACTTAACCTACAAAAGTAAGCATGTCCTTTGTATTTATTTTCATGTCGCTATTTTATGATTGTTAAGCTGTGTATCTACACACATGTAGAATATATATGTGTATATTGTCGTTTGTTGATTTGTTTGAACAATGACGTTTTTGAGTTATGAATAAAATAAGAACATAAAGATAAGCACGAAGGATATGCTTACTCCCGTAGGTTACATTTTGCAGCCAGTGCCACAATTGTGCTATCAATGACTAGTACAACATCTACAGTGTCTTGGACACAGCCAGTGCCTAATATAACAGACACTGGCACACGTGCTATACCTGGCATTTCTCTCGGTAGGCTATGGGAATAAAAAGGCCATGTATTGGAACAGCTGAATCAGGTGGCTCCCAGAGCGCAGGTTCTTTGGGGGCCAAGGATCAGTTCCTAAGCACATACTGGAAGGGCTCTATTCCTGGTTGTCGATTATTTTCCCTATGTGTTTCAAGTACAAATAAAAACAAGCATTCTCAATGCCAACCGTCTGAGCTTTTGTGCAGGCATAGGAAAGGCACTTGCCAGGCACTGTTTAGTGGTATTTACTGGCTATTGATGGTAGCAGGTGCAAAATGCTGCGAGTACCGCCGTGTCTGATAGCAGTGCCTGCAATGCCTAATACGTATACACAAGATACAACCTTCTGTGAAGAACACGCATAGTGCTTAGAAATGGAGTGGCAGAAGACAGACCTGGTTAAGAAATTTTTATTACACCGTAGCGAATTCATCCTTTTTGACACACCTAGTTCACTGCGGCCAGCAGGGCACGGCGTCCTCTTGGCGCCAAGATGTTTTGCTGCAACAGAACTACAATTGTGCACTTGCTGACACCTTGTGGATACTTTTGAAACTTAGACAGATACACAAAATAGCATGCCATTGACTATTTTTACATGAAAGCCTGTGAAAAGATTTTATTATAAGAAGTTTACAGTACCCTGACACCCACTGGTTGATTATGTTCACATTTACAAAAAAAATAATCAAGTTAGAGCAGGAGGTCAGTTATAGAGGAGAGAGAAGGAAGGACGTGAGAGAGGGGGGTCAGTTATAGGGCAGAGAGAGGATGGAAGGAAGGGAGAGCAGGAGGACAGTTATAGGGGAGAAGGAAGGAAGGAAGGAAGGAAGGAAGGAAGGAAGGAAGGAAGGAAGGAAGGAAGGAAGGAAGGAAGGAAGGAAGGAAGGAAGGAAGGAAGGAAGGAAGGAAGGAAGGAAGGAAGGAAGGAAGGAAGGAAGGAAGGAAGGAAGGAGTTATATGGGAAAGAGAAGGAGGGAAGTGAGAACAGGAGGTAAGTTATAGGGGAGAGAGGAGGTTGGAAGGAAGGAAGTGAGAGTGGAAGAGAGAGAAGGAAGGAAGTGAGAGCAGGAGGTCATTTATAGCGGAGAGAGAAGGATGGAAGGAAGGGAGAGCATAAGGTCAGTTATAAGGGAGAGACAAGGAAGGAAGTGAGAGTGGGAGGTCAGTTTAGGGGAGTGAGAAGGATGGAAGGAGGTGAGAGCGGGAGGTCAGTATAGGGGAGAGAGAAGGGTGGAATGAAGCGAGAGCAGGAGGTCAGTTATAGGGGAGAGAGAAGGATGAAAGGAAGTGAGAGCGGGAGATCAGTTATAGGGGAGAGAGAAGGATGGAAGGAAGGGAGAGCATGAGGGCAGTTATAAGGGAGAGAGAAGGAAGGAAGTGAGAGTGGGAGGTCAGTATAGGGGAGAGAGAAGGATGGAAAGAAGTGAGAACGGGAGGTCAGTATAGGGGAGAGAGAAGGATGGAAGGAAGTGAGAGCGGGAGGTCAGTATAGGGGAGAGAGAAGGATGGAAGGAAGTGAGAGCGGGGGCTCAGTATAGGGGAGAGAGAAGGATGGAAGGAAGTGAGAGCGAGCGGGAGGTCAGTATAGGGGAGAGAGAAGGAAGGAAGGAAGTGAGAGCGGGATGTCAGTATAGGGGAGAGAGAAGGATGGAAGGAAGTGAGAGCGGGAGATCAGTTATAGGCGAGAGAGAAGGATGGAAGGATGTGAGAGCTGGAGGTCAGTTATAGGGGAGAGAGAAGGATGGAAGGAAGTGAGAGCGGGAGGTCAGTATAGGGGAGAGAGAAGGATGGAAGGAAGTGAGAGCGGAAGGTCTGTTATAGGAGAGAGAGAAGGATGTCAGGAAGTGAGAGCTGGAGGTCAGTTATAAGGGAGTGGGGAAGGAAGGAAGGAAGGAAGGAAGGAAGGAAGGAAGGAAGGAAGGAAGGAAGGAAGGAAGGAAGGAAGGAAGGAAGGAAGGAAGGAAGGAAGGAAGGAAGGAAGGAAGGAAGGAAGGAAGGAAGGAAGGAAGGAACCATCAGGGGTTAGTGTCTAAAGGTAAATAGGAGTGTGTGTGGATGGTGATCGAGCACACGGAAGAAGTGGGGAAATTAAAAAGGGAATGGGGCACCCTCATGTAGTGCACATGGGAAGGGTCCCATTCGAATTCGTGACAAAGCAATGCTGATTTCTCGTAAATAGTCCAGACATGTACCCACTGAACTACGACACTGCATTTCTCTGCCTTGTTTCCAGCGCATACCTGGTGCACGGGCACAATCTGCTCTTCTCTCCAACATCGCATACAGCAAACATGTTGGGGCTCATTTGCTTTTAAGTGTAAATTGCGAGCTGTCTCCTCCAAATAGTTGAATGGTTTGCACTACGAAGAGCAAAAATGCAGGTCTGGTCGGTCTAGGGTGTATGTGTTTATTTTTCTCCATTTCTTGCTAGCTGGGTTGGCTCTATATAGACCCAATACATAATTCATAAGTACACCCTCCTCCCCATCTTCCAAACGAATAAAGATCCCCGCCGAAAAAGGCTGCTGATGCAAGGGCTGAGGGCCAGTGAGTCACATGCTAAGCAGGGGCTGATCAGCCTACCTCAGAGGCCATTGGGGCAGGGGAGCGAAGAACTGGAGCCATAAAAGGAAGCCAGTACTGCTTCTTTTTTTTTTTAAACATGCATCTTTTTTTTTTTTATTGTATTACTTGTGTATAATCTATTAAGATTTTTACAAGGTTCTTCATTGGTGAACAAAGTAAAAGGAGGACAGTGGTAGTGTTGTATACTTTGGTATAATGACTTGAGTGAGGCAATCTCGGTGTATGGAGGATTAGCTAGCAGGGTTGTTGTCTAGTGTGGGCTCCCTGTTCAGTAGACTCCCTGTTCAGTGGAATGGGTTTGAGCCCTCAGGTCGCCCGTTGGTGAGACTGTTGCCATTTTCAATGCTGCTTATAAGATTTTTACGGTCGCTATGGTCCGTCTTGTTTTCTCTCCTGCTATTAGGCGACACCACCAAGTCTCCTCTTCCCTGATAGTTGCTTCTACGAAGAGCAGCGATAAAAAGGCTGCACGGAGATGCCTTGTTTTTTGACAGTTTATTAGTAGGTTCTTCCAGATTCATGTTCTGACTCATCATCCCACAGTCTGCATTTGTCCGAGGATGTAATTGCTCGGATAGCACGGATTTCTTGTGTTGGTAGTAGCTTCAGGAGTATTCTCATGAACGTTTTCTGCAAGCGTTTATCTGGAAATGTTGAGCAATATGCCAGTGGTACTTTTAGTTTGTTCGTGGTTGAAGGTAGATGAGTCAGAGTCTGTTTGCTGTAGCCTTCTCACAAGTTGTGATCCAGTCTTGGATCCCCGTTTTAGTTTTAACTCTTTCGGGGTTACTGATCAGGTCTTCTTGTGTGCAGGCCAAATCTTTTAGTTTGGTGTTCAAGTTTCGTTCCCAGAGGTTGAGTGCTTTACAGCGATTGTTTTGAAGTTTGAGTCAGATGTTCTTGTATATTGGCAAGCTATCTGGAGTTATGATTTTTCTGAGGAGCTGCATTTGACCATGCTCAACTGACGCTGCCAGAGAAAGAAGGCCAAGTTCACGCCTGATGGCTCCCATTGAGGTTCACTTTGGGAGTCCCAGGACTGATTTCCACAAGTGTCCCTCGAGCTTCGGCCAAAGAGTGGCTGGGATGTTCAGGGATGCGTCCATTCTGTAGGTCAGGGAGGACACCACTTTAGATTTGTAGAAATAAATCGCCGGCGTTAAAGAGAATTTTCCATATTTTTTGTCTACCAGTCTGGTTTGGGTTGTTAAAGTTTTAGTTTTGTTCCACAGTGCCTGTTGCATCGTCTTTTCGTTTCTCGTGGCGTCAACCATTATTCCCAGGTATTTCAAATGGGGAACTACTTCTATTTTTGTCCTGTTGAGTGACCAGAGCCATTTTTCCATTGTCTTTTTTGTTTTTTTGTCTAGGATCAGAATTTTCGTCTTGGATATGTTAATTTCCAGGTTGTTTTCTTTTGTGTATTTAGCCAGGTTGGATAACTGGCGCTGGAGTCCAGTTTGGGTTTGATCTAGTAGGATCCAATCGACCACATAGAGAATTCGAGGTATTGGACATTGGCTAATTTTCAGGGGAAAAGATCTCACGGTCTCTTCAGTGTCTTTGAAGTCCCCCAGGAAAGCAATAAAGAGGGCCGGGGCCAGCGGGCAGCCTTGTTTAACTCCTCGTTCCAATTTGATCTCTTCTGATAGCAGTCCCTGCTGGCTCAGCCGCACCTGCAGTATGGTGTCGGTATGGAGGGCGATCACTTGGTCAAGAATTTCGGACGGACACTTTCATTGCCTGTTTCATTAGCTTGTTCCATAGTTTTTGACGGTTTATTTTGTCAAAAGCTTGTGACAGGTCTACAAAGGCTAGGAATAATCTCAGCGTACCTGTCCTGATGTTACTTTTTATTATGTTCAATATCATGATGTTAGCACTGGTGCTGGTGTTTTTCAGGAAGCCTGTTTGAAATGGGTCTGGACAGGGTGATGCTCTGGCCCATTTTTGAAATCTTGCCAGGAGTAAAGTAGCAATGATTTTACCAATGATGTCCAGCAGAGTGATTGGGCATTAGTTCTCCGGGTCGTCTCTCTTGCCTTTTTTGAAAATAGGGACCACTGCAGCTTGGGTCCAAGATGCCAGAAACTGCTTTGTCGTTCTGCATTGGTCAAAGATTTTGCTTATGAAAGTGGACCATTCTGCCAAGTGCTGTTTCAGATTGATGTTTGTTGAACAGTCCGGGCCTGGAGCTCTCAATGATTTAAGTTTGGTGATTGTTGTTTTGATGTCGTCTGCATCCGTTAGGTCTAACCACTTGGTTTCGGCCAAGTGTTTTGGTGTCTTTGACTTTGGTGTCAAAGAAGTAAAAAGGTTAGTGACGTAGCTTATCCATTCTGTTTCAGGCACTGAGTTAATGAGCTCCTTGTTCGTTTGTAGGTCCTTGCTCTTTATCAAAGCCCAGAAATCTCGGGAGTTTTTGGTGATTAGTATCTTTAACATTTTTTCTGCGTCGTTTTCATATAGAATTTCCTTGTGGCATTTTACCCATGATTTGTAGCTCCTTGTTGCTTCTTTTAGTGTGTTTTTTGATTCATTTTAGTGAGACAGTCTGCTGGTTTGTTTAAGTTTTCTTTAGTTCTCTTCTTTTGGTTACCAGCATTTTGTTGTACTCATGTATGCTGCTCTTGTAGGTCTTTTTCACTTTCGCACTTCCTATTTGAAAGGTTAGCAACAATGGGAGGTAGTTTGGTCTAGCCACTGCTTTACCATTGATGTTGGTTGATGGTTTAACATTGTATTTGTTTGTTATGTGTCTTATGTCAGCCGCTGTTAGTCTTAGGCGAGACTGGTGCATAATTGGCTCGACATTTGATTCATTGAGTAGTTTTTGGTGGCAGGTGGTAGTCCATGACATGCATAGCAGGCTGTGGTCGCTTTCTTTAGTTCTTTGGACTTCAAAGAGGTCGATGTTTGGTAGCAAGGCATGGGCCACGAAGATGTAGTCAAGAGTAGCTGCTGAATTTGCCCGTTCCCATCTTGGAAGGAATGGCTGATGTCCACGGAGTATTGCTACATAGTGGAAGTTTCTTGAATTCATAAGGTTCATCCAGGCCTCGCCTCGTTCAGCAGTAGCCAAACTGGGGTGTGTGGTGGTGGTGTTGCCAGCAATTATTTCACACTTAGCATTTAAGTCCCCGCAGATGACAATATGGGTGGTTTCTAATTCAGTTAGGAACTTGACTATCATGGCAGCAACAGCTGCGCAAAAAGTGGATTTTTTTGTTCTTTGAGGGTTCCAGTCGAGGTTTATTATAGCTAGGTTTGTTGTGGTCCAGTTCGCTGTGCCCAATTGGTTCCATGTATCTAAGAGTGCCAAGATTCCGTAAGTCTCTACAACTTCTTTTTCGATGGTGATTCCTGTCCCAGACGGACAGCTGTTAGGAGGCCCAAGGATGGATGACCCAGGAGGCCTTTGACAGCCTGTGATATTTGTATTTCGCTTCCGTCCAAAGCCGGCTTCTCCAGCAACCAAGTCTCCTGGAGACAGCTTATATCGAAGGTTCCCAGGTCCTGTTCCTCTGGGATTATTAATTGTTCATGGCCATGTGTGTTCCAGGAGCCCATGCTTACTGTTTTTGCTGATGCCAAGTCGGGATGATGGTTAAGGCAGTTAACCATCGCCCCTTTTCCTTTGTTGCTATTTCGTTGGATTAGGTTTTAGTGCATCTTTCAGCCACTTCTATGGCCCAGAAAGGCCGTGTTCGTTGATGTCGTTTTTCTCTGGTGTGTCGTGCCGTGTCGCCAGTTTTTGGTGAGTTTGGGTGATGGTTTCTTCAATGTTTGACCCGGTTTCTTCAGCGGCCCAGGCACTTGATAGTTTTGAGAGAGCGTATTCCCTGTCCGACCTCAATCTTCCTCTACTGCCGTTTTCGAAGTTGTCATTTTGATGGTAATTGGGTCTCTCGTAGTGGGGTCGATCTGAGCCAGGGTATCTTGGTCGTGTTGTTTCCCACATTCCTGTGTGAACAACCCCTCTTTTACTTTTATAAAGTTCTTCCATTCGGATTCTTCTGTGTGGCTTAGCGAGGGAGATGTCTGGGAGGTTGGAGCTGGTTTGGGTAGCTCTGATATGCGAAAACCCAAGTGTTCGAGGTCGCTATACACTTCTTGCTTAATTTTGCATAGGGCTGATGTTTTTATGTGAAGGTAGGCTTTAGTTTTCTTATCCCTGTGGTACGGTTCCATCAGGGTAAGGTCTTTGGTTTTCAATGCGCAAAGTTTCTGCACTTTGCCTAGTATTTCCAGTACTGATTTTCTGTTAAGAACCAGATAGTTCTGCCGGGAGCTAATTGCTCCATCTTAAAGGTGCAGGTATGACTCGTCTGAGTGGGATATGTTGTGCTAGTGAAGTGCGATTGTTGTTTATCTTTTGCCGGCTTCTCTGAAGTCTCGTGAGCTGGGTCATGCTACTTGTGTGTGTCAATTTTCCCACTTTCTTTACTGGGGGAGAGCGACTTGGCTCTTTCTATTTGTACCACCTCAAAATTTGTTGGCTTGGTGTTGGGTCATCTAGGCGAGGAGGTGCACAAAGAGAGTTTCTTTTTTTGAGTTGGGTCAATAGAAGGAGTCTCGGTGTTTGATGTTGACCCAAGGATCTGTGTTGAGTGAAAAGATACTTCTGAGTCTTCCTCTTGATCGAGGTGAAGCATTAGATTCATCAGGGAGGAGTTGGCCATAAAGTCTTTAGGTGTTGCCGGTGATTTGGCAAAGTCAATCACGTCGGGGTCCACCTGCAGGGTGTCTTTTGGTGTACTCGTCGGTTTCAGTGACTTTGTGGTTGAAAGTTTACTTTGCGTTTGAGCCGATGGCCTAGCAAGTTTGAATATAGTTGGAGTTTTGATGGCTAGCTTCTTTTGAATTCCTTGTTTAGTGCTTACAGTGTCGCTCTGCAGAGTGGTTCCTAAGGTCACTATGGCCAGTGTTTTCGCGGTCTCAGTGGCCCTTGGAGGGACTTGATGATGTTTGTCATCGGCTCTGTCTGTAGGGACGGGTTCACTTTGGGCGCAGTTTGTGTCCCTTTGGTCGGGTTTGCTTGTTGTGTTGGTGGTGTGTTTGACACAGTTTGTAGTGTGTTCTTCGAGTGCCACAGGTCTTGAATCCCAGCGTCGCTCATGCTCAGCGCTTTTTTGTTCTAGAGCCGTTATGAATCCTTCTACCAAGATTAATTTCGAGTGCATCATGGCTGTTACTGTTAACAAATCTTCAATGGAGTCATTTATTGATTCGTAAAGCTTTCCAAAGGGAGCCAGAGCGATGGTGATAGCTGACATGATTGTCAGTAGGTCTGTTTTTTTGATGGAGAGTCTTTGTGCGTGCTAATGAAGATTTCACTCAATCTTCTATTTTTGGCCCGTGTACTGTCCTCTTTCCGGTGATCCCGTGGGATGGCAGGTGCTCGCGTATGATTTCTGGATCCTTTGCTTTTTCTATGAATATAGAGGGCGAAAGGAGCCCATGTGTTGGCGGTGAGTTTTCATGCGATTCGCTTTCACATAGATGTATTTTGTTTGATATGTCATTTGTAGTTTTCCCCGAGTTGATTGGTTGTATAGCTCAAGTTTGCTCGAGATTTGTAGGTATTTGGGGCTCTGCGGCCAAAGTTTATTGTTTGGTTGGGAGGATACGCAGTTCTATTGTTTGTTCCCGTGTCTTGCAGTTTAGCGTATTTGAAGGAGCCAGGTTCGTTGGCTTTTCTTTAGAGTTTTCATCAGCAGGAGAAGTTGATCCAGGTGCGAATTCAAATAGGTTGTCAGTTGTTGGTCCTTTTGGTGAATGATGGTCTGCACGTGCCGCTTCAGGTAGTGGAGGTTCTAGAGTCAGTGGGGCGTAGTGTTGCAAATTATTGGAACCGTTTTCCGACGTTTTACATTGTTTTGGCGCTGGAGGAATTTCAAAAACGGCATCCAAAATTTCGGCGTCCGATAGATCAGCATCTGCTTCCAGTTTTCTTTTGAATTGTTTTGTGAAGAAATCTTTTAGAGCATTTGACATTAGGGGTTTGGAAAAGGAGTTTTCGCTGTGTCTGTTTTTCTGTCGGGCCAAGCTGTTTTCTTTGCTGAGCCCTTGTGATGGTATTTTCCATTATTTCTTTCCCCCTTTTCTTGTAGAGAACTTTCTTTTTGTATATAGCAATAGCTTGTTCTCTTTTTTGTGAGTATGGGTCGGCATGTGGCAAGTTGGTTTGAGGTGTTGGGGACCTAGACTTCATATCTACACCTGCCGGTTTCCCCTCTTTGTTTAAGTCAGAAGGCAGGAGTGGAGTTTCTGAAACAGTGTTTCCAGGTAAAATGTCAGGTTGGGGTATAGAATTGGTAGCTGTTACTTATTCAGTGGGGCCAAAATCAGGTGAGATTGGTTCATCGTGTATTAGAACATGTATCATGGCCAGTACTGCGCCAGGTTCCATGCCCGTGGTCTGAGAGACGAGCAGAGTTTTAGAGGTAAGTTTGTGATGCTCTGTTAAGTCTGCATGGAGATGTATAGATGTTGCGGCGGAATTTCGGGAGGTGATTTTTAACTCAGCTGGCAAACTGGTGTCAGGTCATTGGCGTCCTTTGACACCATCGGCCGTAAGACCACTCGCCACAGGGGCGGTCCGCTGGCTGGGTGGGAACACATCCCTGGGTTCTTGATCTGCCAGGACTGGTGCTGTGGTTTTACGTGTGCTGTGGTTTTACCCAGCAGAGGCCTGCCCGAGGCCGTCTGTCCGATCGAGTTGTTTAGACCTTCATGCTTGCTATACGAGGGTGAGGGCAAGGCTAGAGCTGCAGGAGACAGGTTGCTTTGTGGGACCGCCCCAGCTGAGTAGTTGCTCGACCCTGATCCCTGGTCGAGTTCAGGCTCAGAGACCGTCTTGCTAGTTGGTGAGTGAGACGAAAAGTCCTCGGCATGGGGATCCGGCAATATGGGCGTGTGCAGCTCGAAAGCGTATTCCTTTCTGGACACCAGTCCTCCACGGCCGTTGCTCGATCCGTCAGTGCGGGCGTGCTGGCTTCTTAAAACTTGCCGTGAGGGGCTTTTGGAGGGATCTTGGGGCAGACTCTTATCAGTAGTCTTATCTCTTTTTCTAGGCTGCGTTGTAACTCTGGTCTGTTCCAATAGATCCATAGCTTCCGTGGACTGCCGTAGACTGCGACGAAGTCAGTGGAGCAACTCTGCGTACCGCTTCACTTTCGGCAGGGGGTTTTGAAGAGCCTCCCCCTGGTAGCAGACAGTGTAGAGAGACTAAGGAAATCACAATGGAGACTGCCGTAGATTGTGATGAACTCAGCGGACCAACTTCGCGTACCACTTCGCATTCGCCAGTGGGTTTTGAAGGACCTCCGCCTAGTAGCAGACAGTGTAGAGAGACTTAGGAAATCGCAATAGAGACTGCCGTAAACGGCGACAAACTCAGTGGCCCAACTCCACTTACCGCTTCACATTCGGCAGCGGTTTTGAAGGGCCTCCCCCTGGTAGCAGACAGTGTAGAGAGACTCAGGAAATCGCAATAGAGACTGCTGTAGACTGCAACGAACTGAGCGGACCAACATGCATCTATTGTTTTCTATGCTTTACAATGAGTAAATAAAACATAACTTAACAGGGGGCATGTGCATGTAATAGCAAAGTAGTTTCATTACTTCTAAATTGCATAATTTCAAGAGATGGGATTGTCATTGTGCAAGGTATGCACACTTCTGACTGTTGTCAACGAGAAGCAAGCCAATGAAAAATAAAAAGCACGAAAAGCGCAATTGTTTTATTTTCCTCCAATTTGAGATTTACCGAATTAATTAGTTAGATATCAAAATATTTAAAATTGAAATCCTGTGTTTAGCCCAAAATGAGCACAGCAGATAATATTACAACTTTTGCAAATAAAATAAGCATGGCTTTGTCAAAACCACCATGGCCAGGCATTAGTGATGTATTACTAGAACAGGAGCAGGGGGACCCAAATCTCCTCTTCAAGTGACCCCCACCCACCTCCACAAGCGTCCTCATCACGTGACTTACATGTAACATTCTATAGAGTATACTTCCTACATGTAAGCTCAGAGTTCCCATTAGTAAGCAAGTGCCATCCCTAGATTGGAGACGATGATACATCAAGCAACTATCTTACAGTAGTGAGTTCTTCTTGCCTTATAAGCAGACCTACGGAGAAATAACAATTATTTGGAACGTTTTTTAAGATTATAAAATAGATTTTGATAAATATATCCTTTCTATTAAAATGTGCGTAATGAATTCCTTTTTTTTTAACAACGAAATCAAAATGATGCTAAAATTTGGTTCAATTTTATAAGTTACTTTTATCAAAACGTAACATTTTAAGTTTGGATGTGATATATCAACATAAAACTGTAAACACTACATTTAAAGATGGCAACTCTGTAGGAGAAATGAATGGGTGGGGATAGCAGGAACTTCATATAGATTTTACTTAGAGATGGGTGTTAAATGGGTGGGATGCATAGCCAAACAACACAAATTCATCCTCATATGTCATTTGCGTTGAAAAGCATTAGAGACCTTCATTCAAAGCCCTTATTTCAAGCTATTATGTAAAAGCTCTTATTTTAATGACTATAGTTTTGGCTAATAGGTAGCATTTTCAGTGCCACCTAACAGCCCAAACTAAAAATGACAGTGCAGAGTCCGTCAAGAATGTTTCATTGGACCCCTACGTTTCAGTATAGCATTTAAACTGAACAATACATTGTAGAATGACCCTAGATTAAGCAGTGAGGGGAATTGGGATCCCTATTGTCAATTAAGAAATGCACATGATGGGTGATTAGAAATGGGGATGGGGTGTATGACATGCACTATGTTCTGTGTAACAGAAGGTGACCATATCATGAATTTTCTTTCACTTCATGTCTTTAAATTTATATGGACAGTTGTAAAACAAAAAAGAGATGTCTGGGTCCCCACATCTTTGCATGACTTTTTTGCAAAGCTTAATTTGGGGGAAATACAGCTAAAATCATACACTTTGCACAACATGGCTCTATAATGATTTACATTGTGCTGTGTTGGTTTATTTCATGATTTTGTATACTTTTCAAGATATCTCTAAAGAGTAGAATATTATGTTAGCCCAAGGAAGCCAACAATTAATGCAATATGTTATATTACATTATGATATGTTATGTTGATTTATACTGCGCACTCTGTGGTAGCGGTGTGCGGTATAAATCAACATAATATAACATATGTGTTAAAGTTTTGTTTCTATGGGCTAACATAATATTCTACTCTTTAGAGATAGCTTGAAAAGTATTTAAAAAATCATGTAATAAACCAATGCAGCAAAATATATCTATGCCAACAAGAGGTGGATAAGTTACTAATTTGCACACTCCAATCAAATCCTGGTTTTATCACTTAACTGAAGTGTGTGATCCTGGTAATATCATTTAATCTCACTGTGCTTTATCTGCCAAAATTAGCAGTCCATAGAAAAGATTCAGTTTATTGTGTATGTTTTTCAAAAAATACTTTCTCATGGTTTACTAGTAAGGAAACTGTAGTCAAGCACTAAAGCACTGATTGGCAAAGCCAATGATTATTACTTGAGGGCAGTGAAAATGTGTCCTTTGTTGTTGCATATTTATCATTTACCCTAAAAATAAATATTTTTTTTTCCAAACGTGTGGGCTCCTATGAGGATCGTAGTTACATTTCATGGTGTTGACTGTTGAGAGGAGCTTCAGTAAAGCAAAACTGTTTTAAAACCATGTGTATGGTCTTTAATGGATTAAGACTCATTTGGCCCTTCTGATAATGTGAATCAGGCTTTGAGAAATCCTTTGTTAGAATGCCTGCATTCAGTCTCAGAAGTCATTTGACCTCTCCCGGCATCACAAAAGGCCTGTGCTCATCCATGCTCACAGATGGCGCTCTCCAAAGGCCCCATCCCTTTCATCTTACAAGGCTAGTTACTCGCCTTTTCTTGTCCTACTTACGAGCAATGTCAGGTCATGTAGCTTCTTCATTGGCCCTTTGGGTTATGTGGTATCTATACACTACCTACCCTCAGGTGTCCAAGAGCCTGTCCTCACTTCAAATGCCATCTAAGCTAAGGACAGGTCCTATTCATGCCTGTTGGCACCGACTAGATCATAGGACTTCCCTTTCTGCCCTGATCATCTGCAGCTGAATGCATTGCTATATTGGATCTTCAATAACTGTGCACTTTCTACCTGATCTGCAGGCATGGCACTTTCAGGTACTGACCTATGGGTTATCAGTGTGTTATGTTCCTGAATTGCATTTAGTCAGCTCAGGCCCTGCGATGCCATCTTGCACCTCTTGGTTTCCTAGGATCCTGTGATTCAAAACCTAATTTTGTACCTGCCATCTTTAGTGACCTTAGGCACTCTGCTTTAAATGTATTGTCCCGGCCTTCCCTGCACTCTCTCCTCACTGCTCACTGGCCATCTCTCTCTGGCCTCATTCCTTTCTGCTGCCAAACTACTTCGGCTTCATGTATCCTTCCATCCCTCTACTGTTATTAGTTGCCCTCTCCCTACCATTCAATGAGACTTTAAACATCTCTTCCCCTTTGTCCATCCTCACATCTCTTTGTGAATGTTCTTCCTCTTTTCCTATCATGCTGCCCTTTGCCCCTCTCACAAAAGGCATACATGGTGAACTACTGTCTATAATCATATCTATCCTTTTCGACTTCCCTCAATACTGATCGCCTCATACCACCCTCTCCCACTACTCACACACTTGAGCACTGGAATGTCAAATCAATTTGTAATAAACCTCCTTCATCACCGATCACTTTGAATCTGATAAACTCCCTCTGGTAGCCATGGGTATGACTGAGACCTATACCACCCTCATTGGACCTGCTGCCTTGCATACCTTTCTCTGAGCCAGCTCGTTGAACACTTGGAATAATTGTTTTATCCTCAGCGTGTTCGGCTATGCTCTTCCCTGATGCTTCTGATTGTAGCTGTTGTATTTGGATCTCTGTCTCTGCTAGCTGTCTCCTAATTTGTTTTAGTATTCCTGCTTCTCTAGAGATACTTTCTCATCTGATCACACATTTGAAGGATTATCATAGGGTTGCGTCTGAGTTTACCGACCTATCATTTAATTCAAAGTTATGTATAGCAGTGGACAACCCTACCCAGAATGCCTCATCTGCCAAGCTTTCTCTCTTAAACACTCAGTTTGGTCTTCCCGCTATTCTGTCTGGTAGTATGAGGCTTAGAATTTCTGTTGCGTGATCTGACAGTGTGCGTGCCAATGCAGTGGTGCCATTTGCCCCACCTGATAGTGTTTGGGAGATTAGGAAATAGTCTAGTCTAGAGGCCGAATTACGCACAGATGACTGGAATGTGTACCCTCCTCCCTCTGAGTGTCTTAGTCTCCAAATATCGTCAAATTCCTACGCACAACAAATGTCTTGCAGCTTATTTGTTACCTTAGATACTGGTCGATAGGTCTCACCTGATTTGTCCTGGGCAGGATCCATCATTGCATTGAAATCCCCAGCCCAAATAATCTCCCCTGGGGGGGCTGCCTCTAGCTGCCTGTTGATCCACCCCAAGGTTTCTACCGAATTCTGGTTTGACCCGTAGATAATGATCAGGGAGTATACCCGGCCTTGTATCATCCATTGCATCATTACAGCCCACCCCTCCTGATCTCTGCTCTGGGTATTAAAACAAAACCCCTCTGTGTTCCGCAGCATTATGCACCCCCCCGTAATTGCATGGAATAAGAAGAGAAATATCACTGACAGCCCCATCTTTGCCCAAATTCTGCCTCCTTGCTAGGGGTTAGATGAGTCTCTTGGAGAAATGCTATGTCCACAAGGTGCCGTTGCATATATAAAACAAACTTGCAAAATGTGGGCGGGCAGTTATGGCCCCTGACATTCCCTGTCATGCTTTTTAATGAGTTGGGCATTGTTCATTGACAAGACTTTGGACATTCCGTCTACCCCCAATTTGTGACTAGTAGCAACAGTTCTTCTTTGCGACCGATATGCATATGTAGCCCCAACAACCACTGCAAGATCCCATTGTCCCAGCCAATTCCTGACTCCCCCCACCAGCAACCCCAACCTGCCAGTTACCTCCCTCCCATCTCCCTTCTACAACAAACATTTGCTTTTGCATGGTGGGCGCTGGAAGAGCCAGCCACCCTAGCAGCCCCTTCTAACTTATTGGGCCCTGGCTGCCAATTCTCAGGCTGATTACTTGTCCTCGTTTTACCTGTTGTCCACAGTTTCGAATCCTATGGGGGGTCTCCACCGTAACCGTTATTTTCCCTCCATCATGGTGGTTTGGGTAGTAGCTCCAAGAACCTGTTAGCATCTTCCGGGGTGTGGAAAACTGTGATGGTGTTAAACCATAATCATATAATACCGCCTTGCTATGAATATTGGCCTAAGCCCAATCGTGTTGCACAGAAAACCGGGTTCATAATATTTCGACTTTCGATCAATGTCGCCGCCATTTTAAGAATAATCTGCCATGTTGATTTCAACTCTTGTTTCTATGTTCTAAAATGGTGGACTGTGTTTTCAACTTGCAGCCAACCCGAACGACCTTTGAGTTCTGTTATTGTTTATGCTAACCGAGAGCAGACTGTTTGACCAATGTAAAGAAACCTTGTGACTCGAATGAACTGCCATCCAAGTGTTGTCTGCACTCACAAGCCTCATCCTCATATAAACAATGAGAGAATGGAAAACAAACTTAGATTGTGTGGTCTGTCTGAACTGCATTGTAGCGATTCTTGGAACAAGGCTTACCGTGGATCAGAGAACCAACAGCACCATTGTAACTTCATGGATATGTAAACTTGTTTAATTCCTTGAACAATATTGTAATGTTCGTCATATGAACTGGGCATGAACTTTTTAGCCAGTAACTTATTAGCTTGGAGGGAGGCTGGACAATGTTTCAGAAATGGTATAAATATGCCTGTGTTTAAATGTCCAGCACTCTCACCCCTCACTGTGTCTGCTGGTACACACTGCAAGGTGTTGGGAGCAAGATAGCTATCTGTTTTGCTTTGACTGTACAGAAATAAAAGACACTTGTATCTTTTCAACCCGTGATTGGCGTATTTCATTTGTTGTACTAAGCCTCGATATTTCTTTGGTCTTTCAGATGGCGCCCAAATAGGGGCCCTCAACATTGATGTCACCTCCCTGAAGCGAAGACGCGGCTATCGGACCGGGATCGGAGAGTGAGAAAAATGGGGACTCTTTGTGCGAGACGCGACACCTCGACAGTACTGCACCTTCCGATCCCTGAACGGTGAGCACACGGTTCGAGAGGGCATCTTGACGAGGGTCCCCATATGGAGGCGGGCTGTTTTGCCGAAATCGCCAACCACGAGTGTCATACTTTCTAATCCGATTGGCCCTCCTTAGTCCTTTGTAATCAGGTGAGTTGTGCCCCGAATCCTAAGTATCCTGATATTTGGTTGGGGATTTGTTCTCATGAGTACAAACAATGCCAGGTAACACCAGTGATCTGATATGCCTGGGAAATTGTCTTCCTGTTTCAGGGGTTTATTCCGCATAGACAGACAATCTTTGGAATTTGGCCGACCGGCGCAACAGGAGGGGTCGCCGGCACGTACTATCTACTGTAAGTACGGCATTGGTAATATGGTATTCAACGATATTTGGCACAGACAAACTAGACATGCTTCCGAATTTCAGTGGCCAGTTCATAGCAGTTTTGAGATCGCTCGTATAGAGTATTTGGAGTCTATATTGTTAAAGAAAAAGGCTAGGCCTGCAGTATTTGGTGTAATTCAGAATTGGAAAAAAAAGCTATGCAGCAACTTAAGAGTAAAGAGAAACATGAATGTAGTCACATGTCTAACTCCCAGAAAGCATTATTGTATGATCAACAGAAACAGTCGGAGTATGTTAGAAATATGGATAGGGCTTTCCAACTTGGTGTACAGAAAATATATCTGTCTAAGGACTTTCATACCTCAGACGAACTAATTGATACGCTTTTAAATGAACGAAGGACTGTAGCTACTGCACCTCCTCCCTATGTGCCTCTTCCAGCTGTTTTACCTCCTCACGCTGTAATTCCTGTTCCTCCTTTTGTAGCTCCTCCTCCAGTTGTTGCTCCTCTTCCTGTTGTTGCTCCTCCTTCTGCATCTCTGCCCTTATCCGAAGTTGTTGCTCCTTTAACTCTGTCTTTACCGCCAGCGGTGGCGTCTGCACTACCGGTTGTGCAAAATTTGTCTGAACTTTCGCTCCCAAGTGTTCTGCTCTACTTGAAACAATTGAAGGGGCAAGTACCGAATCAAAGATAGTGACTCGTAGTACAGTCTCTAAAGCTAGAAAGCTATCTTAGCTACAATCTTTGATCTAGAAAGTATTCCCGAACAGATTGTCTTGATTGAGGGGATGAGAATGCACTTGGCTGAAATATGGAATGATTTAATGGACATGGATGTCCCACAAGGGTTGAGGGATTTGAATGATTTAGCTTTCTCAAGGGACACTGCAGAGAACGTACATGAGCATGTTGATAGGGATTTCGAGTTCAAAAGGGAGTTAGATCAGTTACAGAATGATGAAACCGATGGTGATAGATTGGACGCTCTGTATGTGCAGAAATATTTTCTTTCTTCTTGTAAAGCAATGAGTGAAGAGACGCGAATTTGCACAAGGGATGCGCTTAGATGGATTTCAGATGTTTCGATATCTCCCATGGAAGTATATGATATGTTTAGTCAGTATACTCCAGAAATGCAAAAGAAAGTGTTACAGTTAATGGTAGAGTACCTGCAGGATGAGTGTATGAAGAAAAAGATTTGTTGACCCACAGATTTGATGATTATTTATAAGAGAGCATTTTCACCTGACACTGCTTTGACTACTTTGTCGCTCGATTTAGCTCTGTTGCTTAACAAACATTCAGAGTTGCCTACTTCTCAATTGCCAATGAGAGAGGTTTCTCCGACATTTGTTCCTAAAGTCGAAATTCCAGCTGATGCTGTAGCAGGCACACCAGCCACCACTATCGAAGCTCACTATGTTTCGCAATTTGTTCATGTCCCGTTCTATAGACAGGAAGTGAATACTATTAGACGGTCAATTCCAGACATTAGGAAAAATCCAACAGGGTTTTATAAAGAAATAGAATCTGTCTTACATTCGTCAGTTTTTACTCTGGGTGATATAGACTTATTGTTCCCTGTGATCCTACCTGCTGATTTATGGAAACTGATTAGACCTGTAGATGATCAGGCAGGGCTGGGTGACACATGGGTTAACTTGGTACGGTTAGACGGAGAAAGGAAAGCTGGTGAGGGACCGCCATAGGTGATACTGATACTGGTATACAGAATAGTTACTAAATTAAAGACTATAGTTCCAGAGAGAAGAAGAGTTTGGGACAAGCTCACTGCCTGTACCCAGGGGAAATCTGAAGGTGCTATCAAATTTTTTAATCGGTTCGAACAAGTATTTTCAAATTTTAGTGGTCAAGATTTAAGCACAGAGTCAGGAAAAAGGTTGTTTGTGGACAAATGTGTGCGTGGATTGTTGCCTGATATCCAATCACAAATTATGACCTGCGAAAGTGCCCGGCAAGCTAAATCACAGTCCGAAGTATTGCATATGGCTCAGTATTACAAAAATAGACTCAATAGTGAAAACGAGAGGATAGAAAAGAAGAAGGGAGACTTGAAAACCAAAGTATTGTTGCAACAGAGGAACCAGAGGTGAAAGTACACAGTTTAGAGGTCAGTTTGTTCCACAGAGTAATGTGCAGAAGGGTCCTGTACCCATGAACCAATGTGCTTATTGCAGACAAGAAGGTCATTGGCGAGCACAATGCCTGATCCTTCAGCAGCGATCAAATAACATGTATGGTACTATGGGTAGATGATCCAGAGGCTGCCCTGGGGTAGGGGGTCCTGGTAGAATTTTTGATAATCTTTCTGAGGATCTCGTATTTGATGATATATTGTTCCGTTAGGACAGACTGAAGCAGAATCTGGAACCGGTGCCTATTCCCGTCGATCAGAAAGGGCCCTACATAGAAATGAATGTGGGGAATAGGAAGCATCTATTTTATATAGATAAAGGAGCACAGAAGTGTTCCATTGATCACTCGCGGGTTCCAGATATTCCACTGTCAGAGAAGAATAACATTTCTGTAGGGTTTTCTGGCACACCAGTGGTTAGTCCGGTTTCTCATCCGGTACCAATTTCACTGGGGACATTCATGGATCAATGTCCATTTCTTCAAACGAAAAATTGTGGCAAGAATTTGTTGGGGTTGAATCTGTTGAAGGAATTAAATGTGGTAATTCATTGTTCTTCGGATGGAGTACATTTGATGATTTCACCTCAGCAATGTTCTGCTTCACAATTCCTGACTAGGCATTTACTGACTGAATTGGATAAGGTTCTGGCATGTCTATGGGCAGTTGATGATAATGATGTTGGCATTTTGCAAATTGAACCTGTTAAGATTGTCTTGAAACCAGGTGTTAAGTTGCCACGTATTCCACAATATAAGATTTCAGTTGATGGTGAACAAGCTTTAAAAAGTATAGTTTATGATTTTGTTCATCGCTGAGTGATTGCGGAAATGGCAAGAAGTTTGTGCAATAGCCCGATTTTACCAGGATAATGTGATTCCCATGCACGGGATTATAGATCGATAAATGGTTCCATTCAGCCAGACACGCTCAGAGTGCCAGACTTGAAGAATGCCAAAATGGTATATTGAAGAATAAGATAGCTAAGGTTTGTGCTAGTAGCAATTTGAAATGGCCAGATGCCTTACCAATAGCTCTCTTGTCTATGTGGACAACCCACAAACAAAAACTGGGATCCCCCCCTATGAAATAGTGATGGGGAAGCCAGACAATATTTGGAACATGCCCAAGCCCAAGCAAATGAAAGACGTGGAGCATTTGCTCCTTTCTGAATACTGTGACCAGTTAACTCAAAACGTGTATTTGATTTATCAACAGGTGCGACAAGACCTCCCAATAAAATATGAGGGGCCAGGTCACCGTTTTTGACCTGGCGACTGGGTGCTCACCAAAGTTTTTGAAAGAGCATCCTGTCTCGCACCGCGCTAGAGAGGACTGTTTCAAGTTTTGTTAGCCACACAGACCACTCTACGAGTAGACGGCAAGAAACACTGGATACACGCGATGCACGTCAAGAGGATACCTTTTCCTCTGCCACATGACGAAGGAGAAGAGAAGGAGACTGTTTGCTCTGTTCCGCATGACAAGTCTGTTCCGATCGACACCAAGGGTGTCCCGGAGATTTTTCCTTAGCCCCTGAGGCCTGGGGAGACAGCTGCTTTGCCTTTGAGTTCTTCCTTGGATCTTTCTGCATTATCAAGCAATCTTGCATCTGTTTCACCACTTCCATCAGGAAGCGACCACACTTTGTTCGCAGATCATGCTGTACCTGGAATCTTGAGGTACGATCTGCGCCTGCAGCACTAGACTTACAGCATAGCATTGGCTGTGCCCACAAGAAACCACTGTTGAGCTTGTCCCTTGCCACTCTCTCACTGAAACGTAAATAAGAGGCAGGGGCTGGCAAAGTAACCTTCAAGCAAGATAAGCTATGTGGTCAGGAGACCACCGACGAGTTAACTGACAAAGTCTGACGGAGAGAACAATGTCCTTTCCTAACTCTACTCATACAGAGCAAGCTATTGGTCGTGTGGCTGACAAAGAATCCGTTCGGCAAAGATCGTGGTCCTTGAAGACTCATTGTTTTCTTGTTATAAAGTTAATCAGTCTGACAGTTGTATTTTCGCTTGGGTTGTGGTATTTAGAGGGGGTGCGTCCACTTGAGACTTTGTTACCAACTGAAATTGTTCCCACTATGTCTTCACCTTTAATGCATATGCACACTCTACTTCCTAGGGATTCCCAACACAGACAGAGTTACCACAATGCACCGAGGCAAGGACTGGAAAGGGCCACTTTGCCAGAGACGTCTGCTCCGTTGATCCTGACTTTCCCTCAAGCGTTTTTCACTTGGACTCATGTGCTGTTTTCAAGATGAACTTCCATCAAGAACATATTCTTTGTTAACATATGTATATATATATATATATATATATATATATTGGATTTAAGGAGAGCCCTAAATAACATATATATTTACTTATTTTAGAGTCAAACACTTGGCCACGCCCCCGCGCGCACCAAGGCAAGGACCGGAAAGGACCACTTTGCCACTTCGCCGCGGCATCGTGGCTTTGTGCTTTGTGCTTGTATGCCTTTTTTGCCTCTCCGTCCTTGATTTTCCTCTGTTGTGGGCTCCTCGCAGCCATTGCTCAACGCTTTTCGGCTGGGTTGTTCAGGGAACTGGTAGTTTCCAGTTTATTTTTGTTTGAAACTGTCTGACATTGCCATTACTCACACGTAAGTGCGCTTAGTCTTACAAGGCTTGTTGTTCTGTTTTGGCAAACTGTTATTTTATTTCTTTTGATGTTGCAGAGCTTGTATTCCCTAAAAACTGACATGCCTGTAGAATTACTTTCCTAACAAAGGAAGGGTGGGGGTGGAGGTGGTCCCAGAGGTGGCAGCGCAGCACGAGTGTCTCGTAAAGTCATCACTCTAACACCTGTGACTCGCTGCTCCTCGCTCACTCCTACCCGCGATATTTGTACATTTTTTCCAGACACCTTTCTGTCCATTCCTACAGTAAATTTACCTATGTGCAATATTAATCAACCACCTTCTATGCCTCTGAGCAATCCTGCTCAGTCCATACAAGCGCCCGAAACAATACATTCTAAAATAACTTCAGATAAAGTTGTTGTTTCAGATGAAACAATGTTAGGGAACACATGGCTACCCACTCGCTTACCTCCAGCAGACACGCCTGTGCCGGGAGTAGTGGATGAAAGTCCAGATTCAAGCTATGTCATCCCAGACATTTCATTACATGTGGGCGATTATGACCTCTCCCACAATTGTGAGGCTTGTGCTGCCTCCACGCCAAGTGCTCATGGCTCGACTTCACCTGCGTCTCCAGCCATTTCTTTTGTGCATCCTACTCCTAGAAGACCCACGGTCCCTCGAGAAGAGCCACATGAGCCAACTTCTGTTCCCGCTCCTCCCACCATGTAGGAAATCACATTGGCAGCGGTGAACATGACTATTACTAGTCTCTTCAAATTGTATGAAACACTAGAGATTAAGCTCACTAAACAAACAGAGCTTATCCAGGGTATCTCAGACTGGATTTCTAACCAGACAAGCCACCGTAACAGACACGACCCTGTTCTTAACATCACTCCTGCTAATGCAGCCAGACCCAGGACGCGATCATTGGAGGAGATTCCGTCTGCAATACCTTACATTGAACAGGTTATTAAACCGGGCTTGTCACAGAACATGCCACCTGATAAATGTACAGATCCTAATTGGAAGTAAACAATTTCTGGATTAGCATTGAGCAAATCTCTCAGGAAGATATACCAGATCCTGATCAAATACACATTGTTGAAGAACATTTTGACATCTTTTCTAAGAACAAAGATAATCCGAATAAAAAACAAAAGTTATCTGTGAACTTGCGCAAGTCAAGTCTTGGAAGGAGAAAATCACAACCCTTGATTAAGTCACGTGTAACTAAGCTAATAATAATGCCAGCACTACTTGAATCTGCTAAAGTGGACCAAGAAGTCATGTATGATCAGATTTCGGCAACAGCCCATAATAATCAAATGCTAACGCATGCCCCATTAAATGATTTAGTAGAGACTTTAAACAAAGGCGACCAGCGGGTAAATGAGGAGCTACCCGTTCCTCCAGCAACAGTGGAAGCAAATCCACTAGTCAATTCTAAAGAAAAGAAGCTTGCTGACCATCTTGTGAAAAATATCAGACATACCATGAGTTCTACAGATAATTTACTTCTCCAACAACGGAGGCTAGACATTAGGACTGAAGTTGCAGCTTATTTAAAGAGTCTGGCAACACAGGAGATTCTTCTTTCAAATCCAATGTTGTCAGCGATGGTCAGTGCGACTCCACTCGCAGCGTGTCAAGTCAGGAGGCAGTTTTCATCGTGCGATCCCAAAACAAATTCTGAAAACTGTAGCCATCCTGAAATGCATCATGAACAATCTATATCTGATCAATTCGATCATCAAAACCATCTCCCACTAAAAGTGATTCAAGATCTTATGCAAGATCAACTTGCTAGGAGGAAGGAGCAACAACCGGACCAACGAGTAGCATCTCAACGCGAAGCGCTTGATGCCTACATGAATCAACAACAACCAAGAGGAACTGCCACTCCAAATCAACAACAGTATATCACTTGCAGTGCTAACTCAAGGCCAACTCAACACGTGGAGACACAGGCCCTAATCGTTGAAATCAGTGAGTCATATCCAAACAAATTACAGTCCACGTAAAATAAATCACGCCCGGAACATAACTGTGATTTATCGAGTGAGAGACGGGTTGATTTCACTGTTACGTCCAATGAAGACATGACCAAACATTATTCCAGTCAAGCCTCTAGAGACGTGATACAAGAGCAAGCACGTATTGAGATGTCTATAAAATCATGCTTAGTGCCTATTTTCAGAAAATTGAACTTAAGAGCGATTCCGAAGTCTGCCATCAGAATAATACCATGAGATCGAAAAATGACAGAATTTTGCAAAAACACCAACTTGGCCATGAAGAGTGGCATAACACGAATCCTCGCAAGGAAGAAAGTGAATATGCATCGAGTTATAACAACCAACACTCTCAGAATAAGTTAAGAAATAATTCAATTAAAGCAAACAACAAAGAACCAATGGTAACAATGACTGAAAAAAGATACTCACTCATTATGAAATGTCGTGCAGCTCCATATCCCATGTTTGATCTGTGCAGGACAAGTGTCTTAAACATCTTCGGAGATATTCCCGAATTAGAAGACTTATCCTCAGCTGACATTGATGAAATTGAATTCTTGAAGGACGAGGATCTTTCAATCATTTGTTTATGGCTACCCTCGAGAGTTGTGCTAAACGCCCTATGGAAAGCAAAGATGGAGATTTTCAAATTAGGTTTCATAATTGCTCAAGACCCACATGCAAAAGGACAGTTAGAACCTGAAGCACATCAGCTGCCAAAATATGTGCCACAAATCTACCAAAAATCAGTGCAAGACACTGTAGTGAACCGGAGTACATAAAAATTAAACAATCCATCTCAGATTATCTCCCTGGCCTCATGGAATACCTGTGGACACAACCACCTTCAGATTGAAAAAGGTAACTGCTTGGAGGATTATGATGTCATTGCCTTACAAGAAACGTGGCTGAGGGACACTCCTCTTTGGATGAATCACGAAGTTTCCTTGGTACCAGCTATCAAAGCAGCTAAGGGTAGACCAACATCTGGATTATTAATAGCAGTCAAACTGAGCAGTGGATTTACCATAAAGCCCTGGGCTGCACCGAATGTGTTTCTTCAGTTGGTTAGAATTAACTTCCAACATTTGTCTTTCACATTAATAAAAATGTACAGAAATCCTGTTGTTATCTCAGATGATTCATTCTATGAAGCACTGTCCTCCTTACTTGACCTGATTTTAGCCTCTACAGACATCTCAGCAACTATTATAGTAGGAGACATCAATCTCAATTGCATCTCAAATAAAAATAAGCAGCAATCGGAACAAGTAAATAGATGGATTCAGTTCATGGCTGATCGAAACCTTAGAGTAACCAATGGTTCTCTTCCAGGAGATATACCACCGAGAAACACCTGGCATCGTGGAGATTCTGGCAACATTATTGACTATATCTATATTGATGAAAATCTATTCAACATATCTTCCAAGTTTATGATCGTAGAACAAATCAACAGCGATCATCATTTGCTTACGTTAACCTGGCCTTGGTTTGTTAAGCAACCAATTGCTTATCTTAGACGAATGAAGCATAGTGTGCTGCTCAATAATGCAAGGACAATATTCAGATGGACTGATAAGAACCTATATACTCTTGGAAATCACTTAGTCAAACTAGATCAGAATAACATCTCATATGTAAACATCATGAAAAAATACAGGACAATCTTCTGGAAAAATGATCCGCACGCCTTTTCCCATAATCATCTTTTCGATCAAGAAGTGAAAGATCGCAAGATCGAATTAAGAAGAGAAAGAAGAGCCATTAAGTTACTTCCACAGGAACTAGAACTCCAAGCTCTGAGAAAAGTTAAAACCAAGTTTAGGAACTGGACTCGTGCTAGAGTCTCAATCCTGTTTCAGAAAGACAGTGCTTGTATGTTGCAGTCCATCGCCAACAAAAGCACAGCTGAAATTTAGTTGTTACTCAATAATGCTCAATATGACAAACAAAATCATAGTCAAATAAACGGAATAATGGAGTGGCAATGGATACACCACTTTTCTAACCTTTACAGTGACTCGAGCCCCTTAGTAATAAACTGTCATTCACCTGAAGCGGCTAAATGGGACCTAATCTTCTCACAAACTGATATCGAAGAGTTAATAAAACGCTCTAGTGGATCAAGAGCGGCTGGACCAGATGGTTTAAACAACGCAATGTTCAAGGCAAATCCAATAGCTTGGGTGGCAATACTTGAAAGAATTTTTAGAAACATCATACATACTAGAAGGTTACCAGATTCCTGGCACACCTCCATCGTAGTACCTATTTCCAAGAAGGGTGATCAATCTCAACCCAGCAATTATTGACCAATTGCACTGCTCGACGCACAAGGCAAGATTTTTGCCAGACTAGTGCTTAGAGTCTTTAACTCGTGGACAAATTCAGATGAGAAGCGAGACCCGAATCAAACAGGGTTCATACCAGGTCTGGGCACCTCCATCAACCTAAGATGCATAAGTGCCATCAAGAGCCAAGCACAAACCAGCAAATTACCCCTTTACTTGGCCTTCGTCGACTTTAATGCCGCATTCGATTCGGTCTCTAGATCACTGTTAATGACCAAACTCTCGAAAGCAAATTGTCCAAACACACTTAAGGACATTATCCTTGCTTTTCACTCCAACACCTCCATACGGATCAGATTAAATGCAGAAGGCTTACTCTCTCCAGCAATTCAGACTATGAAAGGATTGAAACAGGGATGCATACTAGAGTCAGCATTGTTCAGCTTCTTTGTGCACGACATTAAAGAAGTCTTCGTTAATCAAACAACAGACGCCCCGAAATTGAATGGCAAGCCCATAGCAGCATTACTTTATGCAGATGATTTGGTCCTTTGCTCTAAAAGTCTGGTGGGCCTACAAACTTCACTAACTCTTCTTGCCCAGTATATTCAGATCAATCAACACAGCATAAACTTGGGAAAGACCAAAATTGTGATGTACGTCCCAAAAAGAACAACTCGCAACGTAATGGAATGGTCTTTACAAAACATCAGAATTGATGTTGTAAACCAATATGTTTATCTAGGAATCACCATTGATATGAGCCAACACAATCAAATACATTTAGATCAATTGCAACTAAAGCTACTAACAGCAATATCCCAAACAAAAATGATAATGAGGAAGTATGGAAAATTCTCGATCATGCCTGCTTGGACTTATTATACTCAAAAATGTACTCCAGTCTTGTTATATGGAATGGAAGCGTTGGAATTAGTAGATGAACACTTTCTTGATAAACTAGAAGCATCTTTCTGGAGAAAGATATTGAATCTTCCCCCAGGAATTCCATTTATTTGGATCCGTTATGAACTGGGTTTGATTTCTCTCACTGTGCACTACCACTGGCGCCTATGTGCACTTTTCAGGAAGTGTCTTATGTGCAATAATTCTAATACTGTCTTGAAGACGATATCATCGTATTTGTTATTGTCCAATAATATGTTTGCTAGAAAATGGTTGCAATGCATTTATGACACGCTTGCGAATGCTAATGTATCAATTGATCTCTTAGTTAAGAATCCAATGAAAGTTAAATCTCAAATTTTCGCTATTGATTGGATTCGCACTAGAGAATCAAGATTGACCTATAAACATTTTGATGGCAATTGTATGCTTGATAAAAAGTTTAGAACTATGTCATCTTATTTAATCAAAAATCCATCTTCAAATGTTCGATCAGCAATTATGCGTCTAAGATTTAACCTATGGCCGACAAAAGAAGTCCTAGCCGATAGACGCATAATTCAGAAAGCAGATAACATCTGCCGCTTTTGCCAATTGCCATGTAAACAAGAAACCATTAAACATCTTATTATGGATTGTTCGTAGCTAATTCCATTGAGAAAGACACCCTTTGCTAATTTATATTCCTTTCTTGCAGATATTAACCAAGAACTGAGATGGCAAATTATTTTTTCGGCTCGACTAGTGAGAATTAGAATTGCCACTGTTAACTTCTTGAATGCGCTCAACTTATCATCTTGTCCTTTCTGATTTCTTTTGTATGAATTGATCACCGTTTTTAATGTTAAATTCAGAAACTCGATTTTTATTACTGTGGCATTTAATTCTGTTTGTTTTAATCTAATTATGTTTTAAGTGTGTCCTTATTTGGTTATGCAAAAATGAAATATGTAAAAATGAAATATGTAAAAATTAAATAGCTTTTTTCTTAAAAATGAAAAATAATGATATTGTAAATGTTAATTGATTAACTATAAACTATTTTAAAAAAATAACACTCTCCTATTAATCATGAATGCCACCCATGCAATTCTAAACAGAACAAATGGCTTGGTGTGTTCACATTTGCCACAGCACGGGGAAAAAGGGTTGGGCTGGTATATTCATCCTCTTCCTTTGACTACTGCATGCTACGCCTCACTAAGGGCACTATTCTTTGGTCGTTGGAATGACAGTATTTCTGGGAACTTCGATGGGACTAATCTGAATGAATTTGAAAGACGAGTCCTGACACCTTTGGGATGTTCCCTTTTTGCGAATAGGAGCAAAATCAATATTGCTTCTATTAGGCCTTCCAATAGATTTTCTAGACCTTTCCAATCGCTAATTTCTTTCAAGATGGCTCCTGTAGACAACTGGGATGCCATGCCTCCTTCCTACACTATCAATCGTAGCCCCAACTCTGTTTCCTTCTGTATACAAAGGGATGGTTCTCAGCCAATGGGTACTTTTGTGGGTTGTACCAACATTGCAAACCTAACTAGTGAGGACAGACCTTTGTATGTAGGTGATCCCGTTTATTTTGTCTGTGGCAATGAAGCTTATCCTTGGCTACCTAGGGATTGGCATGTGTATGTAGCTAGCACCTCTGAGGTCTCTAGAGCTCGTCCAAGGCGGGACGAGAATGGTGATACTCCTTCACAGGTTATGGGTGATGTAGCAAATTCCTTTGTACCATTTTGGGGACAGATAATGAACTCTGAGATATTAGGAGACTAGCAAGAGTATTGGAGAAAACCATCAACAGAACCACCAATATACTATACAACATGACGCTGGAACAAAAGACAATAAGATTAGTGGCCCTTCAGAATAGGATGGTGTTAGACATCATCCTAGCCGAGCGTGGTGGGGTATGTAAATTGGTGAGATCTGCTTGCTGTGTTTTCGTACCTGACTCCTCCCCTATTATATTCAAGGCAATACAAAATCTGCATACCTTGAGTACAGAAGTACATGTCCCCGAGGGAAACTGGGATCTTAGTGCTTGGTTTTGGGAATTTCTACATTCATGGATGGGGCTGGAAACTCTTTTCAATCTTAGTGATAGTTCTTGGTGTTCTATTATTCTGTTGCTGTTGTATACAATGTCTTCCTGCCATATGTTCGATGTTAGGAGGATGTTGTGCGCAAACTATAGCTACATTAGGACCAAAGGTACATGCACCAGAGAAAACTGCTAGCGTTTTTGTAATGAAAGATATTACTATCAAGGATCTCATGGCAATCAATGTTTCTGAAGAATGTGATTCAGGATTTACGGACATTGAGGCGTGGAGTTTTTGAGTAAAGCGAATGTTTAAGTAAATGCTCTTGGCTTAAGCCAAAAGGAGGGTTTGTTAAACCATAATCATATAATACGGCCTTGCTATGAATATTGGCCTAAGCCCATTCGCGTTGCACAGAAAACTGCATTCATAATGTTCCGACTTTCGATTGATGTCTCCGCCATTTTAAGAATCATCTGCCATTTTGATTTAAACTCTAGTTTCTATGGTCTAAAATGGTGGACTGTGTTTTCAACTTGCAGCCAAGTCAAACGACCTTTGAGTTGTGTTAATGTTTAGGCTGACCGAGAGCAGACTGTTTGACCAATGTAAGGAAACCTTGTGACTCGAATGAACTGCCATCCAAGTGTTGTCCGCGCTCACAAGTCTCATCCTCACATAAACAATGAGACAATGGAAAATAAACTTAGATCGTGTGGTCTGGCTGAACTGCATTGTAGTGATTCTTGGAACAAGGCTTACCATGGATCAGAGAACCAACAACACCATTGTAACTTCATGGACATGAAAACTTGTTTAATTCCTTGTACAATATTGTAATATTTGTCATATGAACTGGGCACAAACTCTAGCCAGTAACTTATTAGCTTGGAGGGAGGCTGGACAATGTTTCAAAAATGAGATAAATATGTCTGTGTTTAAATGTCCAGCACTCTCACCCCTCACTGTTTCTGCTGCTACACACTGCGAGGTGTTGGGAGCCAGATAGCTATCTGTTTTGCTTTGACTGTACAGAAATAAAAGATACCTGTATCTTTTCAACCCGTGATTGGTGTATTTCATTTGTGGTACTAAGCCTCGATATTTCTTTGGTCTTTCATTGGGCCGTTGTGTTCCACCCTTGGTGTAGCCAGAAACAGCATTATAAACTTGATTTCCTGTGTGCTGAGTCTTTTCTTGACCTTTATGAAGATTTCCTCGATGCTTGCACCTTAACTGAGAAGTCCGGGAAGAATCGGATTGTTGTGACCTGGTGTGTCACAGATCCCAGTTCTCTAGCTCTCCTGAGGGCTCAGTCTCTGTTCCGATAGTTCAATAGGTGAGCTTTTATGGGCGGTTTCAGCTTGGGATGCATTGGGCTCTCTCCACTATGAACACGTCGGAGAAGCTATTGCGGCTGTCGGTCTCTGTCAGCTGATTTTCAACCACCGACTCCATGTTGCTCTGATCCCTGGCTTTGAGTACCCCGATGATCCTCAGGTTATTCCTGCAGGAGTGAGTTTCCAGGTCACCCTGCTTCTCAGAGAGTTCCCTGAGGGCTGTTTTGACCCAGGTCACGTCCCTGGTAGTCCGGGATTCATCCCCTACTGTGGACATCCTGCCCTCCACCTCGTCCAGACGGTCCCAGTGTTTGTTCAGGCGAACTTGCATGTGAACGACTTACAGGTTAGCTTCCCATCCAGGGATTGGCATGCTCACCTGTACCTGCCCCAACATATGTTTAATGTCACTTAGTGCCCCATTTGGATCCATCGGGTGGGACATGGTGTTGCCTATCTAGGGGTCCTCATTTGTGGGTTGCTGCTAGGAGGTGTTCGAAGAGCAGTTTTGACCGATAGTGGGTTCATGAGATTTTGACATGGTGACCCCGATAAGCGTGGTGTGCCGCTCACACTCCTCTGGCGACTCTGCTACTTGTAATAAACTTGTCCCACCTTTACTGGTGGTGTTGCCTCCTCGCTGCCACAGAGTCTCTGCCCTCAGGGTGCAGGGGAACCCCTCCTTCCAACTGTTATGGTGTCTCCAAGGGGCTGTTTTGCATGCCCTGATATGGGTTGTTGTTGTGCTTAGTTTGCTCAGGGTTATCACTTTATTGGATGCAGCTCCCAACCCTGTGGTGAGTTTGTGTCACAGGCATGCTTCACTGCACACCTAGTGATTTTGGTGCACTTTCCGGGAAACGATTGCCCGGGGGGCGCTGCCCCTCCTGGATGCACTTATGGTTCCCCCACTCACCCGTAACGGGGCTCTATGGGGAGGAGAGCTGGAGGATGCGTCCCCGCTGGCTCCCAGCTCTGAGATTCAGAGTCTTGTCAGCTTCCGGATATATTTGGGCCAACCCTTTCCCCCGCGGAGGGCCAGAGAAAACAACCGGTGCTCAGACTCAGTCTGTATCTCCCCCGTCCACGGTCCCAGCTGTTCTCCTTACCACGGGTTGGGTTGCCACTCTGCCAAATGTCTCTCCTTGGTCGGGTGGTGTTTCTGCTCCTCTAGTATGTACTTCTCTGGGTGAGGTGCAATGAGGCCTTGCTGCCCCCTCTGTGTCAGGTTGGTGGTGGCCGGGTCGGCCCTTCTGTCTGCAGCCGGGTCCGAAGGGGGAGGATAGCAGGTGACCCCTCCTCGCCGCTCCTGCCGCATAGGCACTGACCTCTGCCAGCTCCCGGAGCCCACAGCAGCCATCCTCTGGGGCTGTCCCTTGCTCTGCTCAGTTTGCAGGTGGGAGGGGGAGAGCAGACAGCAGGCTCTTGGCCGCGGCTGCGTTGGGTTGTCCTATTTGCCTCGATCCTGGCTGTCCTCTTAACCACAGTTCAAGGCTGTCCCGGCATAGATTTTCTGTTTGTAGTCCAGACACCATTCCAAGTCTCCAAGTGTTTGTGCGCAAAATGCCACCTCATTCCACTCCTGCAAGGGTGCCATTTCCACACAGGTCCTCCCTGGCTTCCAGATGGCAACGGCTCGGTAGGTCCCCTCAGGTATAGGTCTCTTCTTAGGTCTCAGGGTGTGTGTGCGACCCTTGCTTCTTTTCAGAAGGGAAGGATCTCCCATCCAAGCACTCTGTTCACTTGGGCCCACTGTCTGTTTTCTCTCACCCAGGCACCAAAATCTCTTGGGTTTTCACTGAGATGTTTCCTGTAAGCTCAGCTGTCTTCTTCAGGAATATTGTGTAGTGATGGCAGGCTGGATGTGGCCGGGTTTTTACTGATTATCTTGGGCTGGTCGGGAGCTCACAGTCTTGCAGCCATCTTGGCTGGGCTCTATAGCGCACCCCCCATGTCAAACACGACTTTATCCAAGGCACAACACAATCCACTTCTCTCAGCATAAATAAATCGCAAAAGTAAGTTGAAAAGAACACAATCACAATTCTTCACTGTCTACAAATGTAACCTACATAAATAATTTAACTGAACAATAACCAAAACAATTATCATGTAGTGTTGTGCAATTTTGATTTTCCTGCTTACTTAAAAGTCTAGCAGTACGATTTCAAGATTGGTACAAATACATATGGCAATTATGATTTTGCCCACACTTTTGGTTTAAAATAAACACAGGGTGATTTAGCAGTTTGTTTTTCAGACCCCCCTACTTTGGTCTGTGTTGGGGAAGTTAGACAGAAAAATTGGAATGATTTTGGGAACTTTGGATTTCAGACCCTCCTCCACTGAAAGGCTTGTGTTGCAGACACTGGATAAAAAGGATGGACTGATTTAAGAACAAAGACACCCCTCTTCCTTAAAGAAGTCGGAGTCAACAGGGCAAAAAGGATTACCCAATTAAATCATAGGCTATAGTTTTCAGCGCACACTGGGAAGTGAGCTTTGTTAATTTCAAATTTTAACAAAATTCACCCCGTAGTGTTCTGCCAAATGGAGAATTAATACAAATTTATATTTCTAGTTAAATAGGCTAAGGATCTACACATTTTTGCCCCCCAACCCACTATAAAGCGAAAGGATTGAAGGCACATTTTGATTTCCAAATCCTCAGTTCTACTTACATAGAAAGCTCCTTTTTAAATTTCAGCAAAGCCAGCTGCATCTCAGGACACACTGGAAGATAGGGCAGGGGTCTGGTCACTCCACTCTCAAAGATGGCCTCCCACTCTCCACCATAGGGCCCAGTCAGTTTTGAGCCCTGCCTAAAAATAGACAGCTCCACCCAGATGCACTCTCAGCAATCTCCTCTGGTGTTTCCTTACAACTGTCAGATGGTACTTTTCAGCAGCCCTCCTGAGGGTACATTTCACCAGCTCTGTCGCTCAATCCGTCTGTCCATCTCCCTCCTAGTGCAGTCCCCCTTATATACTAACAATGACACCACCAATTTTACAATCGTGGGGAAGTACCCTGCAATAATTCCTGCAAATAGGATTGGACAGTTACCCTTTTCTCTCCTCCCAAACCCAGCCTCCAAGTCAGGATTGGTTTAGGGGTCTGGAGTAACATATGGCAATTCGCATTTGCAATCGAAGGTGGAGGAATTTTATATCACTACAATTGCCAGGAAATTACATAAAAATGGTACATAAATGAAATCAGTACGACTTATGGATGAAGAGAAAAGGGCTTAAATGATAATAGTCCTTTTAAATTAATTTAATTTATGGCTTCAGGCCATTTGTTTTCACTGAGTCAGCCTGTATCCAGAGATTTTTTTTGTATCAGTCTCTTTGTGCTGGAAGCTTACTCTTTGAACTTGTTGCCCTCCATTTTCACACATATTGGTCATGCTCCAGCCAAGGGGAACTTGTCCTGCAGTCATTGCCTTCAGAGCCAGGCAGTCTGGTCAACACTAGTTTTCAACGCCTTCAGTAGGACACTTTATTTCAGTTGGTAATTAAATGGGAGATGTAACCTCCAGACTGTAAGTGGGAGATTTCCTTGTGAAGTTTGACCACAGCCAGCAAAAAGGGTTTGCCTTGGGCTATCATTTGTCCATGAAAACAAAGTGGCTTTTCAAATGTCACTGGCATTTTGCATGTGAAACATAACATACCTTGCTTTTACTTGTACACAGCTATGCAAGCTGTTTTTGTGTCACTGTTTAAACATCCTGTTTTCCATGTGAAAGGGATCTTTGATTCCTCCTTTTGTGGATTAACATGCTGCTTTTCCTTTTGTTCTGTCAGGTAGGCCCCTTTTCCACATGGCTCTTCAATTATACTTGAGAAAAAAAAACACACAGGCCAAGCTGTTTTGGGTTCAGTATTTAAAATCCTGCTGTTCATGTGAAAGGGACTTTTGTTTGGGGCCTTTGGATGCACCCCACAGCAAAGAACACCAAGTTGAAGTACGTGTTTCAGCAAGTTGCACTCCCTGGACAATCATGTCAAGCTATTTCAGATATTAATGTCGAGCTATTTAAGCTATTAAACCATGCTTTTCCTGCCTCCTGCTGTACCGCATACCCTCCCTTTGTTATCCTTTCCTGCCCTTATGTTATAATTTCAAATGATCACTTCCACAACACTTAAGTATCTGTAAATACCAACTAGCAATGTCGCTAGTTGGTATTTACAGATCAAAAGCCTGCTGGGTGATTGTGTTATGTTTACTCTTTGATGCATGACCGCAAATACCAGAATGAAAATGGTCGTGATGACTGAAATAGGCCCATGTCTTTTCCAAGTATGATGTAATGCCTTCGGACTTGGCACCAAATGCATGTGAAAAGGTACTCTATTGATAGTTTTATTCTTTAGCAACCGCACTGTGGAGTTTTAATGTAAGCGTTTTCATAGCTATGGGCCATGAACTAAATATAATCAAATGGTATGCTAATGTAGTGTCCCACTGGATAATGTTACCTGACACCAAACTGTAATTTTACAGTAAATGGAACGTGTATAGAAATTGTTTGCATTCTCATGGCACTGAATCTACTTAAGAATAGGATTCTTGAATGCTTGTATTTTTATGAAAGTTCCATGTTTCCACCATCTGCAGTCAATTGTCTTTTAAATAGAGTGCCTTCTGCAGATCTGTGCCTTTGTCCCCATGTTGCCAAGGCAAACTTCTATCCCACCGCAGCTCGCACCCTGAAGATCCTGGCTACCACTCCATCTTGGCTCTGTCTTGTTACATCTTGGCCTGAAGCTCTCTCAGCCCCAGCGTTGCGCTGCAAGCCCCTCCAGCAAACAGAGCAGACACGAGGCACTGTTGCTTGTCCGGGCTCCACGGGGGCTCTGGTGTGCATGTGACGTGCCCCTCTGCAGCCACACAGCTCAACAAGGTGTTGTGGCTAACATCTGTGATGTAGAGACGAGCTGGATGCCCTCCCCCACCTTCCTTAAGAATCTGGCGTTTCTCGTGACTGTCAATAGTCCTTCTGACACTCTTACCATCAACCCTTTCACTCCCCAATGTACATGGGATTGGGTTCATAGTTGAGTGACATCTTCCCTTGGGGGTGGCAGTTTCGAATTAGGACCTTATCACCCAGGGCAAGCTGATATTGGTGGAGGCCCCTTCTCACATTTTCTCCCTCCGTTCGCTGCATTCTGTCTCACTCCACCTGGCCATCGTCTATTATCGCTAGCTACCTCAGCACCGCTTCTGGTAGAACTCTCCTAGGGCCCCTTTGGTACATGGCTTCAGTCGGGGCGACTCCAGTAGAGCCATGGGGGGTTGCTCTGTATTCCCGAAGGAACTGGTACAGGGCTCGTCGTAGGCTCTGACCTTGTCCGTGGGCAATTTGGAAGACCTTGTTTAATGTCCTCATGAATCTCTCTGCTTCTCCATTAGCTTGCGGTGAAACTGGTGTGACTTTCCGGTGATGTATTCCGTATTTGTCCATTAGCTCGGCAAAGCTTCCACCCTGGAACAGCGGCCCATTGTCGGAGCGCAGAGTCTCTGGTAACCCATTCGTCACAAATATCTTCTCCAGAGCCACCGTTACATCATCAAAGGCCACCAAATCTACAAACTCCTCTTCGGGGTACCTCAACCATTGGTCTACCACCACGAGGAAGTGAGTACCCCTTTCCGTGGAACCAAAGTCGGTATGAATCGTCTCTGATGGCTGTGTTCCATGAGGCATACACTCGATTTGAGGGTCACGTTGCACTGGCGAGGCTGCCTGGCACCACATACACGACGCCACAAACTCCTCCACTCACCTCTCCAGGTCGGGGAACCACACCTTTAGACAGAGCCTTGCCCTGGTCTTGGCCATCCCTTTGTATCTTTGGTGCGCCAGCTCGATCACCTGGTGTATCTTGCCGACTGGTATTACCATCCAGTCTCCCCATAGCAGCATGCCTGATTCCACGAATGTCAGTTCCTCCCTTACTCTCCATAGCTGCTCTAGTGTTGTACAAGCTTCTTGTGTTCTCTGCCCTAAGCCTTCCAGCACTGACTTCTACTGCCCCATCGGAGCGCATCTCTTAGGATTTGGAAACGCTCGTCACCATCGGATGCCTTCTCCAGTTTTGAAGGGGCATGGAATTCAGGGTTGCAGACTCCACCAGGAGTTGGATGTTTTCATCTGCCTCCTCTGCACTTGTTTCATCCTCTTTGTCCATCCTGTGCCAGGGATGCTGCGACAAGTAGTCAGACACATTGTTGGTCCCTGGCCAGTAGATCAGCAACACCCCGTACTCCAACAGGGCCAGCATCCATTGTTCAATCTGGGCTGGCGGCTTGGATGAAGATCCTGCCATGATCAGAAGCAGAGGCTTATGGTCTGTCATGACCGTCACTGGCCTGGCCAGCACGTGCAGACAGAAGTGCCAGCACCCCCACAGTACTGCCAGAGCCTCCCGTTCTATCTGCGAGTGCCATTGCTCGGTGTTCTGATAGAGCTCGACTGGCATAGGCTATAGGCTGGTCTTCTCCACTGCTGTCCTTCTGCAACAGGACAGCTTCCAGTCCAAATGGGCCGCCCTCCACTACCACCTCTGATGGCAAAGAGGGGTCAAAAAATGCCATGGTGTCATCGGCTGTTAGCGCTCCCTTCACATCCTCGAATGATACCTGTTCAAGAGGGCCTCATTGCCAGGTGGAGTCCTTTTGTTGAGGCTCCTCAGGGGTTCAAATCTCATGGCCAGGTTTTTTTATGAACCGGCACAGTACGTGAACATTCCCATGAAGCTGCAGACCACTGTCAAATTTTACGGGGGCTTTGCCTCCATGATGTCTTGGTCTTTCCTGGGGTCTGGCGACACACTACCCTCCTTGTAGACAAATCTAAAGAATTCAGTGCTCATTCACAGGAGCTCACACTTCTCCTTGTGTAATGTCAGTCCCAACTCCTGGATGTGCTCAAGGGTCTTCACTAGGCATGACATGTGTTCCATTTCTGACTTGGCGAATGCCAGGTTGTCATCACTAATGTTCAGGACTCTCTCCGAGTATTATGTTTTGAAATACATACAGTCCACGGTGTAGGGTAAATGTTGTTATATATCTAGATTCAAGGAGTAATACGACCTGGTGGTATCCCGCTATTAGGTCGATTTTGGAGAATAACTTTGCACCCTGTAACTCCCCGATGATGTCATCTATCATCGGTGTGAGTTGCTCCTCCCTCTTAATGGCCTTGTTCGGTAGCCTCATGTCCACGCGGATCCTGACTGGGTCATGCTGCTTCGGTTTGCAGGCAACTACTATGGGGGACACCCAGGGCATTGGACCGTTCACTTTTTCAATGATATTTAAGCTTACTAGGTTCTCTAGTTCCTGGTCCACTAAGTCTCACAGGTGAAATGGAATCCTTTGATATTTCAGGGCCACTGGCTGGATCGACTCATCAATGTGAAGACTCACTGGCATGCTGACCATCTGGCCAATCCCCTTGAACAGTTGTTCAAACCTCTGGAGAATATCCTGCATATCTTCAACATATACTCTGTAGGCAAAGCTGACAATTCCTAAGGCCTCTGCATCCACACAGCTCAACAAGGTGTTGTGGCTCACATCCGTGACATAGAAATAAGCTCTGATTGAACTGCTGCCATGCTCAACTTTTGAAACAAAGGCCCCCACAAGAGGAATAGGTTGTTCTCTGAATGTAAAGATGCAGGCTTTAGGCTGATGCAGAGACAGGGGCATAGTCATTGCCTCCTAGTGCACTTTAGCCATCACATTCACAGATGCACTAGTGTCCACCGATACCGGCACCAGTAAACCGTCGACTTGCAGGCTGCACTTTGGTTGTCGTCGAACCTTTGACTTCACTACATTTATACTTGAGATGAAGAAGTTTTTTTTCATAATCCTTGTCCTCTTTAGGCTCAAGATTGATCTGCTCCTCTTCTTGGTCCATGAGGGCCACGTTGGAAGGGCAATATCTGAAAAACCCTGCCTGCATGGATCCTCTCTGTACCACAACCAGCAGTGGTGCATGGCACATGTGCGCATAATGGTCTATTGTGTCACACCGACTGCACGCTTTTCCTTGCGCTGGGCATTCTGCGGGGTGTGGCAAATCGTAGCTGCATTTCAGGCATGAACTAGGGTTTCTGCCAACTAGTTCCCTTGGTTGGCCTGCCAGTCGGCGCGCCCCTCTCATGCCGTGGCCACGCCCCACAGCACATTCCTCTTCGGCCTTCCCAGGTCGAAGAGCAGCGTCCATTTTGGACGCCCTTGTTTCTGCCACTTCATGTGATCTTACCAGCTGCAGGATTCATGGCAGCATGAGGCCTGGCTCCCTCAGCACTTGACACTGCAGTTTCCCAGATGTGCATCCCTGGATGAGCTGATTAAGTATTTTTACCTCCTCATTGTCCCAGGTGCAGGATATTGCCATGCGTTGAAGGCGACCATGAAATGTGTCCAGGGACTCATTGTACTTTTGTTTTGCACTGCACATAATAAACCGTTCATACTCTGCATTTGCAAGCAGCATGAAATGTTCTCACAGTGCAATAGGTCCCATTAGCCAGCTGAAGAGATTGGTAAATTTGATGGGCAGCCAGTCCAGCAGAGTATAGCAGCGTGTCTACCATGCTCTGTTCATCCGTCTCTCCCATGGCCTTGAAGTAAATGTCAGTGCAGTCGATTCAGGACCTCCACCTTGGGCCCAAACTCGCTGGAGACCCTGATACATCAAATTGTGGCATGGGCGCTAATTCCCCTTATTGGCGTGGGACTCGAGCAACCCCTGGTGCAACTGGGTCTGCTGCCACTCGTGCCCCGACTGCTTACTGGTCATCTGCCATGAGGGTGAGCGCATAGGCACCACTTTTTTCTTGTCCAAGGGCCGCAACTCACTTGAAAAACTCAAGCGTGTTAGCAGTCTTTTGGGCGATGGTACCACCACCCGCTGCGTCTGCGCAGCGATACTCATGATGGGTGTGATTGGATGACACACAAAGGCGCTGTATTCTGCCTCATTGGCATCATGTTATACAGATGTCCTTATATCCCTTTCCTTACGCCACCATTATTAACTCCTTGTCTTCTCATGACACGAGGATCATAGTTGCCATCTTCTAAATATTGCCTCCCTAGTGGGGATTCCAAAAATGGGTGCATCAGAGGTGCACCAGCACTCCCACAGGAGCCGCAACCTCCCTCACCACATTGCAATAAAATGGCGGCCGATCGCGTCACATGAACAGAACCCGTGGCGCAAGACAAACGTTTGATGCAGCTCACACGCTTTGAACTCACCGATGCTGTGTTCCTGCAGGTCCGTGTGACAGGATGCAACCTCCTCGTCACCAATGTTGTATCTTGGCCTGAGTCTTTTTCTGGTCCAGCATCGCGCCGCAAACACCCCCAGCCAACAGAGCAGACACGAGACACTGTTGCTTGTCTGTGCTCCACGGGTGCTCTGGTGCACATGTGACGTGCCAGTTACATCACTCAGCCGCATGTGTCTCCTTAAAGACACAGACACCACATGTCTGAAATCAGTGGCCTTAAACTATTGTGTACCTTATTTCCTTCCGTCCCCCCTTTCCCATAATGTGCCCATTCATCGATCTGGAAAACATTAGGCTTGCATTCTAGAGCAACATGCTACTCCCGTATTGCTATTATTTTAGAAATGTCCCCTAGTCCGACTATACACATACTGCTAGCAATTTAAAATGGCTAAATTAACACATCCTTTTGTAAGCCAGTTGGGACTTGCCGTAATATTGCCCTCTACAAAAACGCTGACTCTAATCCTGCGCCTAACTGAAGACCAGCGGTGCTCATTAAAGCTAACAAATAAATATACAACAGCAAAACGCGTTAGAAATAAGATGCATGCAGTTGGCACCAAATCACAAAAACATTCTGTGCAAGCAGTCCCCCCTATGCACATGCATCTACGGGAGAAACATCTGAAAGCCCAAAGTTTTAACAGCTTACATTTGTCAACAAACTGCCCACAGATTCCAAAACAATTGACAGTTACCCCAAGTAATGTCACTGTTATGAAATCCACTACTATGCACCACTGAGAAAGTCTTGCAAAATTGCTACTTTTATGCACCGTGATTTGTGTTTATCACCTACTGCAAATGTACAAATATCTCCATCTGCACAGCCCCACCCATTAAACTCGTTTACTCCTTCAAGGAGGCACCCACCGAGCCCATAGTGAATGAACAGTGCTCAATTAATTTTAACTGTGCTCGTACAAAACAAGTTCTGCTCTCATCCCCATCTTTCATTAGCATGTTTGCAATTACGAGCAACAACATTTTAAATGATCACGTGACTTTTTTGAGAGGCAGTTGCAATCACCTCAATTTAGCTCGGCAGTGGGCACACAGCATTGTAAAAGTTGCTTTGAAACCCACCATATGGCCAACCCCCCCCCCCATCTCGGTCTCCTAACATCCAACCTCTCTCATGCTTGAGCCTCAGCAGGCCCCCTTCATGCTTTGTTGGCCCTCTTTAAAAGTGGGGCTCGCCTTGCAAGTAGTATAGATCCCACAGAAAAGCCCAGTCTTTGATCTGCTTCACAGCATCACAGAACCTGGCCTAAACCACGATTACCGTGCTGCAGTGTCCTGTTAAGCCCACGAACTGTAGGGTGATGTTGGGGTCAACTAACTCTGGCCCTACGTCCCTGCATCAGTTTCCAGTAAGAGACAACCCCACATTTGCTCGGACATCCACCCCCACATCATGGCACTGTTTTTACATCGCCACATTCTTCCTGCAGGATGATTCCATTGGGTAAAGTACAGCAGCATTTTAACATGTTTAATGGGCCTGAACTGCTGAATATTTGGTGGCTGGACTTCTCGGCTGGTTTGGTGCGGGCAGCAGTGATAGTACCATTTCAACTTTTCACTTTCTAATGCTCTACTTCGAAGCAAACAGAATTACTAGACTCAAGTAGAGCTTTCATTGCCAGTTTGTATGACAGTGGTAACGGTATATTGTAGGGTTGCTACCTTTAAGAGGAACGACCGGGTAACAGCCTTTTCACGTTATCAAACACAAACAGGGCTCAAGTCGAGGGTACACGCGGGGGACGGAGTCCACCCACTTTTTAAAGAGGGTGGACTCAGTTCCCCTCCCAGCTAAAAAGCAGACCATTGAAAGTCTTGTTTGAATTTATGAATTAAAGCCGACTGCGGGGGAAGTCGTCTGGTTTGCAGGCCCAGACACTTCACCACTGCACTATACAACCTGATGAAAAACAGCAAACAACTAAATGTGAAATGTCCCATTTTGGTTCTGCATGTATCAGGGAAAACATTTGTATTGGTTCTTCGAGTTCCTCTTCACCTGCACACCTTTTAACGGTTTCAGAAACACTATTGGAAGAAAATATTCTCTCTTAGCTTTGTGTGTGTGTGTTGATTTTATGAAAGGCAAATGTGCAATTTGGGTGGTTATGCAAAGCCAATTTAATGAAATGTGCGTATTTCACCATGATATGCTATTTTCTGGCGACCACACATCCCATTGCGTTGTTTGATGAGTCACCCCACTTTTATTTTTAGGACTTGACCCCTGAACACAAATATATCAGTTTGTAACATTTCACTCAAATAGGTAAGCACCGAAACAAACTTACCTCGCACTTCCCCTAATTCCCCTATATCTACCAGTGAAAAATCATTCATCTGTACATGAAAATCAAAGTGTGCGTTGCACTCTATCCATTGATTTTCATAGGAATATTTATCTCCTCCTCTACCTTCAGTTTGACTTTCACCAAAATCTTAGGTCCTACTGTGCACACACCTCGTATCCGAAATCCTGTTTTCTCAATCCATAGCTCCCTTACATGTTAATATATCTCTGTTTAAAGCCATGAATGCACGTTGGCGTGATATATCCACCTAGCGCCTTCTCATTTGCAAATTACCATTGTATTCCTTCCGGACTCACACGCTGCTATCATGTGACAAGCCACCGCTCAGTGGGTTTTCAGTGGCAGTTTGACATAGCAATGGCTGGTGTAACGTCACTTTTTCCTATCTGTCAGAAAATCCTATCTTGCTGACTGAGCATGCGTGCGCATGCTCAGTCAGTACTTAAAGGATAGGATTTTTTGACAGCAGGAATGTGGTGTGCCTGTGTTTATGGAGTCCCAGGGGTGCCGTTTCTGTAACTTGATGTGAGCCAGGCTCACTGAAATAACAGAACACAGCAAAGCCCTGTTAAGAGCTACTCGTAAATGTACGCAAACCTCACTAATCCACCGGACTCCAGAAGATAAACACAGCGGACACTGGGCCTCATTACGACCCTGGCGGAGTGGGTTTACGCCAGCGTTATTCGCGGCGGACCCGTCCGCCCTACTACGAGTTCCCGTAGCGCCATGGAGCGTTTTCCGCCTGGTTTTTCCGGGCGGAGAAATCCATGGCGCTACGGGACCTTGTTGTTAATTACGCCACCGTATTTTACGGTGGCGTAATTAACGCCTTCCCCACTCCCATTATACCCTATGGGGCAAAAATGGGAATGGGGAAGGGTAAAATGGGGGATGGGGATTTACCGCCCCGCCAAGGTCGGAATGGGGCGGAAAATCCGCCAACCCCCATGGCGCTATCGGCAGCTTTCCGCCGTGCTCCATGGTGCATTTTGCACCGCGATTTCCGCCAGGGTCGTAATGAGGGCCACTGTGTTTCATAAAGTCCCAGGATTTTAATAAGCACTAAATGTGCAAAACATATGAAAGTATACATAACGAATATATATGTACCTGTATGTGAAGTAAGTGCATTATTATCACATTAATAATGCACTTATTTCACATACACGTACATATTCATCATAAATCCGGCTGACTGCGCATGCTCAGTCATGATGTATAGTTAAGCACTGGGGGCAGGGCCGTAGAAGAGGCATCTTTCTATAGATGAAAGCAGTAGGGACAGGGGAAGTCGCGCTCAGCCATCTATTCACATTGCCCCCCCCTGCCCTCTTAATGAAGCATCGTTACAGTGAGAAGTGTTGACACTGCATGGCTCAGTGAGTTCAGTGCTGTTGTTCAGCTTGTTTTCCAGTCCCTGCTCGACTTGGCCACATTTGCAAAAAAGAAAAAAAAATGCATATGAAATAACACGAACATCCCGTCCTCCCATAAGCAGTTAAGCACACAATGTGAAGCTCGGGCTGATTGCCATTCTAATTCAAAGCCACACGCAGCGTCCTGGACGGGCTGTCTGCAGCCCCTTAATGACCTGCAAGGACTCCCAGTGCTCCCATTGTAGGTTGTGTGGAGGCATTTTGCATTGATGGGCTCTTTCAATATTAGAGACCCTTTGAAGACGCATTACCTAGCAAAGAGGTAGACAATTACAGGGTATTTACGGCAACACTTAGTTAAATCCAGATGGAAACAAGCAATGGCAATGCCAATAGTTTGGGTTTTTGTGTAGGCATGGGAAAGGCCCTTGGTTGGCCCTGCTGTCTTTAATGGTATGAACGGTAGCAGGTGCAAGTACCTGGGCATCTAATGGCAGTGCCTGGCAAATGCCTGATATGTTTTTATAAGCCAAAAACTGTTAACATGACTTAACTGAAGGGCACACACAGTGCTTATAAATTGATTGGCTGAAGGCAGACCAGGTTAAGAAATTTTTATTACACCAGTAGCATTTGCAGCTCAAATTAAGTCATTGTCGAGTGCAAAGTTTGATGTTGAGGCTTGATTAAAGAGAGCTCAAAGAGTTCCCATGAGAAGGTGTTTTGGGTGCTACTGGTCGGGTATGATTCTTATCTTCCCGCTTGTGCTTTTGTTCATATATTATTTTTCCTGTAGGTTTAAATTTTCCTTCTTGCTCAGTACATTGACAAGCCAACTCTAGCGTGAACCGGAAGACTGAGTCCATTCACACGTACTGCCACAGCACCTGGCTAGTTCACTTTGGGAGTACAAGTCGACACTTTGTAAATGGCCATTCTTTTTCTTATTACGCCAAATACCAGAAGGAAAAGAAGGAAGATGGCAAGGGGGTGGGGGCTATGTCATGCGTGTTGCCATGAGCCAGTCCTGGATTTTCCCTTTGCATACTGATCCTTGTAGGCCTATACTTATAATGGGAAGAAGTAAAATACCAGTCCTAGCATTTAACAGGAAATAACTGGACTCAGTGTCATGAAGGACATGTGGCTACTTGCCAGGTACCATCAATGGAGCCAAGGACCAGAGGTGAGCGACGAATCAAGGACCAGAGCAGCCAAGGATCGAAAAAGCCAATGATGCGCTTATAAGTCGCACACATACAAGAAATTAAAATAGACACCAAGTGTTAGAAAATAACAATTTTAATAAATGCTTTTTGTTAACATATTATGTTTGTGTTCGCTGTATGTATTATTTGCGTTATAGTTATTTTTCAACTTCTAAGACCTATCCACATTGTTTTAGAGGTGTGCTTGTTTTTTCAGCTTATTTGGTTGTGAGTCCGCTTGTTTTTGGCTTGTTTTGAAGGGGCTTTCAGCTTATATTTTCCTTCTGACCTGGCAACACTGGGCTTGAGGGCCCTGGAAAAGACACAGTGGATTTTACAACCCCACCATGCAGGGGCGCCGAGTAGGGGGGGCTGCAGGGCCCGTGCACCCCACCCCCTGGCAGAATCGTTTTGGGTTGGGTATACTTCTACATCTGTGCACCGGTGTGCACAGATGTAGAGGTACACCCAACCCAGAAGGATTTTTAGAAATGGAGGCACAGATGCAAAACAAGTCTGTCCTTCAATTTCTAAAAATCGTTTTGGGTTTGGTGTAATTGTACATCTGTGCACCCCTCTTGGAAAGAGGGGTGAACAGATGTAGAGGTACACCCAACCCAGAATGCTTTTTAGAAATGGAGGTACAGATGCAAAGCGAGGGAGGGGGCAGGGAGCAGGGGCAGGGAGAGGGAAAATGAGACTGTTTGCATGTCTCTGAGTGTGCACGTTGTGAGGGTGAATGCTATGGGCGGGGAGCGGAGGCGTATGAGCCAGCACTTTCTAGTAGAGCTGCACTAGCCACCAGGGATATATTTTACAGAAATGGGGGGTGGCCCTCTCCCCCTCACCCCAAGGAGAAATGGGGGCACCCCTTGTAGCCCTTCCTGGGGGCAGATATCTGCTCCTAGGAAGGGGCATCTGCCCCCAGGGAGGGCTGAATGAGATGCCCCCCCTGCATTTGGTGTGGGGGTAGAGGGTCACCCCCCAGTACATTAGAAAATTACCCTCAGCCCGCCCTAAAGTGTAGTGTACCTTTTCCATTTTTTTTTTGTTTATGAAACTTGCCTTGGCGCAGAGGGGCACATTGGTGTGCCAATCAGGCGCCGGGGTGCCCAAACCTTACTGCTCCACCCACTGGGGGGGCCTGTCCCACCATTTTTGGGGGCCCTCTCCCCCCCACCCCAAATGGAGGGGGGGTGTACCTCACGCAGCCATTTGTAGGAGGCCCAGGAAGACCTGCATGAGGTGCCCCCGCCACCCATTTGGTTTGAGGGGGGAGAGGGCCCCCAAAAATAGTGGGACAGGCCCCCCAGTGGGTGGGGCAGTAAGGTTTGGTCACCCCAGGGCCAGTTTGGCACATCAATGTGCCTCTCTGCACCAAGGGGAGTTGGTTTACCAAATGAAAAAAGCGAAAATGGTGGAACGCTTTTTAGGGGGGATGAGGGGCACCCCAAAGGGTCTGGGAATTTTATAATGAGATTGGGGCGTTGACCCCCTCACCCCCCAGCCGCAATGGAGTGAGTTACATGTCATGCAGCCCTCCCTGGGACCAGATATCTGCTCCTAGGAACGGACGCCTGAGCCCAGAGAGGAGTGCAGGACAGCCCCCCCCTTATCTGCCCCTGGAAGGGCTACATGAGATGTGCCGCCCCTCCAATTGGGCCATGTGTGGATTCCCAGGGGTGTCCTTTTTTGGGAAATGCATGGGGTTCCCTGTTTCCCTTACTGGCTTCGACACCCTAGGCCCAAATCTGTAGGTTGCCCACATGAACAAAATGGGCAGTGGCGAAAGGCTTGGGGTTCCCAGTGGGTTACCCTTTTCCTTTTGCGCCCCCGGTAGGTGACCCCACACATGTGAGGTACCGTTTTCATCAGGACACGTGTGGGGACGCAGGAAGGTAGGCCATGTGTTGCTGGCGGTGTGTTTCGGTGGGTGGCCAGAGCGAAATGTCTGAGAATTGTCTTCATTTCCAGCCAATTTCAGAGACATTTCCCTGTGTCCATTCACCGAAATATGTCGCTAACAACAGATGTCATACCTTCTCGTGTTCCCACCGGTTTCCCGACGAAAAAGGTACCTCACATGTGTGGGTGCACCTACTGGGGTTGCAAAATGAAAAGGGTAACCCACTGGCAAGCCCAAGCCTTTCGCCACAGCACAATTTGTTCATGTGGGCAACCCACAGATTTGGGCCTAGGGTGTCGAAGACAGCAAGGAAAATAGGGAACCCCATGCATTTCCCAAAAGAGGACACCTGTGGGAATGCACAGAGGTCTGACTTGCGCGAAGCGGCCCAGAATGTATTACCCAGAACCCCAGACAAAGTGAATATTGTGTTTTTTCCCCACCAAATATCACACTTTGTCTGGGATTGTGGCTAATAAAAACTGGGGCAATTTGCGCAAGGCAGACCTCTGTGGATTCCCCGCAACCCACCCAGAGCTCGCCCCAGGAGTCCACCCACCCAAGCATCTCAATAGCTCACCCACACCTGCTACCCCAGGATCACACCTAACCCTCTACCCACTCTTCCTCACCTAGAATCCCCCCTGCTCGTTGCAGCATCACACCAACACACACACCCTAAGAACCCACCCAATCTCACTTCCATACCCTACCCCACCCCATACCCTATGACACCCTGATCACTCCCAGCTCGGCTACATCACTGCAACACATGCGGCTCACCCCAGCACCCCAACCACCCTTGCGCACTTTAACAAACCCTAGCTCGCCCCAGCACAACCTACCACACCCAGGAACCCTAGCCCAGCCAAGCACTCACCCCCAATGCAAATGCAATAACAACAAGGACAACTCATTCAACATAGCTCATCCCAGGAGCCCCATTCTCCCCAGTCACACAACCTCCCTCACACCTCACCCGACCTCACACACCCCACCAAACTTCAACAAACCATTTTGCTGCATCCTACACAAGCTTACGCAACAACGTCACCACGCCCTAGCTCCCCAGCATAACATCGAACCCACCGTAGCTCTCCGCAGCACGCCACTCATCTACCCTAACTAATCCCCGCACAATACATATCCACCCTAGCTCCCTCCAGTACATAAACCTCCCGGCCTAGCTTGCCCTGGCACAATACTTATTGTAGCTCACCCAGGGCACCATAAACTGCCTAGGCAAACCAATCCACACACCAATCCCAGCTTGCATTAGTACACTCCCGACCTTTCCTCTCTCCAGCTCACCACCCATCCACCCTAGCTCACAACATAGCTCACCCAGGGCACCATAAGCTGCCTCAGCAAACCAATCCACCCACCAATCCCAGCTTGCACCCTTACACTCCCGACCTTTCCTCTCTCCACCTCACCACCAACCGACCACTCACCCCAACTCTTACTAGCATACAATCTACCCGCCCTAGCTCACCTGTGCAGTGCAACCACTCTCCCCTACCTCTTAGCAACACCCCCTGCACCCTAGATCACTCCAGCACAAGATCACTATAGCACCCCATCTGTCAACTCAAGCTCACCAAAGCATCCCATCATCCAAGCATCCTATCCACCATAGGCTCCCCCAACACTGCGCACATTTTAACTCATCTCAGCCCCTAGCCACTCACTCTAGCTCACCACAACACAGCACCCACCCACCTAGCTCATCAGTTACAACATCCACCGACCATAGCTCACACCAGCAAAACGCCCCAGCCTAGCATGACACAGACTAGCACGCCGATCCTAATTCACCCCAGCAAATCATCCGTCCTAGATCACCCTAGCCCCACACCCACCAGAGCTATTCCCACCAACCACACCCGCCTACCCTAATTCACCTCATTATCCCACTGGACTTAAGCTCATACCAGCATCCAGCCCACTTAACCTAGCCACCCAGCATCTGAACAAGCTTACATAGCTTATCACAGCACATCACCCACCCACCCTAGGACACTAGAGCAAATAACAACGTCACTGTGGCTCATCCAAGCACGCCACTGTAACTCACCCAAGCAGAGCACCCACCCAGGCTAGCTCACCCCAGCAGCCCACCCACCCACATAAGCTCCCCCGAGCTGTATAGCCAAGCACCCAATTACATCCCAGTACAGGCTCCTCTCAAGATTTCACACACCACCCTAGATTGCATCTTCTTGATGCCCACCCACTGCATCAACCGAGCAAACCTTAGCTCACACAAGCATCCCATAGCTCACACAAGCATCCCCTAGCTCACACACGCATCCCATAGCTCACACAAGCATCCCATAGCTCACACAAGCATCTCATAGCTCACACACGCATCCCATAGCTCACACAAGAAACCCATAGCTCACAGAAGCATTCCATAGCTCGCCCGAGCACAACACACACCCAACTGAGATAAAAGCAGCACACTTTAAGGGCCTCATTACAAGTTCAGTGGCACAGCAAAAAGTGGTAATTCCATTACTGCCACCTTTTTGGGCGGTAGCAGAATTACCGCCATTTTTCACAAACCATTGAACACAAACACAAAAGTTTGCCAGTCAGGTAACACAATGGTGTCCCCTCCAAAAACATATTTTTTTTGGCAGATACCCTGATTACTGGACAATTATCAACACACTTGTTCTGTGACCAAATCGTACAGTTTCCCCTCATGGTGTAGGAAATGGTAGGATGATCCTATAATTTTAGCCAACCGCGCGTTGCACCCTGGAACTTGGAGTTCCATATTTGACATATAATAAATACTACAAGCAACAAAATGCAGAAGCCTGTAGCGCTATGTAAAGTGTGCAGTGGACCTCTGCTGCATCAGCCTGTATGCAGACCTGTCCACATTGGCCTCTTGGTGGCCCTGGGTGGGTTGCGCAATGCCTGCTCTTGGTAGGATTTTCTGACGGGTAGGAAAAAATGACAGGTTAGGCTGTCAGATTTTCCTACCCCGTCACTTTTTCATACCCCTGGGTGGGTTGCCCAATGCTAGCTGTCGGTAGGATTTTCTGACAGGTAGGAAAAAATGACAGGTCAGGCTGTCTGATTTTCCTACCCTGTCACTTTTTCCTACCCCTGGGTGGGTTGCCCAATGCTAGCTGTCGGTAGGATTTTCTGACAGATAGGAAAAAATGACAGTTCAGGCTGTCAGATTTTCCTACTCTGTCACTTTTTCCTACCCCAGGGTGGGTTGCCCAATGCCTGCTCTTGGTAGGATTTTCTGACGGGTAGGAAAAAATGACAGGCCAGGTTGTCAGATTTTCTTACCCCGTCACTTTTTCCTACCCCTGGGTGGGTTGCCCAATGCTAGCTGTCGGTAGAATTTTCTGACGGCTAGGAAAAAATGACAGGCTAGGCTGTCAGATTTTCCTACCCCGTCACTTTTTCCTACCCCTGGGCGGGTGCCCAATGCCTGCTCTCGGTAGGATTTTCTGACGGGTAGGAAAAAATGACAGGTCAGGCTGTCAGATTTTCCTACCCCGTCACTTTTTCCTACCCGTGGGTGGGTTGCTCAATGCTAGCTGTCGGTAGGATTTTCTGACGGCTTGGAAAAAATGAGAGGTCAGGCTGTAAGATTTTCCTACCCCGTCACTTTTTCCTACCCCTGGGTGGGTCGCCCAATGCTAGCTGTCGGTAGGATTTTCTGACGGGTAGGAAAAAATGACAGGTCAGGCTGTCAGATTTTCCTACCCCATCACTTTTTTCCTACCTCTGGGTGGGTTGCCCAATGCCTGCTGTCGGTAGGATTTTCTGACGGGTAGGAAAAAATGACAGGCTAGGCTGTCAGATTTTCCTACCCCGTCACTTTTTCCTACCACTCGGTGGGTTGCCCAATGCCTGCTCTCGGTAGGATTTTATGACGGGTAGGAAAAAATGACAGGTCAGGCTGTCAGATTTTCCTACCCCGTCACTTTTTCCTACCCCTGGGTGGGTTGCCCAATGCTAGCTGTCGGTAGGATTTTCTGATGGGTAGGAAAAAAAGATAGGTCAGGCTGTCAGATTTTCCTACCCCGTCACTTTTTCCTATCGATAGGATTTTCTGACAGGTAGCAAAAAATGACATTACAATTCCTGTCAGATTTTCCTACCGGTAGGATTTTCTGACAGATAGCAAAAAGTGACGTTACACCGGCGGCCCCCGCAAAATAAGGCCTCTCTTCCATTGACATACTCGTGTAAATAAATAGCACTTTAGCAATGAAATGTGTCATGTGGGAAGGCCGTAGCATGGATGGGGGTAGAACTTCCTGGGCCGGTGTGCGTCACCAGTAAGAATGATGGCCACCTATGCCTCCCGCTAGTCTTGTAGAGAAGAAGATACTATCAAATATTTCGGATCTCTTGGTGGGCATTCCAGTACCCCCCCGCCCCCTCCACTCCTCTCCGTCCCTGTCTTTGCCTATTTTAAATGTCAGCTCGTCTTAATGGGCTTCTATAATGAGTGCCTGGACCCGGGAACCGTGTCACCATTATGGCATCATCAAAGCTCTGGAGCTCATTGGACAGGAAGGAGAGACATACCCGATTACTAAGCTTCCGCAGCCATGAAAGTTGTCCAGTCATGTGACCTGTTACAAGAAATTTGATTGGATTTCATTTTGTAAAACAACACATCATTCGTAGATATGCGCGGAAGGTACCATTACAGAAAAAATAGTATTTTGGACATTTTATACCAGAGCATTATCAGTTGGCATGACAAACCGATATTTCCCTTCACAAACGTCCTTAAAAAAATTCGAGAATTTGCCCGTTTGCCTCTTTCCCATCGAGTTACAAGTCTGTTTGTAAATGTTCCAGCGGTGACATTAACAGGAGTACAGCATATATGGACATTTTTATTTTATTTTATTCATCATTTTATTGATTTTATAATAACCAACAAAACCAGGACAATAATCAAAGCACAGTAATGCATGCATATTCAAATCCTCCGGCCAAAGCTTCCAAAAACACCTTTGATTTGATCCGTAACTGACACCCACCACACATTCTTGAAACAGGGAAATTCTTGCCCCTTTCTCGGTGGAGTCCATCTGCTCATCCCATATTGTTCCAGATCTTCTTGAATTTGTTGGGGCAACCCCTGGCTCTGCATACCCTTTCTTCCATTGCCAAACAATTATCCATATCTAACACCGTCTTTGAGACCTGGGGACCTCTCTCCATTGGCAATATTCCTTTTACCCACTATCGGTGCATTTGAGATCAACAGTTTCCCGTTTCTCGAGTAGGCCGTGTCACCCCATATGCCAAGCTGGATCGGTCCTCTGGGACCGGCTGAGACACCACCTCCATCACTGTATATATGATCTTGCTCCGGAAGTTCTGAATTTTTAGACATAGCCATGTACTGTGATAAAATGTTCCTAGTGCAGTATGACCATGTAAATCGGTAGAGTCCTACGTGTGGCCCCATCTAAACAGCAACTATCGAGCTTAGTATGTTCCGTGCAAGACTTTCAGTTGGATGATCCTAAATCTGGCCGGTATAGCTATTTCCCTGGGAGCCCTTAAGGCCTCCTGCCTCGCCCCTGCTTCTAGAAAGCCTGTGTATGCCCCCCATGTATGTTGGAGTTTTATTAAGGGGCGCGTAGTAAAACTACAAAGGGTTCGGTATAGAATCGAGATCCCCCCCTAACCAAAAGCTCTGTGTGTATGTTTGCCTCTTACAGGGATTGCTCTGGACATTCGTGGTGGCCTCGGAATTGTGACCACATGGCATGCCGGAATCGGACATATTGGTAACAATCCAACCCTGACCATTGTTTCTGTTCTGCTGTAGTTCCTAAAATGAGTGCAGATGGCCATCCAGGAGCACATCCTCCGTAACATGGATATTTTTGGTGTACCATTGGGCTGCTAAAGTACACTTCCGCAGTTCCGGCATGTCACGATTATTCCATAGCAGGGCCTTTATTATTACCACACATCCCCATCCCATCTGCCTCCACATTTTTCCCCAAACACGTGCAACCTGCTTCGAAATTGAGGGTGGTCTGACCCAACTCACTCCATCATGAAGAGTCTGCAGCTGGTACCTATAAACCATACCGGCACATTCCAGTCCAGTATATGGCAGCTGAGTGATCCAATAATATTAGATAGAGTGGGAGTAGGGTTGGTGGGTGGGAGTAGACAGGATGGGAGTAGGGTGGGTGTGTGGAGGTAGGTAGACAGAGTGGGAGTAGGGTGGGTGGGGGTAGAAAGAGTGGGGTTAGTGAGGGTGGGGGTAGCGTGGGGTCGGTGGGGGTAGAGAGAGTGGGGTAGGGTGGGTGGGTGTTGCCTTTAAAAGTGGGGGTAGGGTGGGTGGGGAAGTAGAGAGTGGGGCTAGGGTGGTTGAGTGGGGGTAGAGATTGTGGGGGTAGGGTGGGTGTGGGGAGTAGAGAGAGTGGGGGCAGGGTGGGTGGGGTTCATGGGAGTTGGTAGGCTGGGTGGATGCGGGTCGTGAGAGTTGGTAGGGTGGGTGGATGGGGGTAGAGAGAGTGGGGGTTGGGTTGGTGGGGGTAGAAAGGGTAGGGGTAGGGTGGGTGGGTGTAGACAGAGTGGGAGTAGGGTGGGTGGGTGGGTGGGGGTAGAGAGAGTGGGGTTAGGGTGGGTAGGTGTGGGAGAGAGAGTTCGGGTAGGGTGGGTGGTGGTTTATGAGAGAGTGGGGGTAGGGTGGGTGGGGGTAGAGGGGGTAGGGTGGGTGGGGGTAGAGAAGGTGGGGGTAGAGAAGGTGGGGTTAGGGTGAGTGGGTGGGTCTAGAGTGGCGGTATGGTGGTTGAGTGGGGGTGGAGAGAGTGGGGCTACAGTGGGTGGGGGAAGAGTGGGTGGGGGTAGAGAGAGTGGTAGTAGGGTGGGTGGGCTGGGGTATAGAGAGGGCTAGGGTGGGGGTGGAGAGAGTGTGGTGGGGTGGGTTGATGGAGATGGAGACAGTGGAGTCAGGTGGGTGGGTGGATTTGGAGAGAGTGGGGTCGGGTGGGTGGGTGGGGTGGAGAGAGTGGAGGTAGGATGGGAGAGGGGGGAGAGAGTGGGGGTAGGGTGGCTGGGTGGGGTTAGAGAGAGTGGGGGTAGGGTGGGTGGGTGAGGGTAGACAGAGTGGGGGTAGCAGGGTTGGTGGGGGGTATAGCAGGGGTAGGGTGGGTTGGGGTAGAGAGAGTGGTGGAAAGGTGGGGGTAGAGAGAGTGGGAGTAGGCTATGTGGGTGGTGGTAGAGAAAGTGGGGGTAGGGTGGGTGTGGGTAGAGAGTGTGTAGGGGTAGAGAGAGAGTGGGGGTAGGGTGGAAGGGGGTAGAGAGGGTCTCTGATTGGAGCTGTAAAATAAGACATCATGGGACTCATTACGAGTCTGGCGGTAACCCTGCCGGTGCTACTTGCGGGTTGCCGCCAGACTCGTAATATTTTACCGGCACCTGACTTACCCAGTGCCACCGGGTCATTACAAGTCTGGTGGCCTGGGAAGTCAGGTGCCGGTAAAATGTTAGTCCCCATTCCCATAGAGTCCCATAGGATTCTATAGGAGTGAGGACTCAGAAGTGCCGGCACTGTTGCTAACAGTGCCGGAACTTCGGCGAAGAGTCTGCCTACCATGGCCGCTGCACCCGGCAGGGTCAGACCTTTCAGGCGTAGCGGCCCCGGCAGGAAAACAGGTACTTTGACGCCAGTGAGCTTACCGGCACCCCTGTTTTCGGACTGGCAAATTTGTAATGAGGCCCATGGCTTTGAACTCATTCACTTGAAGGAAGACCTCTCAGGAAAATACATCCCTTTCTCTATGAGCGCAATTGCTACATCAGCGACAGAGTGCGTCCTCTCTGCCTCGCCTGGAACAGTCACTGCACTGTATGCATTCCATTCTGGACACGCAACCCTGGACGCGCGCCCCTCCCCTCACCCCTCAACCCACCCATGACATTCCAGCAGCAGAGGAGGGACCTCTCTCCCCACAGGCAGCTGCCTTCTCCTGCAGCACCTCAGACCTTTAAATGGAAAGCACTGGGTACAGGCAAGTACACTGCTTGTGGTATAGCCATCAGCACCGGCTGTGACATGTGACAGTACTACTGATTGGGGCAAAATATGTTAAACAAGCCACTATTGGATACATCCTCGTAGTACAACAGAAATGTTCACTTAATGCGTTGGTCATTGTATGGCAAAGCATTTCCTGTTGTCATGCTGACCACAAACACTGCTTCTTGGAAACCTTCTTTACTGTAGCAATGGTGTTGGCGATATTTTGGCTCATGCCAAAAAGCGTGAAAAACAAAAAAGGTGAAGGGGCTGCTGGGAAAATAAATTGCAGGAAGTGGGAAGCGTGGGAAGCTACAGCATGCAGAGGGATGGTCTGGCTGCGAAGGGTGGGGACAATGGCCTAATTAGAAGGAGGGAGCAAGGAAAGAACCCCATTGTCTATGGGGCCAGGAGAAGAATGTACCCACTCTCTCACACTCTAAACAGTACATTTGATGAGTATAATATATCTAACTGTTGTGTCATATTACATTTGTTTCATCTAAGTGGGACGTCACATCAGAGCTAGCTGGTGTATCCCAGGAGTAATGTACGGTGTAAAGACTGGAGGGGGCTATCAGTACTCCTGCCCTCTATATGGCAGAGTAGAAAGAGCACCCCAGCCAATATTCTCTAAGCGGTAGCAAAGGATGAGCAATCAAGGCTTAGCTCTCAGGTGGTGATGCAGGCTGGTTCTTAAGTACATGGTAGTCCCTAAGGCCCCACAAAGGAATGTTTACACACTATGTTAGTGATAACACAGTTCTTTATGTAAATAAGTTTCAAGTTATATACACACACAATAACACACTTTGTGCTCAGGCAATACTACAATGATAAATATGTACAATATTTATGTGGTACCACAGTTCACTCTTGATTCCATTAAAATGCTCCAACTGCTGACAGTCTCAATGGCATACAAATCAAATATAAAGTAAATCAACAATAGACATAAGAGGGAAGACAAGTTGGGTTAAACAAATGGCAGAATACTCAGTCCCTACCGAAGACACAGTTCTGTGTGAGGATCCCCCCACCTGGGCAAACTGTAAATAAAGTGTATCAACAAGCCCAGTCCATATATTGTTTAAGATAGTCTTGGTTTCTTCTAAAAATATTCTACTACCCCAATGTACCTGGTTTAGCAGAGTTCGACATCGGGTCATCGACAGATCCCTCTTGAGTGAACTCCCTTTAAGGCAGAAGCCACGAATCATCGAGATTCCTTGAAGAAAAGATGAACAATGTCGTTGAGGCAGCAACTTTGGTTCTTGCTGTGCTCATTGACGATCGTCGTGGATGTCCTGCAATGAGGCGTGTGGTGCACCTCAATGATGAGAGTTTTTTGCCCAAAGAGTACTGAATGAAGAACGTAGGCCCAGCAAGGTCATCAGCGTTGGCGTCGACAGTCGGGATTCGACCACAGCTGGCTTTCGGATCTTCGTCTGTGTCTTTGTGGATTTCGGGTGGTGGGAAACCCACCGGCGGATTCTCCTCTGTTTGTCGGCGACCTCGACTTTCTCCAGAGGGACAAAGTGGTTGACGGTGATGAGCAAAGGAGTCCTTGATGTCAAAGTGTCTTAGGCAATGGAGCATTGCGGCTCTGGTTGACGAGGTTACAGCGGTCCTCCGAACCTCGGTCAACGGTGGTGGTCGTTGATGACCTCGACATCCTGCGGCTTCACTTCGACAGCCTTTTAATGACTGACTTCCAGGGAACCTTGGTGAAGGTTAGCTGATGCACGATGTTGCCTCGAGAAGAGGTCTCCTAACCAGTTCCTCTTTGGATCAGTCCTCAAAGGCACAACAGCTTTCATATTGCATCGAAGGAAAGCAGCAGCAATTCTTCTTCTTCTGGCTCGGCTTCGAGAGTAAGCATCAAGTTTCAACTTCAGCTTTTCAACAATTCCAGTAAGTGAGAGGTCCCCATTTATACTGCTCTGTCTCTCATTCACACTGCTGACCAGGCCCAGGCAGCCAATCATTCAGAAAGGGATTCAGCAGGCAGGCAGCCAATCCAGCTCACAGTGCATTCAGGCCATTCTTCTCCATCCAGACACTCACAACAAGGAATATGTGGATTGGGACAAGAACACAGCCATTCAGCACTCCACACTGCATTCATACCAGTTTCAGGCAGGGCTTTTGCAGTCAGTGTTTCACACACACGAAACAAGACACCCATGACATTAAATGTATATTGGTCACACACTCCTTTCACCCAGGCCCCACCCCAAGGGCGTACCCACAACATACAGTCATTGGGAAGGCTCCAGCCAGTCTGGCCTGCACTTCCCCACAATACCATATATGGAATTTCCACCCAACAGCCAGTAGGGGAAGGGACAGAGTCAGGGCTTCCCAGGACTTTATCAAAACAAGTTAACAGGCAATAGAAAGCAAGAGGCCCCAGGCGCATCTTGTCTCCTATCAGGAATCAACTGATTCCAATTGCAGGGCCTGAGTATCCCAAAATGGAGGATAATCAGAGCACCTGTCCATTTCAGCATGGAGCTGCCACCAGCTGATTCCTTGCTCTGAGGGCCACACACAGGTGCCCAAAAGCATACACTAGAGGTACAGGGTTGTAGCCCCACCCATAAGTTCCATAAGGGTATCCCAAGGGCCTGTTCACCACAACCTAAAAGAGGAAGAACTGCACTGCCAGGAGTCCCACATGGACTCCTGTGCAGAAAATAACACAAAACACACATAATAAAAGGAGTACAGGACAAGGACATGGCGGCCCTGTCCCTCCAATGCATTTCCAGCATCACACATGGTTAGAGACAAAAAGGTCAAAAAGTCAAGAAGTTAGGGGCTTCATCAATCAGCACCCTAGAATAAAAGACCTTGGGGAACACTGGGGCGTAAGTGCCATTGCAAGCAGAATTGGACAGTAGACAATGCTGCCACTGTGATCAAATGGTTGCGAAAGACTTGTTGTTACATGGAGAAGGGGCTAAATAAAAAACTTGCGGTTGTAAGAAAAATTGACCAGTAAAGTGTACATTGCAATAAAACTCATATTAATAACGTTAGTTTGCAAGGAAAATAATGAAGCAAAATTTGTCATTGCAAACATGTAACAAGTCAGAAACAAAAGATGAATGGGTAGAATCTTTCACATTTGAGTACCGTTTGAAGACAACCAAGATTCCTTTTGGGGAATATATTGTAACTGTGTGCACCAATGTGGTGCTATTATAACTAATAATACGCCAAATGACATCAACTGACATTTTCTAACATTTGTGTAGAACATCTCAAAGAAAAGAAGGATTTTTTATGATTGATATGCAAAGTTACATAGCTGCTTCATATTCACAAAATATGCAGATTAAAATATTTTTTAAATATAAATCTATCAGGTGATAATTGAAACCACATTTTTATGGACTACTTTAAGTGGAAATATTGGTACCATATTGACATGAAAACTGGCTAATAAATAATTACTTAGGAGTCTGAGTTAATTGCTTCATTGAATTTACATCATTTATTCAACAGGAATCGTCTAGATCAAAATGACTTTGCAATTCAAATTGTGAGTCAAGTTTTTTAAATTCATTTAGCTATTGTAGCATGAAAAACAATGGGGTACTTAACGAAGATCGTGGAACAAAAAGTCTTACTCCAATAGTCACTAATAATTATAGTCTTGTGTACCCCTGCATTTAGCTCCATGTGAAGATTTGTTATTTTAATAACAACTTGGCAATACTTATCTATATTATAGAAAGGTGACAATGTATGAGTCCTGTCTATTTTTGGCATTTCCGGGAAACACGGAAACACTGCTATTTTTAGATCACTTAAATAGCTTATCCATCTATTGAAATAGTAGATGGACTTGCAGAACAGAACATTTCCGATACCAACATACAATGGGGAAATTTGTGTTGAATATTATAAATCTAGTTTGCTTTCCATACAAACATGTGATAACGATATCTATTTGTCTGCCACAAAAGCACAAGTGCTCCATTTCGTTTATTAGTCCTTACATTATTAAGGAATGTCAAGTGGAAATGCTTTGAAATCCAGTGCCATAATGGATTCATGTGAATAGCTGAGACATTCCATTGAGATAGAAAACAGACTAGTCAAACAAAAAGTTATACCATCTGATAGGGAATAAATTAGTGATCATTATTGCAAATGCTGTCTGTGATCTCTTCAAATCTAGGGCACTAATATCCATTTTTTTGACATAATAGCAAAATATTCCATAATGCTTTTTAGTCCTTCAGTTATTAGTTTATTTCAAACTGTATCATGAATTCCTATTTAGTTGATATCTTAAACATTTTTTTTGCGCGCATCTGTTTAGTGTCCATGAAGTTGTCTGGGCATCTACAAACTAAATATCTTTTAGCTATAATGTTCATAGATGCATTTATATTAAAACCATCCTTCCAAGTTAGCATCACGAATACGCTTAAATCAAAATTAGAGTTCATAAAGATATTTCTATATCAATAAAACGCTGTTACCTCAGTCACATTCTCAAGACGTGTGCATATTATAAATTACATTAAAACATTTCATTATTTATCTTTGTTCAGGGCGAATGTTGTTGCTTGAAGACCAAAGACAAATTGTGCTACTTGCTTATGCAGTGCACATCCCCTGTCACCTTCTCATTTTTTGCATACAGTCTTAATGTTCCAATGAATTTTATCTTTGAAACATTTTCACCTTGACATTCCTCTTTCCAATGAATTCCAATAGGCAGCTTTGATCTCTCACATTCATAGTTTTCAAGTCTTCTTTAATTCTTTCTTTCAGATTTCTAATTCGATTTCCCACATCAGTTTTCTTACAGATGCATACAATTGCATACATAATTTACATGCTGTTAGAAATTGTACTCTAGCACCTTGAAGCGTCTCATGTTCTAGATGGAATAGCCAATAACGATCTTTGTCCCAAATAACTCGACAGACTTATGGCAAAGTACTACTTTATTATTAGCATGAAATAAAGTAGGGCAATCACACGAATAGAAAGCAGTAGTTCATGCACTCATAACCAAATATGATTATACAAAGGTATTATACCTCAATATGCGTCACCTATGATGTCATCCTACGTGTCAAACTGTAAAACCTATTGAAGGGAGGAATTGGTTAATGGAACATATATACATATATAGTATGTAAGTCCTTACAATATCACTGGATGCCGCTTATCTGGTGGGCACGCCTTATAACACTTCTAAATATGTATAATACTGATTAAAGCTGAAAAAATGGCAGCGGTTTGGCCTATGAAACATTGTATAGCATGTTGCTATATAGATACTCTGATTGGTTGGCATGCTTTCCCAACTTTGGACTTCCAGCTCGTTACCAATAAATAAGTAAAATGAAACTCAGGTGCCGAGAGTAACAACAGACTACTCCGCAGTTTCCCAATTAGTCCATCATCTCTCATCGGTCAGGCCCAAGCCAAGGCTTCTCCTGTCTAGTTGACCTCGAAGCCTGTTCTCTGTTCTGGGACATTCAAGGGAGCATAGGCACATCATTATCTTCATTTGGGCTTAATGAATAGCCCTTGTTTTCAACTTCTGAATCTCGTGTCAGTAGACCACAAATGTGTCCGTTTCAACCTTCTTTTTGCTAATTTTTGATTCAATTGAGCTAGGTGTCATCACCCTCCTTGGCCACTGGAGACTTGCTCGCTCCATCTTGCATTAGTTTTCTGCTTTGCTTAATCTAAAAGTTGTATGTTTTACATGCATGGCTTATCCTTTTGACTCTCAATGTGTCTTGCAATTATTCCTTGAAGTAGCATCCTTGATCCCCAAACAATACACCCATCTTTATTCCTCGCATAAAACAGTTTTTACACCATTTCCTGAATCTGGAGCCCTGGTCTGTCTCTGAGTTACTTGATTGTCTTCAACACAAGTCCAACGTCCATATTTCCATCATGGTTGCTCTAGCCTCATTATGTTTTCCTCTGCAGCAAGCTTCTATATGTCTCGTCTACCTTGTGTTTCTGCGTATATACAATGAATTGTCAGCAGGTTACTTTATCTTCTTTACATATATGATTTCTTCATATTTTGATTACATGATTCTCTTGTTACTTCATTTACATCTTTATTCCTTGAATATTTGCATATTGTTTATGTGTGTCTCAGTATCTTTCCTGCATGACATCATTCCGCCCTTGTCAGATTTCACTCATAGCTCTATGATGTCTAATGGTGTGTGCAGACATCCTTCCATCCTCTTATTGCAAGGGTACATTCCATATGGTAGTCTGAGTGCATATCGTCTCTCATACACTCGATGCAGTATTAGGATGATAGCTGGTGTTCTACATAAGGCTCTTCTCCTGCTGTTCCATTATGATGTAGATGAGGAGGTAGGAGCCAGGGATGACATGTCCACCTGCTCCTCTACATTTCCTCCTCTGGTTGAGTCCTTGAACACCTCCCCTTCTTCAATCTTCTTCATATCTAAGTTTCTTTGGTATCCATATTGTCATCACTCCCTTCAGGTCACCTGCATTCTTCATATGCTCATCCACACTCCAGGTCATATGACAGCATTCTCCAGTCTGTTGACAGGATACCCAAAGTCCTACATATTTCTAGTGATCCTAAGGTAGTCAAACTTTGTTCCTGGCGGTGCCAGGGCACCTTTCCTTATGTACATATGGGTAGTGTCTTCAGTCTGTGGTGCATCGTCTCCATTCACATTGATCACTATCTTCATCCCAACAGCTTTCTTGGTGGTCTTTTTTGCATTGTCCCACAATGATCCTTATGAGGCAGAAACCTAGCAATACCAACAATAGCGTTGCTCCAAGTAGTTTGAAGGCATTTGCCAGCCAACTTGGAATCCACGAAGACAGAGACAAAAACCAGTCATCTTCTGCTGTTTCATCAACTTCATCCTCCATCTTCGTATGCAACGTTGTCAACATAGCTATTACTTCTGTCAGGATTCTATTTTCTCCATCATGGCAATGTACGAAGGTACAGCAAGAAGGCCTGACTTTGACACAACTGCCTTCTTCCATTGCTGTAATTAGATCCAGGACATACCTGTTCTGGTGGGGCATAAGCCCAATGGCCCTCAGTTCTTCTCTGATTGCATTAAATCCTTTTATTGTTGCATTGATAGTTTGCAGCAGTTCCCATCTGGTAATCTGCAGCCACTTGGCATTGCCTGCAGTATGTAAGTCCTGGCATAAATGTGGATGTCATTATAATTGCTGTATTGCAGAATAATGTATGCTCATCTGGTATGTCATTATAGGCTTCTATTGACTATGATGAGAAATACTTCTCGCTCTCCGTTCAGTGATGGTTGAGCGACCTTTTCCTTCTATGGTGTTCATCCATTTTGGGAAATTCATCAATATTGAGATTACTTTGAGGAATCACTAATGCAGAAATATGCATGACCACAAAGTAGCAAACTCCTCCCAAAATTTTAGGCAGCTGCATGTAAGCTCTGGACCCACAGGCCCAATATCAATCCATCAGTACGGTAGTCCCTACATACATTCCTGGCACTTCAAGCACCTGCTTACATCCTTTATTTTTTCCAACTACGAGCAGGCCTTCATGTTGTTGGATTTCTTAGTTGTATTTTAGATACCGGTCCTGCTTCATTGTCAACCCATATCAGTAGATTAGCCTACTTGGCCCATGACTGTAAAAACGTGTCATTTACTATTTGCTTTATGTTTACTGGTTCCTTCTTCAATAAGAGTACAGGACAATATAACATTCCTTCTTCCCATCCTGTACGGGTAGCAACTCATCCATACACCAATAGCTGAGTTCTCTCCCAGCATCCTGGTACACCTGACCTTTCCACTATGTCTGAGCATTCCAACTTCTTCATGTCGACAACTTTTATTCGCTCTCCAATCTAGGATGAATACATACGAATTTTGCCTTACCAACCTATTTCTTTGTCCACCATTTGTGTTTTCACATAAGTATCTTCATATGCAAATGTTCCCCTTGATCGCCATCATAGGGTTGTTCATTTTCCTTCAAATTGTCCTCTAGTTGTGCACGCTGCTAGATGACTAAGGCACTTCGCATCAAGTGCAGACATTTCTTTTGCAATACATGTTCTGGCTGCATTCATGGCATAGGGGATGAGAGAATACATGTAGCAGGTTTCATCTGATGTACTCCCTCCCACCTCCTTCATATGGTGTTCCCATAGGTAATTCTTTAAGTGAGCTGAATTATCGAGATATGTATTTATGCCTTCATGTATCTTCCCCAACATCTCTTTTAAATTGAACAATTTGTTTAGTAAAATTAGGGAAGATGCTGCTCGTGCTTTTGTTAGGGTTCATAAAGAATGTTTCATTGTTCCCCACTGTATCTGTATTTTTAATCATTATGTGTCTGAATGCCCTAATAATAAGAAAGAAAAGACAAATCATAAGACGAAATGAAATCACAATTGCCATTCCAGAAAAACTCAACAACTTTTCTGACGGTAGTGATTCTCTCATATTTTGGAACTTTCCCATTTTTTGTAAATTCAATATGTAATTGTGTTATCCTCTGTAACTCACACTTTTATATCAAGAACTGTAAAATAATTGACACAATAATTCTGAAAATAATATGATTGTTTTTAGGATTGCCAAAAAACATTATAATGTCCACATATCGATTTATGAAAGTTGGGTCAGACTGTAATATCTAGGTGAAAATAGCATACAAGAATGTGTGCAATGTTATTATGATGGGTAGCATAGAAGATACAGTGGGCCTCATTATGAAACCGGCGGTAGCCGTGCTGGTAAAAATGGCACGGCTGTCGCCGGAGTCATTTATTTTCTGGCGCCCGGCAATGAGGACTTACCGGGGCATAACGGCCCCAGCAGCCCTACAGCCAGGCACCAGAAAAAGAAAATCCCCATTCCCATTCGAGTCCCATTGGACTCAATGGGAATGGGGAGGACAGATGCACCGGCACTGTGTGCTACAGTGCCGGTGCATCCGTCAAGGTCTGCGAGCGGGTGTCTTTCCACACGCAAGGTCAGACCTGGCGGGCGGAAAGGCACCCGCTCGTAGAACTCATAGTTTGCCGGTCTGGAAACAACAGTACCGCCAAGCTTACCGGTACTGTTGTTTCTGGACCGGCAACATCGTAGTGAGGCCCAGTGTGTTTCTTGTCTTTTCGCTTGGAGGCATCAAAAATTGGGCCTCATTACAAGTTTGCCGGTCCGGGAACAAGGGTGATGGCAAGCTCACTGGCACCCTTGTTTCTGGACTGGCAAACTACATGTCTGCTTGCAGTGGCTGCTGCGCCCAACAGGCCTGACCAGGCTGGGCGCAGCAGCCATGGTAGGCAGAGTCTTCACAGAAGCCCTGTCACCATTAACAATGGTGCCAGAGCTTGTGAGTCCCCACTCCCATATTGTCCTATTGGACTCCATGGGAATGGAGACTTACATTTTACTGACGCCTGACTTCCCGGGCTGCCGGACTTGTAATCTTCTGGTGACACCGGGAAGTCAGGCGCTAGTAAAATATTATGAGTCCAGCGGTAACCCGCCGGTAGCACCGGTAGGGTTACCGCCAGACTCGTAATGATGCCTGTTGTTCCTTGTAACTATCTAAAAAAGTTCCAGGATAGCTGCAAGTCCATTCATTCCTTATTAGATTTAAGAAATGTCGATTTTTATTTCAAAGGTGATTTATTGTTCCATAAACTCTTCTATGCTCTTGGTTGCTGATCTTGTCTGCAAGCGTGGAACTTCTTCTGTTGCTACACTGTCTGTAGATGCAGGAGGGATCGCAGTTACTCCCTTGTACGGTTTGATGCCGTGCTGATGCATCCAGGCTTGCTTTCCTTGTAGCTTGACATCTGTGGGATTAACTGCTTCCACCTCGTAGGGTCCCTCGAAATGGGGCTTATTCCAAGTGCAGACACATTTTCGTATCAGCACTTGGTCTCCTGGATATAAGCTGGGGTGTTTTAGAAGGCTATCTGAATCAGTTGGCTGGCTTTTGTCTTTAATCCTCTTCAACCCCTCCCTACGGTTCTTAACCTGTTTAGAAATAAAAGAGACACTAGCGGTTGTAGTGGCCAAATAATTAGGCATCTCATCACCTAATGTGTTTGCTACAGTCAGTTTCTACCCTAGTTGGAGGAGCAAGAAATGTTCTCATTCAGCTTCCAGTCAACAACTCATGAGGAGTTAAGTGGTGATCTGAGCCAGGTTGATTTTGCAACGCATATAGCGCAAGGGGTAGGCAGTGTAACCACCCCTTCTTTAAAGTGATTTTAATCTTAGCTATCCTCTCCTTATGTAATCCATTTAAATGTTCACACATTCCATTTGCCTGTGAGTGATAGGCAGAAGAGAACTTGAGTTATTTCCTTAACAAAAGAGGGACCTACACGAATAGTTCATTTACAAAATGTCATCCATTGTCAGACCGCAGGACTTCTAACACAACCCATCTTGGCAATATCTCACGCACACAGAACCTGGTAGTGCATCTGGCATCGGTGTGCGTAGATGGACCTGCCTCAATCCATCTAGAAAATTGTCACAGCACGACCAGCATATACCTATATTATTGCATGTCTGCAACATATCCACATAATCTATATATAGATGATGAAATGGGCCACTTGGTTTACGGATTGCTCCTCTCACTGTTTGAAAAGTGTGCCCTGCAGTACATTTCCAGCACACAATGCAATTCACAATAAACTGAGCCACATGTTGTGACATATTGGGTCAAAACCAACCTTCTGCAATTGAAGAAGCAAGACTCTCTCCAGCCATACGTGTGGCATACTGAAGCTGCTGCAGCACTACCCTCAATAATGCTCGAGGCATAACTGGCTTTCCAGTGCTATCCTGCCTCCAGATTGCCTCACTGGGGGATAAAGAACACCCCTGTTTTCTCCATAATTCTTGCTCCTCCTGTGATGCTTGACCTTGTATTTCCATTAACTGAACAATAGACAGCAGGTTAAAGCCCTCCTTTACCAACATGTATTGTCCTGTTATTTGATTTTCACATATAAGTTTGAAATTAGAAATATTTGGGAAATATGTTGCCTTTTTGGTTTCGAAGTCTGTGGCTTTGTTCCTGTGAGAAATCATGTCTGTTATTTTAGTATACGGTCTGCATTGTATGGCCGTGATAGTCAATAAGTGTCTCAGTGCCTCAATCCCCTTATCCAATAGAGTTGCATGTCGCGCTGGTGTGCTATCTTTCCTGGGTGACAAATCTGCATGTACAGTGGACCTTACATAGGCAGAGTCAGAGTACACAGTCACTTCCTCATCCTCATATCTTTGGAGTGTAGCGATAAGCGCCGCTAATTCTGCAGCCTGTGCTGGGCAATGTGAAAGCTATCTTGCACTTCTAACTAAGTCAAATTCACCCTCTCAGTTCAGCTTTACTACTGCTGACCCAGTATGCCTTTCGCCAGTCATATGATGCATTTTTGAAGAACCATCAATAATGAGAACCCCCCCCCCATCCAAGAGCATTTTCTCAAACATGGGGAATGTCTTCATAAAATTCTGTATACATTGTACAGTCATGTACATAATCATCCTCCCCTACTAGTTCTGCTATGAATGTTGCTTGATTCACTTTTCTGCATCTAAAAATTTTGATCACAGGGTTTGAGTTAATTACCTTATACCCTGATGCTCTTTGTGTGGTCAATGCACTTTTGGGTTTCTCTAGAATGGCAAATAATGCGTACTCAACAAATAATGTTACTGAACACCCCATTGTAATACTTGAAGCTTTTTCAATTGCAAATGCTCCCGGAGCTAAAGATTGTTCTCAAGGGTAATGCCCTTTCATTTATCAACTGCATCCAAATCCCCACAATAGTAAGCCAATGGTTTGTGTCCATGTCCTTTTGTCGTTTTCTGTGTGAGAACTGCTGTCATGACTTCTCCATTTGAATGAGAAAATAGGTAAAATTATTCATGATTATCTGGAATTCCTAGAAAAGGGGCTTTACTGATTACCTTTTTTTAATTCTCCAAATCCTTCAGTGATTCCATCTGTCCATGTTATCTTACTTTTGTCTACCTCTGCTTCTTTAATTAATTAAAAAAATGGCTGAATCTATGAACTGTAATCAAAAACCCAAGTCCTACAATTGGTACATAGGCCTAAAAACTGTTGTATTTCCTTCACTGTTTTAGGTTCGAATGTTTTCATAATTGCTTCTGCTCTTTCAGGGGTCACTTTTCTCCCCTCTTGAGAGATTAACTATCCTATGTACAGGACCTCTTCCTGATAATATTGTAACTTTTCTATTTATACCTTGTATCCATTCTCTGCTAATATGGCCATGAGTCACACTGAGTCTTCCCTACACCTTTCCTCTGTCTCACTGCACACCTATGTGTCACATACCGAATTATTGCACTCTCAAGCTGTACATTACCCAGGTCCATCTGAAGAACCCTGTGAAAGATTGAGTGGGGCTCACAGTACCGTTGAGGTAATGTTTAAGTCAGATATTTCTATATGAAAAGGAAGTCAAATCTTGTGAGTCTTTATGAAGGGGAATTGAGAAGAACGTGTTTTTTTAAATCTATAGCTGTAAAATATTTGGCCTTACACGGAATGTTGCATAATAGTGTAGCTGGATTAGGAACTAAAGGAAACTCTGCTTCAACAATATTGTTTAGGGTGCGGAGATCCTGAATAAATCTCCACAACCCCACAGTTGATTAATTCACTGGGTACACAGCTGTATTACATGAGGACTCAGATGGCACCAATATTCCTTGCTACATTAAAGCGGAAATGTTCTCGAACGTACCTTCGTCTGCTTCTCGGGACATGGGATATTGCTGTGCTTGTGTCACAATTCCCTGGTTTAAGCTTGATTTTAACTGTTCCTACTCCTTTCAATAGGCCCATGTCATATGAGCTGGTAGTCCATAAAATATTTGCCACTTTCTCGGAATCTTCCTTGAGAAATTACAGTTTTATTTTTACCATCCCCATTATCTCCAGTATTTCTCTATTCTCCACTTTAATCCAATAAGTGAGACTAATGAAAAATACTAATTTATCATCAGAATAATCATCCCTAAAAAGCTCTTTGTCTGTCAAGTCTGTCAACCTATATCCTTCACCGAGGGCTGTCACTGCTCTCCACCCTCTGCCCTCATCATCTGTTCCATGGATAACCATACTTTCCTCTCTGACTACTGGTGCCTCTAGCTCTAAAAGGATAATCTGTCCTTCTTCATCATGCATAGGTATTTCTGGTCTAACCAAAAACTCTTCAAGTATTCTCAATATTTTACCTACCAACTTGGGTAACCATGTAATAAAACAATCACTCCATACAAAAATAGTTTTGGGTCTAAAGGGACTCCTCATAATACTTTCTGGCCTGTAAAAGCTACTATGAATTCTTTCACTTTCATATAATGTATCCCTGGAATGGAGCACACTATTCCCTCATCAGTAAACAATGTTAAGTTTTGTCATCAAGTCACACTCTAATATGTTAATTGGTGTCTGCCGGAAATATAATAATGGCATTGACATGTCGTGTTATCCTATAGAGATTGGTAATTCACCTGTAAAAGGAACTAAACTCATCGCCCCAGAGAAGCCATGCACATTCATGGCAATGCCTGACATTTATTATTTTCCCTCATGGACATAGGAACAAGTTGTTCTAGTGTCAACAAGAAATGAAAATGTCTTGCATCGATGGTTGGCTCCTCTTGGGGGTCCAGTGTCACTGATAGTACTAAACACCCCGGGTCCCTTAGTGGGCTGTCCCATTGTGGATCTAAATTCATCCCTATACCTGTGAAAGGATTTTTTCCTACCACGGTCACACTCCCTAATTACGTGCGGGTGTTTGTGTTATTCCTACATTCGTGTTCCATCATGGCCTGTTGTGTCTGTGCTTGCTGTGTCTTTATCTGTTGTGTTTACATAGGCACTTGCTGGACTTGCCCTTGTAGCCATTGCATTTGTATTGGAGTTTGCTGTGCTTGTTGTGGTTTGTGGCGCACATGTCGGATTCTGCGTGTGATTTTATATTTATTTTATAATGTATTGATTTTATAATTGGTTATTTATAACATGCTTAATACCCAGAGGGTTCTAAGCGCAGACCCTGGGATTGAACCTGTGTTGCTCTACATCATCTTGCTTCCAATGTGAGTGTGTTGCCACTGAGTTATCCTGCCATGATCTTGGGCTTAATACCCCTGTTGTTCTGTATTATATTGTGGAACATATCCCATACCCACTCTTGGAGATTACAATTTTGCTGCTGGCCCCCTCTACTTCTACACGTCCTGGCTATATGTCCCATCCTCCCACAGTTCTGACATTATTGCAGCTGTCTGCCATATAAATCCTTCTCCTCCCTAAGGGTTCTGAAATCCAGCTTGTCCCCCTCCCCTGGGTCCATTCCCTCTTACTCTTGGCCAAAAAGTATACCCATGATGATTCATAGTGATATATTACATTACTTTGCTGTACTCGTTGCATCTTTTGTGTCGCCACACCTTCATTACTCGTCAATACTGCTCCCTCTATGGCGAGTTTTGACAATGTTTTCAGAACTGAATTAATTTTCTCTTGCTTTCTACACTCAGCTTTCTTTTTATTCTTCTCTTGTAACAATCAGCAATGGTGCATGATAGCCAATTGTATTTCTGGCCATTGCTTAGCTTCCATCCTTACCTGTTTATTCATCTGCCTTTCCACTGGCTCGGGCAGTCCCTGACATAAAATGTGGCAAAATAATTCCACCTTTTTATCCCACTGTTCTCTCGTTTCAAACACCATTGGGATATTGTACTCTGAGGGCCAGCTATATATCTGCTCTGCCTGCTCGCTTCTAAATGTCATCAGCCCTCTCTCCTAGAATGGCTGCTAGCAGGCCTGTTATGTTTCCTATGCCTATTGTCATTCCTGATGTCATTTTCTCAGACTCATAAATCCATTTTCCCCCAACTGAAGTCAAATTGCATAATTTAAGTTTCAAATGATCCTTGACCATTTTTGACTATGCAACATATTGTGGTTGTCCTCCCCTTTTCTCTAATAAAGGAAATTGTGAAAATCCATATCCATAATCATACCCACGTACACTCCTTGTTTTCCAGGTGGGGCTAATCTTACCCTTTTATCTTTGACCTGGTAGTGACCTTAATCTGCTTACCTAAAGCGGAGATACACCCCCTGCAATGTGCAACCGTGCTTGTGTCGGTCAGTGTATGGTGTCAGTTCCAGTGTTTTTTCTTTAGGGTCTTCTAGGTCTGACCATTTTACATCTTTCGCTACGCTCAAATCTTTTACAAAATCGCCTGAGCCCTCTCTTTGTGCTTTCTCACTTTCTTCCCTTTCTCTGTCTAATATCATTATACCCCAACTCGTATGACTTTTGTCCCTTTCCACATCATCAAGGGCTAGTCTACTTAAAGACAGCACTATAAGTTAATCTGTTCATGCGTCAGCTGACCTTCCTCCTGTTTCCCTCGATAAAGATCCTTCAACATTCTCTTGGGTTTTATTCCCATCTTTATCTCTGATTTGCCTATATAAATCCACAATCCTCTTCCTTAGGTTTTCTGCTTCATGATCATCAGCACATGTATGTATTCTCTGTATCCCTTGCAGCTCCCTGTGGGGCTAGTGTGCCCCTCTCTCTTCCTCAAATCACTCTTGAGCTTCGATCAGCACTGTACTTCTATTAAATAGATGATCAATCTAATGATCCTCATCCCTCTTTTCTCTTCTTCCTCTTGCCTTCTTTGTAACCTACCTGCTTGCACTCTCTGTATTTCTCTCTCATTTTGCTTCTTCTCTTCTAGTCTCTCTTTTTCTATCCTTGCCTCATACCTTCTTCGTTCTTCTTTTCACGTCCTCTCTTTTTACTTTTCTTCCTTATATGTTCTCCCATGTTTTTTTCTTTCTTTTCCCACTCTTCTCTTTCTTCTATTTCTCGAACTCCATCAATGCCTCTGTCATCTAATTTGAGTAATATTTGTACTACTATCCATTCATTCTGTACTTTTGTTACTCCCTTAGCCTTATCTTTCACTTCCCTTTGTGTCTCCTTGCTTCTTCCGCTATCTCCATCTGTCTGTCCTTTCTCTCATCACGTTGTTTACTTTCATTGTGATTCATTATATACTTGCGTACTCTACTTTTGCTCTCTTCCGTATTATCCTCACTGTTATAAGCTGGGCTCATGTGTTGGGTTAACATACCACACTGCTGCTTTCAATTCCTTTAAAGTATACAATCTGTTTTCCTCAGTATCTGCACTCTTGTTTTCAGGAGTGGAAATAGGAGCTGAAGGCATTACATCCTCCTCTTTATGCTGATTGAGCACCCACTCCTTCTCAGGCAGATCTTTTTTCCTCGCTCTGACATTTTCCAAAACTCTAAAATGGCCAATTTTTTCTGTAACTTCTTTTTCTTATATGTAGTATATAAATATGTTATCACATGTTGCAATACTATTTTTCACGACAAGCAATCTTGGAGCAACAGCATGAGTGTTTTATTAGTCGTACCTCTGAGCCACTCTGCGTGATACTGTCTTATCTTCAGTGTATATCTCGCCAGTGTCCTGCATTGGTGTAAAAGTGGAGTGTCCCCCATGATGACAGTTTGATCTCGATTGTCAATACTTACCAAATTTTATATTCTTTTATTTATTTTATCAAGTATACCACACATTTGAGCCGGCACCATCAATCACTGCTTATTACCAAAAAACGAGTTTTTGACCACTTTAAAAATATATGCAATGATATTCCTTTTTCTTATTCCGTCATTTACACTTTCTGTCCATTTTTGCAAGTGCACTTTTTCCATTTTCTGTGAACACCTTCCTTTACTATCTCAAGTAAATGTATCTCATTTCACTTTTTACCCAATTTTGGAGTTTGATATGCACTCTTCTTTTTTGCATTGCCTCAGGAATCCTTAATACCCCTACTTGGAGTTTTTTAGTGCATACCCTTCTACCCCTCTTGGAACCAGGAAAACAAGGTATTTATTTCTCTTCTTTCAAATTCCCAAAAAACCTGTCACTTCTATACATATATTTACAATACAGTTCCTCCTGTATTTTTGCCACCTTTGATGTTCTACTTACATGTATTGCTCAGCTCGTGTCCCTCAGCATTGACTCTTCCTCAATCAAGCAGTTTGCCTTCAGTCCGTGGGGCACCTGCGGGGCACGGGCAGGAATTCCGTCAAAGGGGCACCTGCCGACCGATTATTCTCACACGTGTGCTGTTGCATGCGATCTCCACAGGAAGCTCTGCGGTCTTCTGGCTAATTGCGGAAGCAATCAAGAGTCTGAGAGTCTAGATCTGGGCCTATTTCGATTAGATCTAAACTATCCGCAATGCTACCAAAATGTGCTCTAAAAGCTTGAAGGGTCTCATGTGCTAGATGGAATTAACAGACTCAAAGAATATGACAATGTAGTACTTTATTAATAGCATGAAATAAACTAGGGCCATCTGGCGAACAACAAGCAGTAGTTCACGCACTGACAACCAAATTTGATTACACAAAGGTTTTATACCTCGATATGCCTCACCTATGACATCATCCTACGTGGCAAACTGTAAAACCTATTGAAGGGAGGGATTGGTTAAGGGAACATATATACATATATATTATGTAAGTACTAACAATATTACTGGATGCCTCTCATCTTGGTGGGCACACCTTGAACCACCTCTAAATAGGTGTAATACTGATTATAGCAGATACATTGCAGCAGGTTGGCCTATGCAACATTGTATAGCATGTTGCTACATAGACCCTCTGATTGGTTGGCATTCTTTCCCAACCATTGACTTTTCGGCTCATTAGCAGCTCTTAAGCAAAATGAAACTCAGGTGCCGAGAGTAATGTCAGACTACTCCCCACTTTCCCAAGTAGTTCATCATCTCTCATTGGTCAGGCCGAAAAGCCAATTTCTTTTCATTTCTAGTTGACATCAAAGTGTGTTCTCTGTTTTGGGACATTCAAGGGAGTGCAGCCAAATCATTATCTTTGTTTGGGCTTAATGAATAAATCTTGTTTTCGACTTCTGAATTACATGTGAGGAGACCACGAATTTGTCAATTTTGACCTTCTTTTTAATGCTACTCGATTATATTGAGCTGGGTGTCATTACCCTCCTTGGCCTCTGACGACTTGCTCCCTCCATCTTACATAGGTTTTATGCTTTGCTTAATCTAAGAGAAATATATCTTACATACATGGTCTATCCTTTTGACTCCCAATGTGCCTTGTAATTATTCCTTGAAGTAGCATCCTTGATCCCCGGCCAATAGACTCCTCTTTATTCCTCGCACAAAGCTGTTTTTCCAGTATCTCCTGACTCTGCAGCCCTGGTCTGTCTCTGAGGTAGCTTGATTGGTTTCAACATGAGTCTGGCGTCCATCTTTCCATCATGGCCACTCTAGCCATGTTATGATTTCCTCTGCAGCAAGCTTCAATATGTTGTGTCTACCTTGCTTTTCTGCTACATACACTTATTAGTCAGCAGGTTACTTTATCTTGTTTACATATATGATTTATTCATATCTTGATTGCATATTTCTCTTGTTACTTCAGTTACATCTTTATTCTTTGAATATTTGCATATTGTTTCAGTGTGTCTCAGTATCTTTCCTCCATGACATCATACTGCCCATGTCAGATTTCACTTATAGCTCTATGATGTCTAATGGTGTGTGCAGCCATCCTTCCAATTTCTGAGTGTGAGGGTACATTCAATATGGTTGTCTGAGTGCACATTGTCTCTCAAACACTTGATGAGGTATTGGGATGATACCTGGTGTCCCATAGAGGGCTCTTCTTTTGTTTTTTCAGTATGATGGGAGTAAGAGGGCAGGAACCAGGGATGACATGTTCACCTGCTCCTCTAAAAAATGATGAATGGTGTGACGTTAATTATGTTACCATGGACATCTTCATATTTAGGTAATTCTGTGCATACTTTAGTTGTTACACGCACCGTGCTTATAAAACACTTGTTTTCATCATATTTTAATATCTATGTCTGACTAGAGCAGCACCCACTGGTTTACTAACTTGTATTATGGATTCTACCTACTAATGAACAGCACTTGCTCAGATGGATTATCTACCTGTTGCTTTCTTGGTGTATGAAATTTAGATCAGTCTTATATGTTTGACAAACTGTGAGGCTTTCTTCATGACAGTTTTATCTTACCTTCTTTCCCAAAATCTGTTACCAATAAGTTAAGTTCTGTTTCTTTGTCATAATCCTCATTTAGACTATCATTATTTTGACTCTTCTGTATTTGCCAACCAGGATGTTGTTAATCCAATGATGTTGATGACACTTTGCATTGTGTACCGTGGTATTGGCCTATTTAGATTTATGAAGTGTTTTAGTTTCAAATTTGCCATTCTGTATGAAGATTTTCAAATCGTGAATCGTTAATTCAGTTTGGCTATATGTATGTAATGTAATGGTATATTTGATTCCAAATTTGTTTGTGTTCTCATGTGTAAAATGTTCAATTAAATTGTGTTCATCCCCTTTGCATATTAATAAAATGTTATTGAAATATTGCATCCCGGCAATAATGTTAATGTTGTCATTAGTTAAAGTATGCATTTGTTCTACCTGACACAGAAAGAGAATCGATAATGGTGGAGCAAATGTTTGCTCAACGCTACTGTTTTTAGTTGTGCATGTACTATGCCATCAAACAAACAAGTGTCATTTTTTTAAAGACAAATCCATCATTTCTAAGTAAAAGTGGTGTTCATTTCGCTATAAGGCTAATTTTCTCTCAGAAAAATAAAAAAATTACTTTTTTGCAGGTTCAAGATAATGATAAATGCGTAAGGCCACCACATCCAGTGTGCATAAAAAATAACTTTCTTCACAATTTGTATAATTGATTATGCCTAATGCACACATGGAGTCGCTTGTGTACAATTGAAAGAGTTTAACTATTGGATTGAGCTAACCATGTAAATATTCTTATAGTGGCTCTAAAAGGTAATTGATGCCAATGACTATTGGTCTCATAGATGGCATGCCTAAAAACTGCTCAGGAATTTTCAGAAGAAAATAGATCATTGGAATCCCACAAAAATAATTTGCCTATTCAGAAATGACTTCTATATCCAACCATTGCTGTAAGCTTGATCTTAAATTGTTCTTCACATTTTCAATCTTGGTTCAATCATTTTCTTCCAACTTAGCGTATTAAGATGGTGTGCACCAAATTGGACATAATAAGTCATATTAATTAATACTACATTGTCTCCTTTATCTGTCTGCTTCATTACACTGGAGTCAGGCCTTTCCCAAAGCTACGTATTCTGCCTGAAGTGATATATTTATTTATGCATTTGTATAGCGCACCTAACCCGGAGGTATCTAGGCACAATTTCTGAATATTACATTGAGCTTACAATAAGCAAAGACATTACATTACAGTACAGTTGCATTTTAGACGAAAAGCAGACATGTAATGTCGGTTATGGTAGTGATAAATAGCAGTTAGTATTCAGTCAACAGTCAACTTGAGGTGGCACATGTGATTGTGGAAGACAAAGGTGTTATTACATTACCCCTCAGGGGGGAAAAGTGCCACGTTTTCAAATTTTTCCTAAAGGTAAACAAATATGGTTCAGCTCTTAATGCCAAAGGCAAGGAGTTCCAAAGTTTGGCTGCTAACACAAGGAAAATGTTACTGCCTGCTTTTTGAAGTTTGTATCTCGGTATGGTAAGCAGATGTGCTTCGGTGGACCAAGTAGGTCTATTGGTTAGGTTTTTTGTGAATTTGTTTGCAAGCTATTTGGGAACTGAGTTTGAGAGGCGCTTATGTGTAAGTGATAGGGGTTTGAAGGAGATTCTATCCGGCACTGGAAGCCAATGAGCAGTCTGTCTTGCTGAGGTAATGTGATTTTCTCTACAGATGTTCATGGCTGCTCTTAAAGCATTTTGTTGTATCACCTGGAGTTTTTTCAGTTTTACGAGTGTTTGTGCCAATGTACAAGGCATTACAGTAGTCTAGTCTGGATAGTATGAGGGCTCTGGCCAAGGTGATACAGCTGTATGTTAAGAAAAAAGGTCTGCAGGCATTGATACGTTTTGAAGTGTAAGTAGCCGCAGATGTTGTTGCATTAACCAGTCTGGTTAGCGTAAGGGAAGAGTCAAGGTTGACGCCTAATGTTTTCACTTCTTTAGATACTTTAATGGTGATGTTGTCAATGTTGAAGGATTTAAATTGTTCGTCTAGTTTATGCAAGCGGTTTTGCGATCCAAGCTCTTCGTTAAGACATAGGCCATTGATAGCCATCCAGGCCTATATAGTATGCTAGATTTCATTTAGTCATTTTGAGTCAGTGTCATATGAACTTGCAATGGGGATGAGGATTTGGGTGTGATCCGCATAGTTAATGTAGTTGACACCCAGGTCATCCAAATGGTCAAAAAGTGGCTTAGTAAAGATGTTATAAAGTGTAGGAGAAACGCAGGAACCTTATGGAACTCCACAAGAGACTGGGGCAGGATCAGCGGCTGCCATCGGGGTGAATACCCTGATGGTTCTCTTGGAGAGGAAGGACTGTATCCATTGTGAAGCTTTAGCGGAGAAGAGGGCAACTGAGATAAGATGTTTGCAAAGTACTTTGTGATTGACCAGGTCCAAGGCTGCTGATAGATCTAGTAAGAGGAGGAGCGCTAAGTTGCCTTTGTCTTTAAGCTTGTCCATTTGAATTTTTGGGTCTGTGAGAGTTCATTCAGTACCCTGACCCAGTCCGAAGCCTGACTGGCGAAGGCCCAAGAGGTTGTTAGATTCTATGTGGTTTTGAATTTGCAAGTAGGCAGCCCTGTCCAGGATTTTGAGTAAGAATTGTACTGTTGTTATTAGGTCGATAGGTAGGGCTGTTCAGATCTAACATAGGTTTTTTTAGTAGTGGAAGGACCCAGGCATCTTTAAGGTTGGTCGGGACAGTACTTGTTTAGAAGGAGGCATTTATTAGGGCAGTGATGAACGGAGCAAGCTCCTCCACTGACTCTTTGATGACCAAGGCTGGGCAGATGTCCCCTTGGCATCTGGACAGTTTGAGACTCAAGATTATTTTTTTTACTTCAGTTACAGAGACAGGGGCAACATCAAAATGTGTGTTAGGTTTTAGCAAAGTATCAATTGGCTCCAGGAATTGAATGTCTGTTGAGAGGATAGAATTTTTAAGTTCAATTTTTGTTTGTAGTAATGACATTTTGTCCAGAAGGGCTTTTTTGGATATGTGTACACCACGTTGAGTCTTTAAAGCAAGACTATTGAGGTGTCACAGAAGATTCTAGTTCTAAGAACATCGAATAGCTCTTTAGTAACAGAGTTGGCATTCGTAATTATTTCGTTGTTTGAGCCACTTTTAGTTTGGAGGATGGCTGTTTTGTATTTGTTAGAGGCGGTAGTGAAGCTCTCTTTGTTCTATACAGTTGGATTTTTTTCCAGTTGGCTTCCTCGGCTCTTTTGGTACTACGCATAGTTTTAAGATTGGTAGTGTAGCATATATCCAGGTTACATTTGGGCAAGTGGCTTGGCTTTGCGCATACTTAGAGGTGCTACTTTATCTAGAGCATTTAGTAGGGTTTGATTATATAGCTCTACCATCGCAGATGTGTCTGAGCTAGAATGGTTTGTGTAATTAGTAATAGGGTGCAATAATGGCAGTAATTTCTCAGCTGTTATGTTACGTTTATTTCTCGTGAGTGCTGAAGGTGCTTTGATTGTGGAGGGGTCTGGGAGAAGGTTCTGTTGGATGCTAAAGGTGATAATGTAATGTTCAGACCAGGGGCAGGGTGCATTAGATAGGATTTTGGTATCACAGTTAAGGTCTGCCATCCAGTCCAAGGTTCTGCCTTTATTGTGAGTGGGGTTAATGATACGATGCGAAAAGCCTAATGCAGTGATGGTGTTTGCTAAGGCTGAGGCATTGTCATCATTAGCGTCATTAAGACTTAAATTGAGGTCTCCAAGCAACATGATTTGGGAGCCTGGTTTAGTGTTCCAGGTGAAGGCCTGCGTGACACCTTCCTCAAATGAAGATGTTGGACCTGTAAATGAGATGGATAGTCAAAGTATGGTAGGCAGAGAGAGGTAGATAAATGTAAAGGAGTTCACTCGCAGGGAATAGTTGATTAGGGAGTTCTCTTATGCCAAGCTGATTTTTAGCTATGAAGGCTACTCTGAAAATTGTGTAGTTTTCTGGAATGGCCAAGGATAGAGCTGGACCTGCTGCAGCGTGGAGCCAGGTTCCAGTGATCGCTAAGAAATCCAGATTGTTTATCAAGATAAGGTCTGCAATGTCTAGCGCATGTGCTACACGCGATCTTGTGTTAATGAGTTGCACCCTTGATTGAGGAGCCATCCGGGTTGGGTATGTCAATGGATGGGCCATTGAATGTCGGAATAGGTATGTGTGTTGCATTGGAATGGTTGGAGGTCTCGTTGAGAGCAGTGTCCAGTGTAGGTGGTGAGATCTGGATGCTCGGTGCAGTACGTGTAGTTGACTGGGGAGCTATCACAAATAGCCTTAGGTTTGTATGTAACCTTTGGATTACGGAAGGTGTTCTTAGAACTACTGTTCTGTATGAAGTTACTGCAGACTTTAAGAGTATTGACGTAGTCCAATTTAGGCAAAATGAGGGCGAACTTCACAGTGGTCCTGTTTATACGGTTGCATGGCTGATGCTGGTTTCTAGTTTGACGCAATCCTAGTCTAGCGTTCCTAATGTTAGCTGGGTAAGGACGATTCATTCTGGGCAGAATAGCATAGTGTGTGATCTGTTGGTTGAGTGTTAATGGTCGATTGATATTGGAAATTATGTTTTGGGTTTTGTTAACTATGGCGTTGGCAAACTGTAAATCAGGAAGGAACAGTGTAGGCAAGATGGTGTATTCTTATGGTAGGGAAGTGGACATTTTTAGGGTTACATAGTGAGTAGTAATAGGCGTGTCAAGGTTCAGGTGGGTAATAGCATTAGGCTTGGGAATCGGGATCTCCATCTCGTGGTAGAGCCTTCCCATATATAGCTATGTTCACGACGAGACAGTGCTAAGGTGTTAGCAGGCCCAATGGTTACACAGTGTTGTGGTTGATATTTATGCAAAGTGGATGTTAATCAGTGTCTAGTAGTGTGCTGTCAAGTGTATGCGACTAAGGTTTGTATGTTGTTGGCAACTTAAGTATAAGTTAGACATAGGCTCACCTAGGTAAAGCCCTATAGGCAGATGAAGATGTAGGACTATAGCTATTAGCATGGGGTTTCATTTTCACGTGCTACTGGCATTATCTTAGTAGAGTGCAAGGCAGTAACATACCATGTTTTCAATTGCTCAGAAGGCAATATTGCAGTCAAATAATGCAGGCAGTACAGGATAGGGGATCACATAGAGGCAAGTAGGACAGTGCAGTTTAGCCAGTGAAGCATTACAGGCAATCCTAGGGAAGTGAGTAGCAAACAAGTTAATGTAGTGCTGGCAGTTGAACCAAGCAGGGTGTAGGATCAGTAGGCGAAAGCTCACATCTAGGTTATGGGCTATTTTAGCATTCATGATGTAGTGTGCGAAGAAGGGAAGAAGGTGCTTAGCTACTCTGTGTATCACATATAGGTGTCGCAATGGCTACTTAATGTAGCATGAATAGATTGTAGCAAAATACCAAGTACAGTGATATGCAGTGCATGCCGTGCGGTGCGCAGGAAGTAACTGTTAACAGCCACTTCTAGGTCCATCAGGTCATTGGGATGGCATGGTACAGATTAATATCAGACATTTCTGGCACAGTGACTAGTAGAATTCAAAGGCACTATTAGTAATGTGGCACAGCAGTAATCAAGCAGCAATGCAGACACAATGTCCAACATCATGGGGAATGGCTAACAGAATTAAAGGCACTATCGGTAACATGGCGCAGCAGTAATTAAGCAACAATGCGGACACAATGTCAACGTCATGGGGAATGGCTAACAGAATTAAAGGCATTATTGGTAACGTAGCACAGCAGTAATAAAGCAACATTACAGGCACAATATCTAATGTTACGGGCAGTGGCTATCAGAATTCAAGGCACTACCGGTTGTGTGGCGAGGCAGTAATCAAGCGGCAACGCAGACACAATGATCAACATCACAGGGAGTGTCTAACAGAACTAAAGACTTTATTGGTAATGTGGCACAGCAGTAATCAAGCAGCAATACAAACACAAAGTCTAGTGTTGTGTGCAGTGGCTAACTGTTCTGATCTTGATGGTCGTGCAGATTAATGAATACCTCTGTCCTCAAGTACCACACAGGCAGAATGGCCAATCACTGCCTGTGCAATCTTTGAGGCCACAGGCAACGTAAGCCGTCAATCTGGAACCAGGAACGCCGGAAGGACCCCCTGAGTGCTGTAATGCAATTAATGATTATCAAACAAGGTGCAATGGTGATAATGTCATATGAAAACAAGTTGTTATAGGGCTTACCTAAGTGTAATGTAAACAAGGCTGCAAATGATGGGACGTATCAGGGGATCAACAGCAGAGTGAATGGGTCGGTACCCAGTGAGGCTTGGATGACAGTTCAACACCTGGGTCAAGATGAATTTGCACAAGAGTCCAGAATCCAAAAACGAGATAAAAAACAATAGTTACAAGGCCAAACAGTTCCAGGCAAATGGCAGTCCGTTATGCAGTCCATTGAGAGTATCCGGGGTCAATACCAGTAGAAACAGATCCAGGACAATGGTAACAGATGCAAGGAGAAAGACGAAGACAAATCCGTGAAGCAGTCCGTGGTCATAGAGCCTAAGTATTCAATGAGATTCAAAACGCCAAACAGTCCTTAAGAGGCAGCTAAGAAGCACTGACTTTGTGGCTTCCGATGCTTTTAACTGCTAACAACAGTCACATGATGTGCATCACGGAAGCGTGAGGAAAAATCATGTGCTAACAGCTGATGAATGCGATTGGTAATCATTCACCTCATGTAACGCTTGAATCTCTGTGTTCCTCGGCGTCAATGCGGAAGTTTCCATGGAAGCTGCCACAGCACTGAGGGTCGAAAAACTCCCGAAGTGCCAATCAGCGCTCTCCGTTGTGGAGCGAAATGCCGTTTCTTGGCGCCATGATGAGAGGCGCCTTCGTGCCAGGTAGGTACGGGCTGATCTGTGTAATTGTGGATTGTTTAACAATGTGTGGACTGGGAGATGTAACAGAGCCCCCCCCCTAAAGGCCCACGAGCCCGTGGGCAGGAAGGATGGTCCCGATGGAAACGAGCAACTAGGCGCGGAGCATGAACATCCTGGGAAGGGACCCAAGAGCGCTCCTCAGGACCGTAACCCAACCAGTCCACGAGATACTGTAGTTGACCTCTACAAAAACAAGACCCCAGAATGGCACTGACCTCAAAGAAATCAGGAGAGGAGACCGAGACAGGGGCAGGGGGAGAGCTGACACGAGTAGCGGCAAGATAGGGCTTGAGCAGGGAGACATGGAAAACAGGGTGTATGCGCCATGCAGAGGGGATTGAGAGGCGTAGGGCCACAGGGTTCAGGACCTTGGCAACCCTGTAAGGGCCAATAAATCGAGGAAGCAACTTGCGGCAGCCAGGGATATGCAAATGGCGAGTCGATAACCAAACGCGGTCACCCACATGATAGTCAGGGGCTGCCACCCGTTTTCTGTCTGCTTTTGCCTTCAAAGACACTTGGGCCTCATGTAAATGGACAAGGGTTTGGGCATGAACCGAGACAAGGTCGCGGGCACAGGCATTAGCAGCAGGAGCAGCAGAGGAATCAAAATCAGGGAAAGGAAGGGTTCGGGGATGTTGTCCGTATAATGAAAAGAAAGGGGAAAAGCCTGTGGAAGAATGTCGGGAGTTGTTGTATGAGAACTCAGGAAGATGGAGTAAATTCAGCCAGGTGTCTTGAAACTGAAGGATCAGGCAACGTCAGTATTGTTCTAGGGCCTGGTTCACTCTTTCCGTCTGCCCATCGCTCTCTGGGTGGTATGCGGAGGAGAAGCGGGCATCAATACCAAGAAGTTTAGTAAGGGCTTGCCAAAAACGTGACGTGAATTGTGAGCTGCGATCTGATACTATGACCTGGGGTAAACCAAAATGACAAAAAACTGACTTAAAGAACAACTGGGCCAGTGTAGGGGCAGAGGGTATACCGGTGCAGGGTATAAAACGGCCCATCTTGGTGTAGGAGTCAACGACTACCCAGATTGTGTCATAACCCTGTCTGAGGGGTAGATCCGTGACTAGATCCATAGAAACAGTATGCCAAGGTCTGGGAGGAATAGGCAAAGGCTGGAGTAGACCTAGCGGACGGCCCCGGCGTGATTTGCACTGGGCACATATAGAGCAGGTGTTTACATAGGCCTCCACGTCACGCTGCATCGATTGCCACTAGCACCAACGTTGCAATAACTCCAGGGTGCGTAGCTGTCCAGGATGTCCATTGATGGCAGCGTCATGTGACCAAGCAAGCGCCTGATTGCGTACATCACTCGTGGGAAGAAAAGGTTTTCCTTGAATGAATGGCAGTCCCTCCTGGAGTACCAAGTCCCATTCTGCCAATGAGTGTGGATGTCATGAAACCCACTGCCTGATGGTAGAAAGCATGGGTAAGGGTGGAGTGCATATACAAATGACACAACCTTCACCTAATAGAGTATCAGGAAACAAAGCTATGGATTCCCCCCCAGGAGAACGAGAAAGCGCATCCACCTTGCCGTGTGTTGTTCCCGGCCTGTGCTTCACCACAAAATCATACGCTACAAAGAAGAGATGGCAGTGTACCTGTCTGCTATTTATGCATTTAAGGGAGGCCAAGTCTTGTAGGTGCTGGTCTGTATACACCACGGTTTGATGTTTAGCCCCCATAAGATGGTGTTGCCATGTCTGTAATGCATCTTTAAAGGACAGTAATTCTTTTTCAGTAACCGTGTAGTGCATTTCTGATGGTGTGAATTTTCGCGAGTGATACGCTATAGGATGCAGTTGTTCCGTGGCTGAACAGGGTTGAGAGAGCACTGCCCCTAGTGCAAAGGAAGAGACATCTTCTTCCAGGACAAATGGGAGTTCCGGATCAGGGTGTTGAAGTACAGGTGCTGTAATGAATCTGGATTTAAGGGCTTCAAAGGCTTTTTGATGCTCTGCCGTCCAACAAAAAGGGACAAGAGGACTGGTCAGGGCAGTTAGTGGGGACACAATGGAAGAAAAACCAGCGATGAAACGCCAGTAAAAATTAGCAAAACCAAGAAAAGATTGTAACTGTTTGAGTTTGATCGGGGCAGGCCACTCTATGATAGCACAGACTTTTGGCTGATTCATGAATAGGCCTCCAGGTGTTATGTGGAAACCTAGAAAATCCACCTCCTTAGTGTGAAATAAGCATTTTTCAGGTTTCGCGAACAAGGCATTTTTCTTGAGGCGTGACAATACTTCTTTAACATGGACAATATGTTCTTCCAAGGAGGATGAGAATTTCAGGATGTCGTCCAAATAGACCACTACGTATATATCAAGAACGTCACTGAACAATTCATTGATGAAGCGTTGGAATGTGGCAGGGGCGTTGCATAAGCCGAAGGGCATCACAGTATACTCGAACAGGCCTTGTCTGGTGCAGAAAGCTGTTTTCCACTCGTCTCCGTGGCACATACGGACTAAATTATACACGCCTGAAGATCTAATTTGGTAAATATGGATGCGCGTGTCAATCTGTCTGCTAATGTGGAGATTAGTGGAATGGGATACCTGTTTTTTATGGTAATAGCATTCAGTCATCTGTAGTCCACACAAGGACGTAAATTTTCTTTTTTCAGCACAAAAAAGATGGGACTAGCAGCCGGAGAACAGGAGGGTCGTATATGGCCTAATCATAAAGCTTCTTGGATGTAATCCTTTAAGGCCTGTTTCTCTGATTGGGATAAAGAATATATCCTGCCCTTGGGTATCACTGCATCAGGGACTAGATAGATGGGGCAGTCGTAAGGTCTATGCGGTGGTAAACCTTCTGCTGTGGCCTTATCAAAAACGGTGAGGAAGTCATGATATAAATTGGGGATACCAGCCAGTACAGCCCCCACAGTATGAGTGGTGGTAACAGTTGGGACTGATTCTTACAAATGGGAAGAGGCCATGGCACCAAGAATACTTTTTGGAGAGGAGAGAGTATCAGGTTCCGTCAGGCAGAAATGTTGGCACACCTCGGATTCAAAAGTGACCTGACCAGTTCCCCAATTGATCAAAGGGTTATGTCGTCTCAACCAAGGGATGCCCAGAATGATACCGAATTGCGGGGTGGTGATAATATCAAACGACATTGTTTCCTTATGAGTGTCCTAAATTACCACTTCCATAGGGGCAGTTTGCTGCATGATGGGGCCAGAAGCAAGGGAAGTGCCATCAACTGCCTATACCGGTTCGGGGTGTTCCTTCATAATCAAGGGTAAGTTGAAATCATGAGCTAACTTAATGTCAATGAAGCAGCCAGTAGCTCCGGAATCAATCACTATGTGTACAGGGTGTGTAATCTCCCTAGTAGGTCTCAACGAGGCCTGGAGCACAATAGGTCTGATGGGACTGAAGACAGGTTCTGTGGGGGTCATGGAAGTGCTCGCCCGTACCCCCAATCTCAAGGGCGAGCCTTCTGAAAACCGGAATTCTTGTTCTTTGGGCGACAGGGGCATTCTTTCACATAATGCCCATTGATACCACAGAAATAACAGGCATTATCTGTTCTTCTGCGTTCCCGTTCAGCCTGAGTGATGGGACTCCGACTCCCACCGATTTGCATGGGTTCAGGATTAGTGATCGCTAAAGCTGGGGATGACTGACTGGAAAAACCGGATTCTGCCTTATGCTCAGATCGGCAAGCATCTAACTGCAGCGTGAGGTCCACTAGATCCGAAAAAACAGAGGGAAGGGCAGGAACTACTGAGAGGGCATCTTTCATAGCATTAGATAGACCTCTGTAAAACACAATGGCCTTTTTCTCTTCCGGCCATGAGGTCTCTGCAGCAAGTTGGTTGAAACGAGTTATATATTCGATAATCGTTTGCCTGCCTTGTGTGAGATCTAATAGTTCCAGGTCTCGAGATTGTGCCTTATACCTAGTATCAAATATCTTAGCCATTTCTGTTACTAGAAGATCGAAGTCATATAAGGCCGGATGGTCATTTTCCAATAATGGATTCGCCCAGATAGCTGCCACACCTGATAAATGGGAAAGAAGAAAAGCAGCCTTGGTGACGGAATCAGGGAAAGCCTGGGGTCGACATAAAAAGTGCAGTTTACACTGATTCAAGAATGTGCGGTACTTTCTGGGATCACCCTGAAATCTTTCTGGGGCAGCAAGAGGAAATGAGGTTGGGAGTACCAAAGACATGGGTGGAGCGGGAGGAGGCTGGGCTGGAGGAGTGGTGTTTCCGAACTCGGCATCAGCGGGTAAGGTTTGGCGTGAGCTTTGTAAGGCATCGAGACGGTGGTGGATTGCTGTGGTAGCTTCGGCCATGTCGGTCCTAAGGTCCACAACTGCCTGCATTAAGGCGGTCACAGGGTCCCCGGTGGAGGGATTCATAATCAGGAATACCAGTAAGCTTCTCATTCTGTTCTGATCTTGATGGTTGTGCAGATTAATGAATACCTCCGTCCCCAAGTACCTCACAGGCAGAATGGCCAATCACTGCCTGTGCAATCTTTGAGGCCACAGGTGAAGTGAGCCGTCAATCTGGAACCAGGAACACCAGCAGGACCCCCTGAGCACTGTAATGCAATAAATGATTATCAAACAAGGTGCAATGATGATAATGTCATATGAAAACAAGTTGTAATAGGGCTTACCTAAGTGTAATGTAAACAAGGCCGCAAATGATGGGACGTATCAGGGGATCAACAGCAGAGTGAATGGGTCGGTATCCAGTAAAGGCTTGGATGACAGTTCAACACCTGGGTCAAGATGAATTTGCACAAGAGTCCAGAATCCAAAAACGAGATCAAAAACCAATGGTTACAAGGCCAAAAGTACCAGGCAAATGGCAGTCCGTTATGCAGTCCGTTGAGAGTATCCGGGGTCAATACCAGTAGAAACAGATCCAGGACAATGGTAACAGATGCAAGGAGAAAGACAAAGACAAATCCGTGAAGCAGTCCATGGTCGTAGAGCCTAAGTATCCAATGAGATTCAAAATGCCAAACAGTTCTCAAGAGGCAGCTGAGAAGCACTGACTTCATGGCTTCCGATGCCACCTTATCCTTTTCCAAACAAACTAATGCAATAGCATCATCAGCCGCTTACACCTGCAAGCTGATCACTGCATGTAGGCCGTTCATCTCTTCACCCAATTGCATTACTCTTGCTAGAGCATTAGTCCTATCCAAAATAGACTACTGTAATGCCCTTTACCTAGGCACTAGCCACAAAAATATCAACAAACTGCAAGTAATTCAAAATAATGCCATCAGGGCTGCCCTCAACATCCCTAAAAAGGTGCATATCTCTGGGACTAGACGCAAGTTACATTGGCTCCCAGTAGAGCACAGAATATCCCTCAAAACATTGGCCCTCACACACAAAGCCAGGGCCAACCTTGCACCAGCCTACCTCACCAACCAAATTACACCTCACACATCATCAAGACCACTTAGAGCAGCACAAGCTAACACTATGTCCATACCGAGATTCAAACTCCATAACTCGGGTGGAGCTAGCTTCCCTGTACAAGCTTCTAAACTATGGAACACACTCCCCGCGCTTTTAAGGGCAGAACCTTCATTTAACCTTTTCAAACACAACACGAAGCGTTGGCTTCACAACATGGACTCCATGACAGCCTAACCTCCTGATCCCAGCACGATTGACTACTGACGGCACACTCTTGTAATTAATGTATTTATCTCACACTATGTATGTATGTATTTGCAATACTAAGTATGTACCTATCTGTAACTGTAACGTAACCCTTGTTTACTGCACCTAATTGTAACGTAACCCTTGTTTACTGCACCTAATTGTAACTGTTACCAGATCTAACTTACGCGCCCGTATGCCCCCGGGCCTGGCTGCGCTTTATAAATAAAATAAATACAAATACAAACTGCTAACAACAGTCACATGATGCACATCACGTGCTAACAGCTGATGAATGTGATTGGTAATCATTCACCTCACGTGACGCTTGAATCTCCATGTTCCTCGGCGGCAATGCGGAAGTTTCCATGGAAGTTGCCACAGCACTAAGGGTCAAAAAACTCCCGGAGTGCCAGTCAGCGCTCTCCATTGTCGAGCGAAATGCCGTTTCTTGGTGCCATGATGCGAGCCGACTGTCTTGTCAGGTAGGTACGGGCTGATCTGTGTCATTTTGGATTGTTTAACAATGCGTGGACTGGGAGACGTGACATTAACAGAATTAAGGCACTATTGGTTGCATGGCAAGGCAGTAATCAAGCAGCAATACAGGCTGCGCAGCTGGGTTTTCTCTAGTGGCCCTACTAAAAGCATGGTAGGTGCTGACAAAGTTTACTACAGGTAAGCAGAGCAAAAGGTTGAAGCACGTTAACGGTATGAAATAATGTAGAATAGTGTTAGGCGATCCTCTGCACACCGATCCACTGCACACCAGAATACTGCTCACATTTCCCCAACACCACCCTCCAGGGTTCGAGGCTCATGTGATTCGGTTTACCCAAAGGACCGAAAGCTCCGTACCAGGTATGATTTACGGGCTCGATTGCAACCCTTCTTGCACTGGCAATTGCCATGGAGAACATACAGCAGAAGAGGCGGCGTTACATCTCCACGCCGATCGGTCACTTGCTCACGTGATCCAGAGTGCCGTTCCTCACGTGACCTTGGTGGACGTCACTTGACCCCGAAACACTCAGTATATAAGGCTTGAGACACGAAACATTCATTGCTTCTCAGCTGTCTTCAGACCCTGTTTAGCGTTATGTTTTGGTTTGCTTTCCTGGTTTACCTTGATCTTGGAACTCTCTCTTGGACTCCTTCGGATTACCCCTTTGTACCTTTGCTTGGAACTGTTTACCTGCTACTGGATTTCGGACACAACCCTGACTTGCCTTCGGATCATCCCTTGGTACCTTGTTGAACTTTTACGTCATTTCCCTTTTTGGGATTCAAGTCACGCCTTCAGTCCTACAGGTGGTTTATCCTGCATCCACACTTGTCTGTGGTCCTCATGTTCTAGGGACCGCCTCATCTGAGTCTCGAACCTCCCTCCTAGGTCTCCTGGGTTTCCCAAACACCGGATAGGTAAGACTACTCAGATTCTTTGGTTATTGTGATTATATACTGTAATTGCCTTGTACTTAACCTCGCTCTTTTTGACAGCAGCATTGGTGTTCCAGAGGTTCCGTGGATCCGGGAAGTAACATCTCCCACCTGTGGCCCCAAAGGTTGCACAGCGGGTTTCTTTTAGTTCCCCTGTGCGTCACTTGAGGACGGAGGTTTCAACGGTCTACACGACACTCAAGTCAGAACAGACTGAGAAGCCATATAGTCGTGTTAGACAATGCAGGGATCCACGGAAGAACCCATAGCTGCTTTAGTTCAGGCGATTACAGTATTAAGGGCAGATATGGCCGCCGCTAATACAGTGATTCACCAGAGGTTAGATTTTATACAGAGTATTCAGCATTCTCTCCCTGCAGACCCTGAATTCGGGGATGCTAGCACTTCAACCACACCGCCTCCGTTGGCAAGTACCCCAACTCCAGCTCCGGTGGTTCTCCCAACCCCTTCCCCTTTGGCTGCTCCTGAACGTTATCAAGGTGATCCAAAGAAGTTCAGGACTTTCATCAATCAGTGCAAATTACATTTTTTGTGCAGACCCCTGGCATTTCCTAATACCACCGCCAAAGCAGCTTTTGCCCTTTCCCATCTGACCAGGACAGCTGCCGCTTGGGCTAACCCTTTATTGGAGAACAATAGCCCGGTTCTTTATGTTTTTGATTTGTTAGTTCTAGAGATGTCTTGAGTCTTTGATACCAGACACAAGGCACAGTCTAGGGATTTGGAGTTGTTAGAACTAACCCAGGACAGAGGGACTTTGATAGATTACATCACCCGGTTCAATCAATTGGTTGCCGAGACATCATGGCCAGAAAGCAAGCGGGCAGTTATATTATATAGGGGGTTGAATAATGCAATGAAAGATGCCTTAGCAGTGATTCCTTCCATGCCCACTCAGTATCAGGAACTAGTGGATCTTGCCCTGCAGGTGGATGCACGGCGATCAGAGCGCAGAGCTGAGTTGGGGGCTTCTTCCCACCCTACAGTTGTCAGTACCCCTGTTTCCAGTACTGAAGAACCTATGCAAGTAGGAGGTTTACGTAGCCCTATCACAACATCTGAGAGAGAACGTAGAAGGGTGGATAATGCATGCTTTTATTGTGGCACCACGGGACATTATGTGAAGGAATGTCCTCGATGTCCCAGGAAGAGTCAGGTTTTTCGGACAGCTCGACCTTAGATCCAGAGACCAGGTCGAGTGTTCAGTCTTCATCTCCGGGTACTCCTCTTGCTTTTGCTCGTGTCCAGCCCATCTTTGTACAGGCTACTCTTTGTCCCTCTACAGGTATTTCTCATGCAGTCACGATCATCATTGACTCAGGTGCCACTGGGAACTACATAGACATTGCGTTAGCCCATTCTCTCAATCTACCTTTAGTGGTAAAAACCCGACCTGAACCTGTTCAGGCCGTAGATGGCACTGCACTAGTCTCTGGTCCTGTTAGACACAAAACTGCACCTCTATTGTTGACCATACAAGACATTCACACAGAGACGTTAAGCTTTGACTTGATTACCACACCTCAATTCGGTATCATATTAGGAATATCATGGTTACGTGAACACAATCCTCTGATTAATTGGCAATCAGGCACGGTGCTCTTCGAGTCTGAGATTTGTCAGAACTATTGTCTCCCAACCCATCAAGCAACCGATACTCCTTCTCGGGCCTTGGGAGCTCTAGCTCAACTCACGCTGAATGATGATGGATCAGAGGTTGTGAATTCCCATACCGTTGGGGGGGGTGGTGTCAGGGATTCCATCTGAGTATAAAGCATTCGAATCAGTTTTCGATCGCGGTTCTTCCGAGGTACTTCCTCCACACAGACCATATGACTGTCCAATTGAATTAATCCCTAATTCCACCATTCCTTCGGGCAGGATTTATTCTTTGTCTCCCTCGGAAGAACAAGCATTGAAACAGTATGTACAGAACGCCCTACGATTAGGACATATCCGCCCCTCTACTTCACCAGCTGCAAGTCCTCTATTTTTTGTACCTAAGAAAGAGGGGGACTTACGTCCTTGTGTGGATTATCGGCGTCTTAACGCTATCACGAAAAAGGATAGATATCCAATTCCGTTAATCACACCTCTTCTGGACCACTTATCCCATGCTTCTGTTTTCACCAAGCTGGATCTTCGCGGCGCATACAATCTAGTGCGCGTTCGCGAAGGCGACGAGTGGAAAACTGCCTTTTGCACCCGTTACGGCTTGTATGAATATCTAGTCATGCCCTTCGGTCTATGTAACGCCCCGGCAACATTCCAGCGTTTTATGAATGACATATTCAGGGACATTCTGGACGTATACATGGTTGTTTATTTGGACAACATTTTGATCTTTTCACGGAATCTTGATGACCATGTAAAGCATGTCCGGGAAGTATTATCCAGTCTGAGGGAACATTCCCTATTTGCCAAACCCGAGAAATGTCAGTTCCATAAAATGTCTGTTGAGTTTCTGGGCTTCCACATTACCCCTGGGGCATTATCCATGAACGAATCCAAGGTTAAAGCAGATTGGCCAGTTCCTCAAACACTCAAGTCCTTGCAGGCCTTTTTGGGCTTCGCCAACTTTTATAGACGTTTTATTTCCTCCTTTTCCACAATTGTAGCCCCACTCACGGCTCTGACCAGTCCTCAGGTACCCTATCGATGGCAGAAGGAACATCAGAAATCTTTTGAGGCTTTGAAAACCGCTACCGCAGAGGTGCTCCAGCACCCCAATCCCGATCTTCCGTTGATAGTTGAGGCGGATGCCACTTCTTTTGCTCTTGGTGCGGTATTGTCTCAGACATGTCCTACAACAGGCAAGTTGCACCCGGTGGCATACCACTCCCGTAAGTTCTCCAATACTGAGACCCATTATACTGTAACGGAGAAGGAACTCCTGGCTGTCATGGATGCCTTTCGTGTCTGGCGCCACCATCTTCTGGGGGCTAAGCATCCAATCACTGTATACTCAGATCATCAAAATCTACAGGATCTGGCCTCCTTGAAGTGCATCAATAGCAGACAGGTCCGGTGGCATCTTTTCTTTTCCGCTTTTGATTTCCACATTATGCATCGTCCTGGAAACTCACATGGAAAAGCGGACGCCTTGTCACGTTCCCCGGGTGGGGTCGAATTGCCAAACTTCCCTGACACTGTTCTTGGAAAGAGTCATGTGATTTGTCTCTGCACTCCCTCTTTGTCATTGTTAGATTCTGTACGAGCTTGGACTAGCAATCATTCCGACCAACTGCGGGATTGGGACCCCGTTTATTCTGATGGTTTGCCTTTCGTGCATGAACGTCTGTTTCTTCCCACACCTGACACTCGTACCTTGGCCCTTGAGTGGTCTCATGATGCTCCCTTTAATGCCCATCCCGGTCAAGAGCGCACTTTGGATCTCCTAAAGCGCTGGTGCTGGTGGCCCTCTATGAAGCGAGATGTGGAATGCTATGTCAATTCATGCGCTGTTTGTGCTCAGGCTAAACATCGAAGAGGACGACCAGTTGGGCTGCTGCTTCCGCTTCCGGTACCTCCCAGACCTTGGCATACACTGACAATGGATTTCGTGACCGATCTCCCCAAGGTACGAGGTTTTGACACCATCTGGGTGGTGGTGGACACGTTCACAAAAATGGCTCGTTTTGTTCCTTGTAAGGGTATTCCTTCGGCCCCAGTCTTGGCAGACTTGTTTTTTGAACATGTGTTCGTGTTATTTGGTCTCCCTTCGGACATTATATCCGATCGAGGGTCACAATTCACCTCTCGTTTTTGGAGGTCATTGACTAAATTACTTGGCATCGATACCAGGTATTCTTCGGCCTATCACCCTGAGACTGATGGGCAGACCGAAAGGACGAATCAATCTATGGAGCAGTATCTTCGGTGTCTTACATTGCAGCAACAGACCTCCTGGTTGAGCGCTCTACGGCTTGCTGAGTTCGCATACAATAATGCGGCTCATTCTGCTACAGGTTTTTCTCCTTTCTACGCCCTCTATGGCCAACACCCCAAGGTTTTGCCTGTCCCTGATGCTTCTGTTTCTTCAAATCCTGCGGCCACGGCTTGTCTTAGGGATCTATCTGCTGTTCATGCTAGTACTGTGGTCCATCTTACTGAAGCAAAGGCTTCTATGAAGGCTCGTGTTGACGGCAAGCGCCTGGCTGCTCCTCCCCTGATGGTGGGTTCTAGGGTGTGGTTGTCTTCACGTCACCTTAGCCTGGTGGGTTGCCGGAAACTTCTGCCTCGTTTCGTTGGCCCGTATGTGATCTCTCAGGTTGTGAATCCAGTAGCTTTTCGTCTAGTTCTCCCAAGTTCTTGGCGTATCCATCCTGTTTTTCATGTCTCTCTACTCAAGCCTTGTCCTGATTCTTTCCGCCTCCAGGCCCCTGTTGCTCCGGTGTCCCTGGCCTCTCCTGATGTTTTTGAAGTGTCGGCCATTTTGGGTTCCCGGTGGTTTAGGGGTAGGCTCCAGTATTTAGTGGATTGGAAGGGTTATGGACCGGAGGAGCGTTCTTGGGTTTCCGCTTTGGATCTTGACGCTCCTCGGTTGGTGGCTCGCTTCCATAGGGATCACCCGTCCTGCCCACGGGGTCGTGGGCCGTTGGGGGGGCTATGTTAGGCGATCCTCTGCACACCGATCCACTGCACACCAGAATACTGCTCACATTTCCCCAACACCTCCCTCCAGGGTTCGAGGCTCATGTGATTCGGTTTACCCAAAGGACCGAAAGCTCCGTACCAGGTATGATTTACGAGCTCGATTGCAACCCTTCCTGCACTGGCAATTGCCATGGAGAACATACAGCAGAAGAGGCGGCGTTACATCTCCACGCCGATCGGTCACTTGCTCACGTGATCCAGAGTGGCGTTCCTCACATGACCTTGGTGGACGTCACATGACCCCGAAACACTCAGTATATAAGGCTTGAGACACGAAACATTAATTGCTTCTCAGCTGTCTTCAGACCGTGTTTGGCGTTACGTTTTGGTTTGCTTTCCTGGTTTACCTTGATCTTGGAACTCTCTCTTGGGCTCCTTCGGATTACCCCTTTGTACCTTTGCTTGGAACTGTTTACCTGTTACTGGATTTCGGACACAACCCTGACTTGCCTTCGGATCATCCCTTGGTACCTTGTTGAACTTTTACATAATTTCCCTTTTTGGGATTCAAGTCACGCCTTCAGTCCTACAGGTGGTTTATCCTGCATCCACACTTGTCTGTGGTCCTCATGTTCTAGGGACCGCCTCATCTGAGTCTCGAACCTCCCTCCTAGGTCTCCTGAGTTTCCCAAACACCGGATAGGTAAGACTACTCAGATTCTTTGGTTATTGTGATTATATACTGTAATTGCCTTGTACTTAACCTCGCTCTTTTTGACAGCAGCATTGGTGTTCCAGAGGTTCCGTGGATCCGGGAAGTAACATCTCCCACCTGTGGCCCCAAAGGTCGCACAGCGGGTTTCTTTTAGTTCCCCTGTGCGTCACTTGAGGACGGAGGTTTCAACGGTCTACACGACACTCAAGTCAGAACAAATAGTTCAAACGGTTGAGTACTAGGGCGATATTCACCAGACCGGTTGTATTAGTATTATTTTGCACAAAGCTTTACTTCTAGGGAGAAACTTGTGAGGGCTCAGGGACTCCTACCAAGATTTTCAAGTTAAGGGACAGAATCCCTTCAGCCCTCCCAGAACGGACAGGCACAGACAGGGGCCTTAGTGATCGGGCCTTGGAGGATATTTCCTATATTTGTTTTTACCCTTATATTTGTTAATTTCTCCAGTAACCAGATCGAAATATGTGTGCACTGAATTGCCTGTAGGCAATGCTGGAATAAATGTAGATTTTGTCTTCAAATATGTTTACTTTTTCATGGTTTGGTCAATGTTTATTTCTTCTAAAATTCTAGATATATTCAGTTCATGTCCTTTTGTAATCATAAAAGCAATTCAATGTTCTTAAAGTCTTCTAATGTGCCAGTGGAGTTCTGTGTTTATCCTGTTGTGCCTCTCAAGATGAGTCTTTTATTAGAGACACATTTCTTGAGTTTGACTGTCCAAAAACATTTAATAAATCAACATATAACTTTATGTCATTAATCGGTGTAGTTGGTGCAAAACTGAAGCCTTTTGGAAGTACTCCAATCTTTTCAATTGACAACTGCTTGTTAGATGAATTCAACACTACATTTAATTGTATTTCTTTTACATCTTCACCCGTGACCTTGTTGTCACTCCTTTTGCATTTTTTTTCTTTTTATGCATTTGTGTTTTCCTCCTCTCTTCCATTGTGTTCTATTACGGTTATTCTGGAGCATACCTCCACTTCTTCCTGAAAAGTTATCCTTTTGATTTGACACTGTGTTCTTTTTGCTTTTCTGTACATTTGTAATTATACTAAAACTGCTTTTTTGTGTACCTCATAATGACTTTTTTCATGTGTTCCTTCCATATCTTCACTACTCAATTCTATGATTTGAACTGACCAGCGAACCAGTGTTGTATTGTCTCAAGAGTTTGATTTGCAGATTGTATGATCATATTCATATGGCATGTATATAGTCTCTCTTGTTTATAGTATCTTTCGTCCCTAAAAATCATTTAGGATTTTCTCAGTTTTCCTTCATCTTGATACTGCTTGAGAAAATGATCTAATGTATAATTATTTTTCAATTAATGCTGGAGAGTTCTTGTACCCTATCTGTTGCTTAACCTTCAAAATAAGTTAATCTCTCATTTGTAAACATGTTCTGCATGTGCTAGTAACAATTTAGTCACCAATGATGCCAGAATAGGACCATTCTCAAATTGCAAACATAGGTCATCATTTTCATCCTCCTGGAGAAAACTGATATGTTTAACTCTTTTGATATTCTTTCATGCTCTAAATATTGTTTAAGTGATGCATTCTCCCAAAATGCGGACATTTCATTTTTCTGAAAGTCGTTCTACTCTGGAAAATGTCTTCCTTACATTTTCAGTAGAAGGGTTTTAATTATGTATTTTTCTATCTTTAGGTGCAAAGATTGCTTTGATATCCACTTCCCTACTTTCGGTGTAAGTATTCATTAAAACAATTTAAATGGTAAAGTCAGCTGCATGGAATTCTGTACTTAAATTAATAGAAAACCGAACTTGAGACTGGTGCTCTAGAATATACCGTGCTTAGATTACCAAAATATATGATATATCTATGCAGCTACCAGTATACAAAATAAATCACACCTGTCATGCTGCTCAAAATGAAAATATATTGAAACTGTCAGCCCCGATGTGCTAATATTATAACTTTCAATACTTAAATGACATCAACTGACATTTTCTAACATTTGTGCAGAACAAACCAAAGGAAAAAATGATTTTTTTCAATTGGTGTGCAACTTTATATAGTTCCTTTTTGTTCGCAAAATATGCAGTTTAAAATGTATTCTAAAAGCCCTTAATCGATGGACTAATTATAAAACCCAAAGTTACAAATCTAGAAAAGGTTTTGCTGTATAACAACTCTATCAATATTTAGAATATGTTTTCAAGTCATTCAATGAGACAATTCATGTTTTTATAATATTGGTGAAATTCCTAAAACAACATGACATAACTGGCAATTTTCAGAAACAAATTGAATTTTTTAACTGGAGGGATACATAGAAATTTCCCATTTATCTATGTGAGCAACCAAGTGTAGCAGGAGAGCTTTAACCAAACAAAGTGGGTTCTGGAAGGTTCCCCACCATCCCCTCCCCCAAGAAAATGTTTTAGAAAATTGGTTGAATGGTGTATTTTACAAAAAGATTTGAACACATTGGATAAAGTCACAAAGTTTACAACTGGTTTTGTAGGGTAACACATGTTAACATCCAGTAAATTCTAAGTCACCAACAGTGCACAGGAGCAGTTTCCAATGCATTTTCATGCCATGTTTGTCTGCAACTGTAAAAAATGATATCATGCCGGCTGTGCCCAAACATGTCCATGTTTTTTTTCACTAATATATACCGTGATTCCTATGCAAAACAATACTTATATTTTCTTTACCTATAATGGTAGTAATGATACTACAATAAACAATGTCCATCAAGGCTGTACCAATATATGCCAATTTTGTAATGTAAGGACATACTTCTGTTGGTTCAAGTAGACCATTACATGCCACTGTAGGAAAACATGCCTCTACTGGCTGCACCAATGTAGGCCTATATCATGAACATATAAGAACACTCATCATGTTTACTTTGCCCACAATGTAAGTATAAAAGGGCATTTCACTGCAAGAAAACATGTCCATCTTGTTTGCAACAATGTAGCACAGCATGCTGATGTAAGAAAACTCATGTTGGCTTTGCCATAATGCCAGCAAAAAATGTCATGCCCATTGTAGGAAATTATGCCCATATTACCTGCTACCTGCTACCTACTACAAATGTAGGTTAGTATGCCCAAGTAAGGACACTAACAATGTTGGCTTTGACCATAACGCCAATAATACATGTGATGACAACTCTAAGCACAACTATCCAGGATACCCGCACCAATGCCCCCGCCCCCTTACTGCTTAAGAATATTCTTTAAGTTGGCTTGGCACGTAATGCCAGGAACAAGTATCTGCCAATGTAAGAAAACATGTCCAAAGTGGCTTCCCCAATGTAGTCCAATAAGCCAAAATCAGAACATTCATATTGGCTTTGCCCATAATGCCATTAAAAATGCCATGCCACTGTCAGAAAGCATGTCCTTACTGGCAGCACCAATGTACACCAGTATGTCAACATTAAGAACACTAATCATGTGATCTTTGTCCATAATGACATTATAAAGCACTATGCCCTTGGTAATGAAAACATGCCAATGCTCAGTGTGCCAAAGTAGGCCAGCGTGCCCATATAAGAGCTCTCATCATGGCACAATTTTCTATGATACAGTAAAAGATACCATGCCACTACAAGAAAATGTGTCTTTATTGGCTGCACCAATGTAGTTAGGTATAGCCATGTAAGAACACTCATCATGTTGTCTTGACCCATTACAACGATACAAATGTCATGCCAGCATCAAAGCATTCATTCATACTGGCTCCAGCAATGCATGCCTCTATGCCCATGTGAGAACATTCATCATGTTGTATTTGACAGTAATTCTAGTAAACAATGCCATGGCACTGTAGGAAAGCATGTCCACACTGGCTACACCAATATACGCAAGTATTGCCACGTGAGAACAGTAATCATGTGGCCTTTGTTCATAATTCCAGTGAACAAATGTTATGCCCCATGTAAGAAAAACTATCCTTGCTGACTTTACCAGTGTAGCCACCAGCCCCACTTAGCACACCCATCATGATGGCTTTGCCCATGTCAGTAAAAAATGCCATGCCAATGTAAGAAAACATGGGTCTCATTACAAGTATGGCGGTAAGTGGTCAAATTGGCAGTAAATCTGTTATCGCCAACTTTACCACTATGCTAAATTCCAACTCACAGAAAATAAATTGGCATTAATTCCGCTGGCGGAATTACCTCTGGCGGAATAACCTCCAGTAGTATTTCCTCTGAGAATTGGCGCAATAAGCACCAGGGCTACTGCTGTTGGCAGAACTAATGCCAAAAACAAAAATGCCTATTTCCACCAAATTACAAGATGACAATCAATGTCATTACCTCCAAAAATCGGCAGTAATTCAGCAAAAATCACAGCGCAGTTACCTCCACCAAAAAGGTGGAGTTAAATGTATACAGGTTATAGAAATCAAGGCACCGGTGCACCAGAACCACTCTGGAAGAATATAAAAGGGCCACTCATTCCTCAACAAACATCCAAGCAATATGCAGTCACAAGCAATCATTGATTAATGGACCCACAACCTCGTGTTATACATTCAGCTACAGCAGCATGCAAGACCCCAGCAGGGAAGGAGACAGGCACCACAAAGATGCAGGAGACATGTGCTGCGGAAGGCACCCAAACCACATGTCCGCCCATTCCAATGGACACTAATGGACAGCAAATTAGTGACCCTCTATCATTTGGACTCTCCCACCATCACAGACCAGCTCACCCTGATCCAGACTGATCTCCAGAGTGCCATCACAATCAGAACTACCACCCTGCACCCCCTGCTGAAGCGTGTGTCGGTTCTGCACTTGTGTGTCATGTGCAGATTACAGCACACTGTTGTGACACTGCATGGGATGACCCAGCCCACTTTCTCAAAGGTGCAGGAACAAATCCTGGATGTGCTTATGAGGCATTCCAATCAGCACATCTCCATGCACATCACCTAGATGCAGGTGCACGCAGCAAAAACACATTTATACATCATTCCCCATTTCCTCAACACCATGGCATCATTGGATTGCACACATGTGGCATTGGTAACCCTCCCCCCCACCCTCAGGCAATGGAGCAGGCCTACCGGAACAGAAAACAGTACCATTCCATAAATGTCAAGATGCAATGTGACACAGACCTCACAATCAGCCACTGCCGTGTCAGATACCATGGGGCCACACATGATGCCATAATACAAAGGGAGAGCAACCTCCCAGTTTACATAGAGACACACAGAGGACAATTTACCTGGCTTGTGAGTAAGTAGTAGTCAATCCTAAGTAGACATATCACTGTGGCTCACATGGGGAATGGAATGAGGAGTAATGTGACACAACTACAAGTCCCATGATGCATCAACAATAAAGCGCAGAACAGGTGGCAAACCATGACTGACTCACCCCAGTACACAGACTGAACTCATGTGACTACACAGGGCATACTGGCATGCAACACAGCAGAACACAATCAGGGCACCCGTCAAACCCATTCCCTGACAAAGCATGGTCATGGGCCGTGCATGGCCTGCAGCCACATCAATAGCGACAACTGCATTGGTGATAACATTGCATAGAAAAATACACGATCAATGATGTCTCATACACTCTGAATGACCTCAAGTGTACCATGTAGGCCAATTTCCATCCACCTCAATGTAATCAATGTGCACCATTCACATGCATTGAGGTGTGCACATTGGCCAATTTTCCAGCCCACACACCGCCATGTCTCACACAGTCTTTTCATGGTAGGCATGTGACGCAGGCTATCCGCTGTTACCATGGCTGATGTCACCTGTGAGGAACCCTGGTACATGTCCTGAGACGGCCTGGCCATGTCCTGTTTCCTATACTTTAGTCTGTCTTAATGTAATGCGCTCTGATGCCTGCGGGCTGCAGCGCAATATAAACATATAAATAAAATAAAAAATAAATAAATGAGGCCCAGAGGATTGAGCGCACATTGAGATTGCTGAAAGCCAGATTCATGTGCCTCCACCACACAGGTGGTGCCCTCATGTACAGCCCTGAGAAAGTTGGCGCAATAGTTGTCAAATGAGCAATGTTGCACAACTTGTGCATACAAAGGAACATAGAAATGCCCCAAGATGAGGACCATTCCCCCCCAGGCTCAGATAAGGAAGCTTTTGCAGGTGAACACAGGGCACAACAGGAAATATGCGGGGATGTTAGGGAAGGATGAATGGTCCCCCAGGACCTAATGGACAATTTATTCTGACTTTGCACACATGCACCCCGTACGTCACTGTACATGCACTGAATGCACACGTATTGACACTGTTGAATAAACACTGCACACATTTTCATGATTTGACTGTGTTTAATTATCATAGCCATCACCCGTCCCACACCCTCAGCCCCAACGCCATCCCTCGCCCAACACACTGAACCCCAACACCATCACCCACGCCACACCTTCAGCCCCAACACCGTCACACACCCCACTCATTCAGCTCCAACACCATCACCCACCCTACACCCCGTAGCCAAAACACCTTCACCCACCTCACACCACAATACTGTCCCATGAGCAGTACCCTAGCACTTCCTTTTGTCCCCTTTGTCCATAGGCAGGGGAGTAGGGGACATGTGGCTCTGTGAGCACCTGGGCAGAGTGCTAGCCAACAACCCCTCAGTAGGGGTAGAGGACATCAAACTGCCTTGCGCAATGCCCTGGAGGTGTTCCATCATGAGATTAATGCCCATGGCCATGTTCTCATGTGAGGCCAATATCTGTTCTGCCAGCTCCCTCACCCTCTGGCTGATGAGGCTTTTGCTGGTGTTACTAAGAACAGTGTTGCTTCACAGGCGATTGATTGATTGATTGATTGATTGATTGATTGATTCGGACACCTTCCTTGCTGCCCCCTGGATTATGTTGTGCATGGCCTGAGAATGTTCAAATTGCTGCTGCGCTATTGCACACATTTCGGTCTGTCATTATTCCATCCTATCAAGCTGATCCCAGATAGCCTGCAATGTGGGGCCCCAGCACTGGCTGTGGGGATTGTCGTCATCCCAGATCCATATTGTGGGATGCACAGCAAGGTGGCTATGCCTGGTCATCAGAGGATGTTTTGTGCTGAAATTGCAGTGCACGGCGGTATGACAAGTGTGAGGGTGAGGAATACAAGGGAGGCTTCAAAGGGAGGAGGACTCTTGTGAGAATTGCCTCATGGGTGAGCAACGTTTACTGGTCATGGGTGTGGATGACTGTGACAGCACATCTGTAGTGGGTGCCGTGGGGTACTCACATGGCAGGCTGTCATCCCCACCGGCGTGTGTCTCAGCATTGTCCCCAGCAGTGGTGGATGATGCCCCTGTTGTAGGTGGAGCTGCTGGCTCAATATTGTCCTGAGTAGGCCTTGTGGTTTTGTCCTTTGCACCAGTGGACATGGCGGTTCATGGCCCTGTTGCCTGAGGCCTTTTACTGGGTGGCACGCTCCCACTTCTAGACCTGTCATGGCCTGTGGCCTTTGTGGTACCATTTGGTGCTGGTGTTGTGGAGGTACCAGCACCATCAGATGTTTCCTGGGTGTCTTGTGTGCCTGTTGGGAGACATTAATGTGTGTGTGAATACATTGACTGTCATGTGCCTGGTGAGTCAACATGTACTGTCACATGTACTAAGAGGTCATAGTGTGTTAGGCCTCCAGTGGGACATGCCTCATGCGACTGATGGTATGGCATTCATCTGCATTGATTCAGTGCGACCATATGGTTGTTGTGGGGAACCTAGCTTGCTTGGGGAATACAGTTCTGTGCATCAATGACCTACAGAGTAACATGTGCACATGTAAATCAGGACTGTTGTTACTTGCTTTACGTGTAGTGCCATCAACTGATGGGTGACCTGCTATTATGGTAGGGTAATGATGACATGATATCGGACATCTTTGTATACAAGTGGACCTTTTGTATACTTTTCAGTTGCTGTGGTTGTCAGTCTGACACACACGTCCATTGATGTTCTTTGATGGACATGCACTACTTGTTTGGTACCATGCGTGCTGTGTGGACTGTGCATGGTTATCGTTGTGCGAGCAAGGGGTGGTTATGATGTGCCCTGCAGATATGCACTAGTACTTCTAACTTGATGTTCAATGGTGGCACTTGACTACGTCATGCCCTCATCATTATGCTTGGTTGTCACGTAAAAAGTTACACGGCTTGAATGACTCATGTTATTATGGCCTGTAGGGTCAAGTGTATGGGTCATGTATTGTCTGTGTTGAAATCGCAGTAATGCATGGCAGTATGCGTATGTGTGCATGCCATCATGGCTATTCTGCAATGGGGCCATCATACACTCAGGTACTCATCAGATTCCCCCTGGCTGCTGGATCTGATCTCAGCTGAGCCCACTCCCTTTATGTCCACCATGTGGAGGATGGGGTCAGCTCTAGTGGTTCGACACTTCCTCTATTGGTGTCTCCCTGTGGTGGTTCACTATCAGGCTTCAGGCTCTAGACTTCAGGTAATTCCAGCGTTTTTTCATGTCCTCCGAGTCTCATTGGACATGTCCGACAGCCATTACTTTGTCGTGGATTTCTGACCAGATAGTATTTTATTCTCTGCTGGCTGGTCTTCCTGTGTTGGGCAGACTGTAATGAGGGCCCATGTCTTTAACAGCTGCACTAATGTACCCAAGCATGCCAATGTAAGAACACTCATCATGATAGATGTAGATTGCCTGCCCTCCACCCACAAATTAGAGGCCTTGTCCCCACACATATGCACAAACATTCATATGTGCACCCATGAAACATACACCCTGCTTCTAAATCACACATCCGGTTTACCCATACCACATACACTGCTTCTCATTCAAATGCACACACGTAGAAAAATACACACTGACCACTATATTCACATGCACACACATTCAGGCATTACAATTTCATCCCCTTGATTATAAACATATAACACGTATTCTTGTATTATATGCTCCAGCTCTGCATTCCAGAAGAAGCATCTAACACATCATCAATGTTTTCCGGCTCCCAAGGAGCAGTCAAACAGGAATCAGGCAGCAGAGTGTACTTTCTAGTTCCTGACATGTACTGTTGAGCGAGAGCCCCACCGTATAATCACTCAGGCACTCTACATGTGCAAGGAGCAATACAATCAACCTCAAAAACGGCATTTGTTACTCAGACATTTATGAACATGTGACTGAAAGAAGTGATTGCATCCTGTAAGGACGAAGGGTTAGGTTATGGCCACATTGGGAGTTGACACAGAAGGTGGAGTCAGTGAAAGCTTTCATTCGGGAATGCATAGAGGAAGCTGTCATGTGGACTTCTGCATTGACAGCGGACTGTTGGCATGAACATTTTCATATCATCCTGTGAGCAGAAGGCCATGTTTAGATTCCTAGAAGGTTCCTATTAGGTTTCCTATTGGTCACCTGAAGATCAATCCCTAAGAGGGAGGGGGTTTGGGGCACACATCAAGTTGTTGCAGCCTCATCACGACCCAGGCGGTAAGTTACCGCCTGGGCCGTGACTTTACCACCATGGCGTAAACTACGTTTACGCCATGGTGGTTGGCGGATTTACCGCCCCATTCGGACCTTGGCGGGGCGGTAAGTCCCCAATCCCCATTTACCCTTCCCCATTCCCATTTTTGCCCCATAGGGCATAATGGGAGTGGGGAAGGCGTTAATTACGCCACCGTAAATTACGGTGGCGTAATTAACTCCATTGTCCCTTAGCGCCATGGATTTTAACACCTGCTAAAAGCAGGTGTTAAATTCGCCATGGCGCTAAGGGACCTCGTACTCAGGCGGTAAGGGTCGGCGCTGTTTACGGCGCCGTAAACCCCTTACCGCCTGGGTCGTGATGAGGCCCAGAACTAGTAAGGTGATGGCATATCTGGTACTTTGTCTTGGAACAAAAATAAAGCTGTTTCTGATTTGCCACTATCATAAACTGGTGCCTGAGCTTAGTTTCTCCAACATAATTTAACATCAGAAGTGCGAGGAGTGCATTTGGCGTAGGTGAACACTGAGCATGGAGGAATCGAGCTATGAGGTCTGGTTTGTTTGATCCTGTGTTGTTGGCCAGACCCTAATTACTCCAAGATCGTGCTCTTCATAACCGTGTCTCCTGCTCAGACAGCCACGGAGTGCCTTGAGTGCAAGTAGTGCAGTTTGCATCAGATGTGCACAGTATGTCACAGCACATCATGTCTTTGGATCACTATATCTTGTGAGTACTGTTTGCCCAGTCTGTGTTGTTAACTGCAACTGGCTAGATGTAGGATATATTTGTTTTACCTAAACATCCAATCTGTTGGTGGATATAGTCCTTGACTTTGGTGAGAGAGGCAAGGCTAGGAAACCATGAAAGGAGGAAAGAGAACATATAATCTTCATAACAAACCACCAGTGCTGTTGGATTCAGCAGTCATGGAACAACTTAGTGTGGTGAATGACCCCAAGAAGAAAGAGTTATGCGACACCGAATTCAAAAGTATGGCATCCTTGATAATGACATTCTGGATACTTCTCTCATGGAAGCCTGTCTCAGCTTAGAAAATGAAATCTCTGCCCTTTCTCATCATTCTTCAAATGTAAGTGCTTCTCCTGTGTTATTTTTACCCTCAAATATTAAGCCCGAGCCACCAACAGTTTCTTCACAGGATAATTAGTCTTTGCAATATCCACATGAATTGACTTTGCCCGAGTCGTATGATACCTTAGCCTTGGGTCCCCACCCGATCTCTACACTGAATTTGGTATTACAGCCCCTGTTTCATCTTTACGCCACAATTAGCAGGGAATCCATGTCACATACGGTTCAATTGTCATCAATCATGGAGTCAGTTCAAGAGCTCAAGGCAACTCGGCTGAGTGTGCAACTGATTCAATTGAATGATCTCCCTGCAAGGTCTATAGCCATGGATGTTGTTCATAAACCTGTATGGTCAGGTGTATGTCACCCAGATTCATTCAGTCTAGAATAAGTGTCATCAAAAAATGTGTAGAAGTATCCTCTTACTAAAAATCATTCCAATTCGCAATGTTTGAAAAAATCTAAAAACAAATCAAACCCAAGAATATATTGCAATAATGATTCAAGGAAATATGTATGTAAAATCCTGTGGGTGGCACAAATGAAAATGCAACTATTCTAAAATCAAGCAAGAGGAGTGAAAACTAAACATAGAAGTAGAGTGAATAAGAAAGAGTCGATTCCACCTCCTCTTGATAGCAATGCCAGGATGAATTTGGTAACTCCTCAAGCATCGGTGAAACAAGTGTTAATGGTGATAAGAAGCATAAGGAAAATCAAGCAAAGCCGAACATTGCCTATACATCAGATCCCACATTGGTGGTTTTGTCACCATATTTTTCTGAAATAAAAAAGGATGATGAGGTCCCTGAGCTGTTGCTTCAAATACAAAAGGATGCTATAGGCATGGGACCAGCGTGTGTTAGGCTGCATGCAGATAGTGCAACATCCACTTGTTCTACACTAAGGGCCTCATCACGAGTTGGGCGGTAACGCCGGCGCTATTAGAGCCGGCGTTAATAGCCCTACCGCCAAACCCCCCGGTGCTAATAGCGCCGGATCATGGGTTTGGCGGAACGGGTATTGTCCATTCCCCACTGAGCCCATTCGGGAATTCCCCATTCCCCATTGGGCTCAATGGGGAATTTTCGCGCTCTTACCGCCGGCGGATTTCCCGCCGGCGTAAGAGCGTGAATTTTTGGTGGATTTCCCCCCAGCTCACAGCTGGTGGGAAATCTGCCAAACCCGTGATTTGGCGGACCTTAAAATGCGGCGGTAATAGCGCTACCACCACATTTAAGGGTTACCGCCAAACTGGTGATGAGGTCCTAGGTGATATTACTATTAAAATTAAGTCGACATATACCCAAACCTGTCAAAGATCACCGGAGCATGCTGTCATTCATCCACCAAAGCATTACTGATGGATGAATCCAGTTGCAAGTCTTCCTCAAATCGGACACAAAGGTCCCCATAATAGACCACGCCATCAAGGGGATTATGAGAAGGGGTACTCCAATCCATCAGCAGATGACACTTTTTGTGAGAGTCTAGAATACATCTACAGTCATGATACTGATTTTTGGCTGAATCGGGCAAGAGTAATAGCCATTTTCAAAACAGTGAAATCATTATAGAACATCCCCTCCTCAGACACTAACATCTTTCAGTTTGTAGACGACATCCACTTAAGTAAAGTGTTGATATACTTGTATTCGAGGGTGGTATTTAACTTGGTGGAAAAGGCGAACATAGTATTGTTAACAAATGTCTATGACTTCATTGCCCTAACTCCCCTAGTTAGATGTGGTCAGGGGAGTAGAGACGGGTTTGGGTGGTCCAGAGCCAAGCACTTATTGCCTTGCAAAAATTGTGTTGCATGGTGGATGGCGCACGGGACACAGAAGTTTCTTTTAATATAACAAACGAAGAATAATCCGATTGGGCATGGCTTTTGTCAGTGCTCCCAGTCAGATCCATCTCAAATCAAAGATTTTAACCTAGGAAATATTTGCCTTTTTACTTGGAATTTTAAGGGCGTTGATAGCTTTTTGGTAGACAACTTCTATGAGACCATTTCTAATTCTGATATTGTATTCTTGCAGAAGACCTGGTTATTAGATCCTTTGGTGATTGATCAGTTTAGTGTGCTCACAAAAGCCACAAAAAAGGAATCCAAGGGCAGACACTATGGCGGACTAGTAATTGCTACTAAGAGCTCACTTGGCGTCTCTTTGATATTGATCAAGACCAAGTCACCTGCTGTATTAATTGCAAATCTAAAGATGAACACAGAGAGGGGTATGATAAATGTTCTGTCAATTAACTCATATTGCAATCCAGTGATGGAATGTGATGAGGTTATCAGGGAGGAGCTGGATTCCGTGCTGGTGTACTGGATCCCCAAGGAGCCCGAGCCATTAATTATTTGCATGGGGCATTTTAATTGTTACTGCCCAGAGCCCATGGGCATGGGCTTGAGGTTATCTGTCACATATGAATGTGTGCTCGCTAGTAAATGAAACAAACTCAAATATAGGGGAGGAAACTGCACTGAATGTATTACTGGCATCTTTTTGAATTAATCTCAGAGAACTCAAGTTTCCTATTATAAAGTTGTTATATACTCTCGCACAAGAGAAGGGTTCATGCACTTGTAAAGAAATGAGTCGAATATAAAGTGCATTTTTGTGCTGAGAATTTGTGCGACACATATATATTTTGATAAAATGTTTTAATAAATTACTCCTGGATCAACCAGACACACCTCACGGAGGGCAATTAAATTGTCGAAGAGTGTGACGTCGAGTCCCACGTGACCTGTCTGTTTCATCCAAGGGTGCAGCCGGGAAATGGTTTTTCCCGTAACTGTCTTGGTTTTAATTGTTTGGACTAATGAAATTTAGATGTATAAAATGTATTGTGGTAGTTCATTGTGAATATGTTTTCTCATTTTTGTAACATAGGGTATGAATAGTCCCCATGCATGTCTTGCCGGCAGTCGGCATATTAGCGTTTTTTGAGGGTTAGAAACATCAAGCAGGGGTAGCATAGTGTACTCCCTGCAGGGAAAGAGTTAGGGTTGCATTAATCGCACAACATAATAAATAGCTCTGGTGAAGTTTTTTTGTTCCTTAGTCTGTTTTGTGTGTTATAATTACTGGCATCTGTGTCATTGCAATGGGAATATAAAAGGTGATTGCCCTTGCCAACTGACTTAGAGGCGTGTGTCTACCCCTGTGTGTGTAATAATGGGATGCAGGCGCATCCCATGACCCTCCGCGAAGCTGGGGTGAATCATCCTGCCTGGCGGGTTACAACTGACTACTTCAGAAAAGAGTGATCATGTTAAATTAATATTGGATTTTGAGGTATGTTCCGTGATTTTACACTCTAAGCATTCTGAAGCTAGGAATCTGAAAGTAAATAATGCCAGATCTACAGTGAAGATTTCTTTTAAAGTAACTAAATATTTGTGTATAAACTTGAAAATCCGATGGGATAGGTGGAGCACATTGGAAAACATTTTAAAAACCCCACCATCTAGATTTTACGGCACCAAATAGGAACTTGTTGCATTATCCTTTTGAAACCATACAATGTTAATATTAAAAATAAAAAGCTGTAAATGTGACATGAAAATAGAGGATGTAAAAGATCTTTAAAGGCCAAGTCAGTTGAGACAGTAACAGAAATTATAAGGAAGATCAAAATACACCACAAAAATTGCTTTAAAATTTAAAAACGAACCTGGGTATTGTGACATAGTCAAAAGATGATAGATACAATTGGTGGTGTCTAAAAATGTTATTGGTATATGGTCTTTAATTAATGGGGTGTTTGGAACACAACAATCAATACAGGCGACTTCCATCCCAGAAAATATCTGTTTAGACCATTTTCAGAAAGTCTACTTTACAGAGTTGCTGGGAGTGGCTTATTGTAGAGATGCATTGAAAGAGAGTCCAAATGGGGACCGTTGTTTGATTTAAATTGTTGCCTGGATGGTTTTCCAAATACCGCTTTTAAGTCAAACCCTATTTTATGGTCTAAAATTGAATGGTTTCTTTTTCATCAAATAATTGGCACAGGGAGCTCCCCGAAAGTTTGTCAAAAGCAATAGTGATTGTCATCAATTAAAAAAGATGATCACTTTTCATCATTAAATTATCATCCGATAATACTCATAGACATGTTGGCGTTGCTTGTGTTAAATGATTTAGCAAATTGGGTTAAAAATACCAAAAGGTTGTCAATGTTCCTAACGGGGGGTTCAGAAAACACATGGGGACTTCATTAAATGACTTGGTCTATAAGATATGCCAACAGAAAGCACTGGGAAGGGCTGTTTTGCTTTTATACTCTGCAACTTTAGACATTACTTCTGCCTTTGACAGGGTATTCAGGAGTTTGCTGTGGTACAAACTTCGAAATTATGTCTTTCAAACATGATCATCTTATTCCCTACAGATAATACATTGCAGGTTTTATTGGATAGCCTGGGAACTCTGTATAGTCCTATGGGGGCATGAGACAGAGTTGTATTCTTGCCCTCTGTTCTTTTGATCTTTATTTTGCAGATTTGTTAGATGCCCTGGACCAACCTGGTATGTTTCTTCCAAAGATTGGTAGGGTCCAAATTGTGTGGTTAGCATATGCTGATGCCATTATTTTTCTCAACAAACCCTGTTAGACTTGCAAAAGAGTCCTAATAATTTTGAAAAGTATGCAAAACTGAATGGCCTAGACATGAATTCAGGAAAATATAAAATTATTGTTTTTGCAGGCAGACGTAAATAATATAAGTTTATATGGTCAATCAATGACTCTAAAATGGAGGAGGTTGCAAATTTATTTTATATCTTATTTCCTGATTGAATATCCTAGAAGGTCGGTTATGGAGATCTGTTTTAAATCTACCCTCTTCTGTCTCGATTGCCCTAATTAGACTTGAATTTGATATGCTGCCATGGAGATCCACAGTAATAAGGAATAGACTAGTGCTATATGGTTAGATCCTAACGGGAAAGAATTAGCTTTGTTTCAAATGTTAAATAAGATACTGCTGGAAGGGAAAGACATGGGCGTAATGCAATTCACTAATAAGTGTGATATATTACCAACAAAGCTGAATCTACAGATGCCAGTGTTAACTGACTATCCTTCGACGTTGGTTAAAAATTTAAAGGAGTTTGATTATTTAAAAAATCGGTATGCGCTTGACACTTTAAAGCTCTGTACATTGTGTATGGATGCTCCCCCAACTTTACATTCTCCTATGACCTATATTAAAAATGTCCCTCTCAAATGGCAAGAGCATGACTCTTAAGATTATAGCGTTAACCCCACGTTCCAAGGGATGGAAGGGGGTAAAGGCCTGGTAGCCCAAGTTATCGGCCAGAGCAAAGTATTTTCATTCATTCAACGAGATGCTGTGCTCATCCCGTGGTTGTAGAAGGTGTGGCTCCGTACGGAGCTTCACTTCTCTGACCATGGCAGCGAGAAAAAAAGGGTAAACCCCCACAACAATCAGGTAAATTGGGATGGGAAGGGGACTGGGATTTTTTAGACCAAAAAAATGGTAAGGGAGGGTGGGAGCAAGATGGTGGCCCGCGGCGGAGGAGGTAGCCTGAGGCTTCCATGGAACGTGAGCTGAGATAGCATGTTTCAGCCCACGATCTGCAGAAACTGATTTGCTGCATCCCCGCTGTGGGTGCTAATTAGGTTTAACATCCTGCATACATTGGAGGTCATAGGTTTGAGATTACAGTTGGTGCAAAACTGTCGATTTTGTAAATTGAATTTAGCAGAAACATTGCACCATCTGATCATGGTTTCAAAAAGACAATTATGTTTTTTCAAATTTTTTTTCTCTCTCCTAATGCAGTTTGTCTGGATGCATTATGGTCCAGAATGATTGAAATGCGACAACTGGGACTATCACTTACACAGATAGTCTTCTTAAAGTACAGTTTAATATTTTAAACACTGACTGAGAGGATGATCAGTCAAAGGTATTGTGTGTATGACGCACTATGGCACTTTGTGGTCTTAAATGAGATTTAGTCCCTTCTGTATGTAATTTAGAATGAAATTAAGGTGGTAAATGACATTTCAGTGATTTTTCATCTTAGATTGATTTTATTGTAATGTATAATTTCATGCTCATTGCTTGTTTGCATATGGATAGTGTATAAAGGTTACATTTCAACCGTAAATAAAAATACAAAAATAAATATGTTAATAACAGGAGGCATGCCTTACTCGATACCAATCGAAATTCAAAAGCAGGAGCTGAAGGGCAAAATCAGTTACAACAATACCTTCAGAGTGATTAAGCAAGGTCAAGCAGAAGTTAAGTTACTGAAGAGATCGCTTACATTCTGAATCAACACCCCTTTGAAACTCCTGCCCACCTCAATGGATTTGCTCAGAGCTGGTATATCACAGTGAAAGAGAGGCAAAAGAGTAGCATCTGGACATTGTAGAGTCAGGTGAATACTAGAAGCAGGCAGCGAGAGAGTCAATGCTGCTACAACAGATTCATAAGAACATTTTTTAAACATTCAAATGCATAATATACAAATAACTACAGTAAATATGTATTACACATTTTTAACACTGGCAGTCACTTGCCAAATACTGCATATTGGTTGAAATATGTGATACTTTTTTAAACATGCAAATATGCTCAACATAAAAGGAAAATATCATTGGTCATCCGGGAGGGGTAGAGCTTTGTCTTGTGGCTGGACTAATTCATTTTTCATGCACCTGTTTTCCTTGTCTATCAACGCTATGGCTGAAATCACATCGGGCCTCATTACACGGTAGGCGGTAAGGGATTACCGGCACCGGTAAGGGCACCGGTGCCGGTAATCCCTTACTACCCTACTACGAGGTCCCTTAGCGGGTCCTTCCCCTAACGCCTGGTTTTACCAGGCGTTATGGAAGGGACCCGTTGAGGGACTTCAGAGCTAATAATGGGCCTGCTAATAGCGGGCCCGTTATTAGCTCCATCCCAATTCCCATTGAGCCCTATGGGGGCTCAAATGGGAATGGGGAATGGTTCCCGGAATGGGGACTTACCGGGTCCTCCAAGGTCGGAATGACCCAGTAAGTCCCTACTCTGGGAACACGGACCCGGAATGCGGTAAGGGGGTAGCCATGGCGCTAATAGCGCCGTGGCTACAGCCTACCGTGTAATGAGGCCCATCCACTTTTATTTATGTTAAGGGTTTCTGTTAGAAACCAACCATGGACAGAGCCATTTAAAAGTCCCCCAGAGCAGGGGAACGGAAATATGATCATTCACATTTTGAGGGAATCATTAGGTCAGTCACATGCTTGGTAATGTCCAAGTGAGAGGAGCTTAAAAAATTACAAGGGCAGAAGTATATTATAAGTAGCTACTACCAGATAATATTATGGGGCATCACAAGGGTGTAAGACAGTAAATCACAATGCATGTCAGCGGGTACGTACAGGAAGTTAATAGGATGATTAAATAGCAGAGGTCTGGAAGGAGATCAACAATAGTGTATTATTCGAGGGGATCAGGTAATCAAAAGAGATGAACACTTAAGTCCATATGATTTTGTGAATAGAAAAGTCTTCAGTCTGTTAAGGAAGTGAAGAGATTTTATACCTCTCTGATGGTCACAGGCAAGCTGTTCCAAAGGTAGGATGCAGCACCTCCTAACATCTGCCACCAACCACATATCTTTTTCCTGCATTCTGCAACAATGAGTGCTTTGTATCACGAGGACCAAAAGTGCCTTCAATTGCAGTATTTCTTCACTTTTTGCCTAAGGTAAATTACACCTTTGCTCAAGTAGGATCTATGGAAGGGGAAGAGGATTGAATTCGATATGTGATCAGACATGAAGCCAATGCAAGATGTAAGAGTGCAGCAATGTTTTGAATGAGTATTTCTGTTTTATTATCAATCACTTGCATTTGATGTGTGAGCTGAAGTGGGAGACATGTCGGAAGACTGTTAATATAATGAAAGCATGAGAGAATCATGCCAGAGGTGAACTACACTTGTTGTGACATGTTGAGGATTAGGTCATGCCTCGGCAGGTACAGTTGGAAATGGGCACTGTTTGTGTGTACCTGACTCTGCAAAATGAAGGACAGCAGTTTGTTCAATATGACACCAAGGTTTTGGTATAAAGCCATGTGGGGGTGACAGAAGACCAGTCTTTATTTCAAAGCATATTTGGAACTTCATAAAAGACATAAAAACAAACAGATAGCAACAAAACGTAGATGACACAATCATAAAACTATATAACTACACTTGTAAAAATGCATTTGCTGAATGACCTACATAGATTGCCAGTAATGAGCCCATTAAGATTTTTTAAAACCATTTTTAGATATTCTGACAGTTTTTCGTAACCTGATGCATTATTTCTTATAGAAACAAATATGCAGCTGTTGCAACCTCTTTTGTTGGCAATAAATATATATATACATATATTTTGAATTACCTCTTTAACTGTTCTGCATTTAGACTTCCTTAAAATATATAACAAACACCTCGGCCTCAGATTTGTAAATAATTGGCAAAAAACAAAAGTTGCGTAAAATCGTCTGTTAATAAAACATCACATGGCCACCAAAAGCTGACTTTTGAACCAACAAAATTCCCACCATCATGCGTATTAATGACAACAAGCGACTTGCCCTTAGAACAAAACACTCCTCTTTCGTTAGCTACCAAACCGATTTAAATAATCAGCACTGGGCCCATTACATCCATAGACAATATACTTAAGAACGAACTGCTTCTTGGACTCTGCACTTGCATGTAGCTTCCTGCTAAAACCATATACTTTTGCTGCACCAAAGGTAAATAGGGCCCTGAGCCACTCGCTAGAGTAACATAAAGACTCAAAAGACAGAGGGCCTCATTAGGACCCTGGCGGTCCCGTAATGAACAGTGCCGGTGCGGGACCGGCACCGTTCATTACGGGCTGCCCTATTACTAGGACTGCTGCGGGATGCAGTAAGGAATGCCTGGGTAGACCAGGCGTCCTTAGCGGGTTCTGCAAGCAGTCCAGATTGCTAACAACGGGCCCGTCATTAACGGGCCCGTTGTTAGCATCCTCCTCATTCCCATTGAGCCCTATGTGGGCTCAATGGGAATGGGGATGTACCGGGTCCGGGTCTCGCAAAAGGGATTTACCGGGCCCTCCAAGGTCGGAATGGCCCGGTAAGTCCCCTTTGGCGGCATGGCTACCTTCATACTCGTAATGGGGCCCAGAGACTTCTAAATTCTTTTTCCAGCTTAATCAGCCATGAGATATTCCTATAATGTCCCGCTGCTGTGGGATTTGGGTCTGCAGACCATTGGCTTCATATGTCAGTTGAGGCCAGTGTTTCTTTGGGCCAGACTCTGGACTAATGGTAAACTGGGCCACTTCAGAAGAGCTGTCAGGGATGTAGTAACCAACCCGGGAGGCTGACGCTGACCATGGTTCTCGGCTATAATAAGGAAACTGACCATTATGGGGCTGTAGGGTTACTGGTTACAACCCGACTCAATCCCAGGACATTTTAAAGCACTTTTCAAGAAGGACTATAAGGACAGGTGGGAGAGAGATTCTCGAGTGAAACTTGCGTGCTCATCCAGTTTAGTTCTTTATCTGACTAGGAAAGTATCCCATGTTATTGAATGCTACTTAGATAGTATGCAGGTCAAACTAATGAAGGCTCTTTTCATGAAGATGCTCATTGGCATCCTGCCTCTAGCCAGCTTTAAGCATAATTGGAACTTGTGTTTTTTGGATGCTTGTCCATTTTACCCAAATGAAGCAGAAAGATCTGTGCACTTTGTCCTGTTCTGCCCGGCATTTCTTTATGCCAGGAGGAAATACTTGATACCACTTTTCAAGCAATTAATGTTAACATGGTCAAAACAGTGTTGTGTTTTTTGTTTGGCAGGAGATTGTGAAGTGATGTTGCATTTTATGTGGAATTTCCTGCTGCGGGCGTGAAGGAAGAGACTTAAACATGTCACACATGTTTTATTATCATTGAGTGCTTAATTGCACGCCTCTTATTTTATTTATTTTAGCTGTTTATTTTTATGGCATTTGTGTATTTTATGTGGAATGTGTCCATTTTATTGTGAGTTATAATGTCTTTTTTAATATATGTGATTTTTATTATCTATTTTGGTCGAAATAAAGTTTGATAAAGCAAAATAAGTGTCTGAAATCATCAGGTCCTTTATAATCACTTGTGTTAGATGCTTAGCTTGTTAGCGTGAGACTATAGTCTTACACAATATATCAGGGGTTCTAGGCTAATATGAGCATCTATTTAATCCAACCCAAGTTCATGGTGGAGCAAATGGATTGAAGTGCTCTTTACAGCCCCAAAATATTTCTCAGGAATCTGTTTTCCTTCACCTGTTTAGATGGTGCTGAGGACTGTCCCCACACCACAGCCCCATAAGCACATGACACAACCGGCCTAGCCCAATAGATGTCAAGTGTTGTGTTGATGGTTATTCCACCCATCTCTAATCCAAACATGTGTAATGCGCCACCGGTCTGTGTTTGTTTTAGTGCTGTCTCTGTCCAATGTGGTCACCCCAATTTGCCTTGCTGTTAAATGTTACCCCCAGATAGTTTAATGTTTTAACCCAATCAAGTTTTAGGCCAAATGGAGTGATATGGGGTAGATTCTTGCTGGACTTGCCCACACACATAACTTCAGACTTCTTAGCATTAATTACCAGGTCCCTGCATCCCATATACTCTGCATAACCAGTGACCAATTTCTGCAGTGCTGTCGGAGTACATGCCGACAAAACCTCATCGGAATACGACAGTGCCAGAATATTTCTCCCCGCAACCCTGGATGTATCCCTAATTACTTCATTTAGTTTGACTGTCAGAGTAATAACATAGAGGTTAAATAACACACCCTTTCTTAACCCCTCGGAGTTCGCTTAACAAAGAAGCTAACTTGCCTCTATTGCTTCGTCTCCACTGACACTCTCAGATCAGTATGCGGTGAAATCAGTAAATGTAGAATGGCATCTGTCATCCCCAAAGATTGTAGCAAGCTCCACAGTTTTTACAGTTGACCCTATCAAAAGCTTGACTTAGATCCATAAACCCCAAATAGAAAGGCAAATCATAGCCCAATGTATTCAATATCAAACTGCGGTCTACTGTGCCAACCCCTGCCCTAAACCCCTACTGCACCTCTGGTGGAATGTTCAAAGTTTGAGCCCAATTGACAATGTAAGTGTGATTCACCCTGACCACCCATTTTGCAGTGGAATCAATCAAAGATATTGGCCGGTAACTATTGTAGATTCCTTACAACTTTTAGGGAACTTATTGCTAGCCACAAATGCATTAAAGATTTTAGTGAAAACCGGCACCAGACACAGTTGTCCTGCCTAAACATGTCTGCCACCACCTGATCTGGGCCCGGTGCCTTACCCGATGGAATGGAGAAAAGGGTTTCGCTTACTTCCTCAACCTGAAATTCCAAAAGTGGTTGGGTAGTAAGACAAAGGTCCTGGTGTAAGTAGCTTAATAACTCCATGTCATCTCCATCACCCCTGTGATTGAACAATCTGGAGAAGTGACCACTGCAGTTTCTAGCTGTAAGAACCACACCTGAGATATTTGTATTGGGAAGTTCCCCTGCGACGCATTCTTCCAGAAATCGCTTTTGTGAGTTTTTGTAGTTGCTTTTTCCAGCTGCTCCAATCGATTACACTTCCACACTTCGTTTGCCTGTTTCAGTGCCATTTTATAAGACTGCCTAGCTGTGGCTGTACAGATTCTTTTTTCTGTTAGGCTATTTGCTACCATCAGGAGCTTGGACTTTATCTTTCTACAGTCCTGGTTATACCATGGTGAATCTGAATTTGCCCGTTTACTAGGCCATTGGGCAGGAGTCAAATTTAACATACAAATATCAATAATATTATTGAATACTTGTAGATAAGCAATATCTGATTCTGTTCTAGACAAACAGATCTCAATAGATGGAAGGCATGCTACTATTATATTTTCAGAGCAGGATTCCTTATACATGACTGCCCATTTTAACAGCCTCCTTTTATTGAATATATGGTAATCGTGGTCCAATTGTAGGATATAATTATTATTGGTATTGCTGCGGAGTATCAACAAGATCAGGGAGTTGTGATTGCTATCAGGGTGTTGCTCAATTCATAAATCCCCCAGATGATGCCAATCATGTGCATAGACTAAAAATAAATCTATTGTTGACTTGCACCTAGAGGTGAGAAAAGTATATAGCCCTGACCTATCTGCAGGTAATCATTCATTTACAGCTCGCAAATCTTGCTCAACAAGATTCAACATAAACGTATCGCCTGCCCTATTTGAAGGCCCATCCTTCATAATCGGTGGCAGTTGCCAAAGTAGGTGATTCCCATCTTTGAGGCAATCATGTAATGTTTCTTGTCAATAATCCATTCCTGGATCTGGATTAGACAATCCAAGATGTGATCATGTGCAGGTGTAGATTTTGGAAGATTGACAGTGATGTGAGTGTCATCTACATATGTTTGAAAGTTGGGCATGTACGGGAAGTTATGATTAAGCAGAGGTTGAATGTAGGCATTAAAAAAGGGCCTGATTGAATCTAAATATCCTGGTGAGACAATAACGAAGAGCTGTGGTGGAGAGCAGGTACAGAGAGGCCAAATGGTGTTTCAAATAAACTGAGAAGTCTTGCCAGTTTGACAGTATCAAATACCACTGAGAGTTCCAGGAGAATGGGGCTCTTGGGGGAGGTGGTGGTGTTAAGGGAGGACATGATCTCATTCCTCCTGATGAGAAGTGTGGATTCTGGGCTTCATGCCATTCTGAAGCGTGATTGGTCGTCATGCAAAAGTCCATGGGCCTCATTCCGAGGCTGGCGGTAAGGGTTAACGGTCACCGTTAATGGCAACGGTGACCGTTAACACTTACCACCATATTCCGAGTTTCCTTTTGCGGGTTGGCATTTAAAGCCTGCTTGTAGCAGGCGTTAAAAATCCAACCCGCAAAGGGACCTTGGAGTAAATTACGGCACCGTAATTTACGGTGCCGTAATTTACTCCTTCCCCATTTCTATTGAGCCCTATGGGGGCAGGAATGGGGATGGGGAACCGGTATGGTGAATGGGGAATTACCGGTCCCTCCAACCTTGGAATGGACCGGTAATTACTCCGTTCACCATGCCGGATTTCCATGGAGTAAATAGCTCCATGGTTGCTTACCATGGTGCTATTTACTCCATGGATAGCGCCAGCCTCGGAATGAGGCCCCATGAGTTTCAGAAAATCATTCATTTTGACCAGTTCCCAACTTTTCCAGCATTTTGACAATGAAACATGTGCTGGTGATGGGTTAAAGGATAACTACAATCAGCATTATTTTTCTTTAAGAGAGGCAATATACTGGAGGGAAAACAACACACAAATGGGTCACCACTACCAAGATAATGTTTTAACAACAAGACCTAGTCGTTACTCTCTACAATGTGGACTGGCATGTATACATATATATTTGTATTCACTTGTTTGTATATCGACAGTTTTTGTACAAGTTACAACAAACCACCGAATATACACATTGATTGATCAACAACTAAAAATGATGATGCAACAAAACACAACCTCAAACTTAAATTGAACTACTGGTACCCCTCTCTAAAGTGCTATTGACAACATGTTAACTCGCAATTAATTTTAAAGTGCTGCTGTGGCATAACTATCCTACATCATGAATTCATAAATGTTATCATTCTCAAACAATATTCAATCAATGCTCCCATTATGGGTTAATTCTTGGTGTTCTTCCACAAGATTTTTTTACACTTGGATGTTTGCTATTTTGAAAATGTTTAGGTTGAAGCTTGACGTTTGTGGAATTGTGTGGACATGTGCAGTTTTGCTTGGGCTAATTTATAATTGCACACCTTTTGGGCGGCATGTTCAAATGTGTACATCCTGAAATTGTTATGTAAGCACGTGCAAGTAGATTTGAGTATCTACCAATTCAATATTGAAACTCTGGCCATTTTTCCGAGTCTTTAACTCTGCAACATACTAGATTCCGGGAATGGATTTCGACCCTTATTTAGGCAAGCACTTATATTGCCGGAGAATAAAGCAGCAGAAATGGGTATAACAAAAAAAAAACATGCAATGCACCAAATCATTTAGAAAATCAATTTGCCGGTAAAGGAAATGGGGCTCTAGTGCATTCGTATTTCTCAGTAACTGAACAACTCTCCAATCACTGAAGCACAATCTCCGAGCAATTAGACTCGCTGCCACTTTGCTGTGTTTTTGAGGTCTCCTGAAGTAAGCATAATGATGCAAATGTTTACATAGGCCGTGTTTGTAAGTATAATTGACTTTACACCACTGGGTGTACTTTTAATTAGCTATGCTCTTGTTTTTGCTCAACCAACATTAAGCAAAGCATCCCTTTTGTGCCTGAATTGGATTTGTTGTCTAAACTGCAAATCTTGCACTCTATACTTGGAATACATTCATGCTTTCCGGAAAATGAGAACCTTAGATTTGCCAGCCTCAGCAAAAGTACAGAACAGAGTATGGCTGCCTTTTTACAACAGCACTGTCATTTTTCAATGTGCCACTTTGTCATATTCGCTATTGTCAAAAGCTCACTGATGTTTTTAGCTAGGCTGTACTTTGTTTCGCTCAAAGCATTTTTAAGTAGCCTTTTCAAATCCTAGAATGATAACAACATTGCAAATCCATGCATTCAATCGCAAAAATAAAGAGATCAAAACAGATTTTAACTGTTGATATTCCGGATTTAGATGCCCGTGGATTTTGTTGTTTTCCCATTGTATGTCTTCTGTCCCGAGGCAAGTGAAGTCTTTGTTTTTTGTTCTGGCTTAGATCAAGAAAATTCAACAAACCTTTTCAATCTTTTCCAAAATGCTGAAATGTCAATGGATTATCATGTTACCTATATAGAGTTGACCTCATCTGATTCACTCACTTCCGTTCTCATCAAAGAAGGCTCTTCTTCGCATTAAGATTCTTCCTATTACTCGGACACTAGCTCTCAGAATGTAAGGTGTTGCATGTTTGTCCACATTTCCAAAATCAACATCACCGTAAAGTGATAAGATGAGATTGGTTGTACACATCGGATCAATTTTTGCGACTTTTTACATTTTCTAATTTATCCCAAAAGAAGAAGCACTGGATCCTTGTTATTAATATCCTTTAGTTCTGATCGTCAAGAATGTTTGATGCATTTACTAAATAGCCTTACAATTATGCCTTTGGAAATGAAATTCATGTTTCATACGTCTACCCTTTTTCAGGGTTTATGCCATAGAAATGCAGATACCAAGCAATGTGCAAAAACAATAGCCTTAGAATTATGCCTTTGGCAATGAAATTCATGTTTCATACATCTACCCTTTTTCAGGGTTTATGCCATAGAAATGCAGATACCAAGCAATGTGCAAAAACAATAGCCTTACAATTATGCCTTTGGCAATGAAATGCATGTTTCATACGTCTACCCTTTTTCAGGGTTTATGCCATAGAAATGCAGATACCAAGCAATGTGCAAAAACATGATACTGCGATCCGGTGTATATTCAAGGATAATGGTTCTTTACGTTCTCGCAAAAACCGAATAGCCACCATTGAAAACAATGCAACATCCACCGTTTAGTAATCACAGCAATTGAGTAAAAATCAAACGCAAAAGTGGCAACATTGACACGCTGGGCACACAGCACTTTAACAGCAAATGGAAAGCCATTAAGCCAGTTGACAGCACTGCAATGTTAATCCATGAGCAATTCAAGAAGGGA